>NC_091283.1:259756006-260114773 GCF_032444005.1 Ranitomeya imitator
ACTTATTGACTCGAGTATAAGCCTAGGGTTGAAAATGCAGCATTTACCGGTGAATTTCAAAAATAAAAATAGATCATTATTTCCCCATAGCTGTGCCATATAGTGCTCTGCACCGTTCATATTTCCCCATAGCTCTGCCATATAGTGCTCTGCACCGTTCATATTTCCCCATAGCTCTGCCATATAGTGCTCTGCACCGTTCATATTTCCCCATATCTGTGCCCTGTATGCTCTGCACCATTCATATTTCCCCATATCTGTGCCCCATATAGTGCTCTGCGCCGTTCATATTTCCCCATAGTTCTGCCATATAGTGCTCTGCACCGTTCATATTTCCCCATAGCTGTGCCATATAGTGCTCTGCGCCGTTCATATTTCCCCATAGCTGTGCCATATAGTGCTCTGCGCCGTTCATATTTCCCCATAGCTGTGCCATATAGTGCTCTGCACCGTTCATATTTCCCCATAGCTCTGCCATATAGTGCTCTGCACCGTTCATATTTCCCCATAGCTCTGCCATATAGTGCTCTGCACCGTTCATATTTCCCCATAGCTGTGCTATATAGTGCTCTGCGCCGTTCATATTTCCCCATAGCTCTGCCATATAGTGCTCTGCACCGTTCATATTTCCCCATAGCTGTGCCATATAGTGCTCTGCGCCGTTCATATTTCCCCATAGCTGTGCCATATAGTGCTCTGCGCCGTTCATATTTCCCCATAGCTGTGCCATATAGTGCTGTGCACCATTCATATTTCCCCATAGCTGTGCCATATAGTGCTCTGCGCCGTTCATATTTCCCCATAGCTGTGCCATATAGTGCTCTGCACCGTTCATATTTCCCCATAGCTCTGCCATATAGTGCTCTGCACCGTTCATATTTCCCTATAGCTCTGCCATATAGTGCTCTGCACCGTTCATATTTCCCCATAGCTCTGCCATATAGTGCTCTGCACCGTTCATATTTCCCCATAGCTCTGCCATATAGTGCTCTGCACCGTTCATATTTCCCCATATCTGTGCCCCATACAGTGCTCTGCATCGTTCATATTGCCCCATACAGTGCTCTGCACCGTTCATATTGCACCATACAGTGCTCTGCACCGTTCATATTGCCCCATACAGTGCTCTGCACCATTCTTATTGCCCCATACAGTGCTCTGCACCGTTCATATTGCCCCATACAGTGCTCTGCGCCGTTCATATTGCCCCATACAGTGCTCTGCATCGTTCATATTGCCCTATACAGTGCTCTGCGCTGTTCATATTGCCCCATACAGTGCTCTGCGCTGTTCATATTACCCCATAGATGCTCCACATAAATCTGTGCCGCTGCTGCTGCAATAAAAAAAAAAAGCCATACTCACCTTTCTTGCCTGCAGCTCCCAGCGTCCGGTCCCGGCGTCTCTCCGCACTGACTGATCAGGCAGAGGGCGCCGCGCACACTATATGCGTCATCGCGCCCTCTGACCTGCACAGTCAGAGCAAGAGGACGCGAAGACAGAGCGGCGCCCGGCGGGTGGAACGCGGACAGGTGAATATTACATACTTACCTGGTCCCGGCGTCCGGCTCCTTCCCCCGCACAGCTGTCTTCGGTGCCGCAGCCTCTTTCTCTATCAGCGGTCACCGGCACCGCTGATTAGAGAAATGAATAGGCGGCTCCACCCCTATGGGAGGTGGAGCGGCCTATTCATTTCTCTAATGAGCGGTCCCACGTGACCGCTGAACAGGGGAAGAAGCTGCAGCACAGAAGACCGTGGGACGGCAGGTGTTGTGAATTCTGTTGTCAAGCTCCCTCCTGTGGTCATGAATGGTACTTCGGCTGGTTCTGTCCATTGGCTTCCTCTGGTGGTTGTGAGTGGGGCTGCGGCTTCTGAGTTTCCTTCCACAGGTGACGAGGTTAATTCGTTAGCTGGCTGCTCTATTTAACTCCACTTAGATCATTGCTCCATGCCACCTGTCAATGTTCCAGTATTGGTCTAGTTCGCTCCTGGATCGTTCTTGTGACCTGTCTTCCCAGCAGAAGCTAAGTTCCTGCTTGTTTTTCTCTGGTTTGCTATTTTTCTGTCCAGCTTGCTATTTTGATTTTTGTCTTGCTTGCTGGAAGCTCTGGGACGCAGAGGGAGCGCCTCCGCACCGTGAGTCGGTGCGGAGGGTCTTTTTGCGCCCTCTGCATGGTCTTTTTGTAGTTTTTGTGCTGACCGCAAAGTTACCTTTCCTATCCTCTGTCTGTTCAGTAAGTCGGGCCTCACTTTGCTAAATCTATTTCATCTCTGTGTTTGTAATTTTCATCTTTACTCACAGTCATTATATGTGGGGGGGCTGCCTTTTCCTTTGGGGAATTTCTCTGAGGCAAGGTAGGCTTTATTTTTCTATCTCTAGGGCTAGCTAGTTCCTTAGGCTGTGACGAGTTGCATAGGGAGCGTTAGGAGCAATCCACGGCTATTTCTAGTGTGTGTGATAGGATTAGGGATTGCGGTCAGCAGAGTTCCCACGTCTCAGAGCTTGTCTTGTATTATTAGGAACTATCAGGTCATTCCATGTGCTCTTAACCACCAGGTCCATTATTGTCCTAACCACCAGGTCATAACAGGCAGGGGGAGCGCCAGGATCGCTGGGACTAGGTAAGTATGCCTCAGCGCCCTCTCCCCCTCACCCGCCGACCCTGCCACCCACCTTGACTCGAGTATAAGCCGAGAGGGGTACTTTCAGCCCAAAAATTTGGGCTGAAAATCTCGGCTTATACTCGAGTATATACGGTAATTAAAACAAAAACCTGCGTGGGTTCCCCCTATTTTTGATAACAAGCCAGGCAAAACTCACAGCTGGGGGCTGCAACCCTCAACTGTCAGCTTCAGCAAGGCTAGTTATCAAGAATAGAGGGGTCCCCACACTGTAGTTTTTAATAATTCTCCCGGTGAACTCTCCTCTGTACCGTGCGACTTTCTCACGGTGCTAGCGGGGTTTCTCACTGAGGTCACCGCAGTTCAGCCCGGCTGGGAACAGAGCATCAGTGATGTCACCGCTAGACACTGAGGCTGCGCTCGCAGCAGCGCATTCACCAGTGGTTCTCAGCCTGTACGGTCACATCTTGGCACCGTCCAGGTTGGAAACTATTTCTCCCCCAGACATGGATTACGGCATGGGGCAGAATGATGGAGAGATGAGGGATACTGTTGTTATATTATTTTTGGTTTATTACAGGAGATCGAGGGCTTCGGTGGAATTAGGCGAGGTCGTAAGTATGGTTTAATTAAGATTATTAAAGGAGTCTGTGTTATTCTTTCAATTAAAGGACTTTTTCTGTCTGTGTTTTCTTACAATGTGACTATGGGGTTAGTAATGGGGGCGTCTTATTGATGACTCTCCATTACTAACCTCGGGGCTTGATGTAACCGGACAATACAAAGGTTACACCAACCCCCCCAACTATTACCCCACTTGCCACTGCTAAAGGGCAAGTGGGAAGAGAGAGGCTAAGTGCCAGAATTGGTGCATCTTAGAGATGTGCCTTTTCCGAGGTGGCTGAGAGCTGTTGTTTTTAGCCTAGGGGGGCAGTATCCATGGCCCCTTCCTAGGCTTTTAATATCAACCCGCAGCTGTCTGCATAGCCTTTGCTGGTTATTAAATACAGGGGGACCCTACGTCACTTTTTTGGGGGTCCCCCATTTTATTAGCCACTAAAGGCTAAGTATACTGTTGTGAGCTGATATTAATAGCCTGGGAAGCTCCGTGGGTATTACCCCCTTCCTAGGCTATAAACAAACTTCTGTGTGTGAATCAGAGCTGAGATCTAACGTGATAGAAGATTACAGTGCGGGGAAGACGGGAAACCTTCATATAGACGGCCGGTGGTGATGGTCAGTGACCGACTCTGGCCAAATCTGTCTCTAGAGCCGTAGTAGAAGATGAAGATGTCGTCCTCATCATGAAGTAGTTATTTCTCATGTCGCGTGTAATGAATATCTCCTGCAGTATTGCTAATGCCGATTCCAGGGTCGGTAAATGAGACGAGAATTAGCGTTATGGAAGATGAGTCTATGAGAAACGTATTCAGCTGCCGACTCTAAGGAGGAAACTGCTTGTTGTCTGTGGCCTAAATATATAGGATTTATTAGTAGATGTAAAGAAGGAAACTAAATACTGTAAAATAATAAATCTCATATGTTTTCCTTATTATCTCCAGTAATTGTATTATTACAGGATTCTTATGATGTTCCATTGGCTCATCTTCTCATTCAGGTCTCTACAATATCGGATCCTCTCAGTGAAGATCTTCTACAAAAGAAAATTTTCCTGATTTACCCATCAAAGATGGATATGGACAGAGACAAGATGGCGGAAAGGATATTACACCTCACCCTAGAGATCCTCTTCCGGCTTACTGGAGAGGTGAGAGATTCTGATGACGTCACATTACATCATTCTTATCTATGGGAATAACAGATGGACAGAACTGGAGAGGTGAGGACTCTGGAAATGTCTGTAGTGATATTTATTAATGTGTCTCTCCATTACCAGGATTACACAGTGGTGAAGAAGACCTCTAGTGATCGCTGTCAGGACCCTGTGTCTGAGGGATGGGGAAGACCCCTGAGCCCAATCACGGGGCCTCCACCTCACCCCCTGATCCATGAGGACATCAATGACCAGAAGATCCTAGAACTCATCTACAAGATGATTGAGCTGCTGACTGGAGAGGTGACACTGCTGGGAATGCTGGGACATTATACAGTAACACTATGAAGGGATCGGGGGATGACGGTATCATTGTATGTGTCAGGTTCCTATAAGGTGTCAGGATGTCGCTGTCTATTTCTCCATGGAGGAGTGGGAGTATTTTGAAGGACACAGAGATCTGTACAAGAACGTCATAATGGAGGTTCCCCAGCCCCTCACATCTCCAGGTAATAGACAGGACTAAATACACACGGCCTATAATTATCTGTATGTAAAGAATGAATTCAGTCCCTGTATGTGTTTCCTCCAGCTCTATCCAGTAAGAGGACAACACCAGAGAGATGTCCCCGTCCTCTTCTTCCACAGGACTGTAACCAAGAAGATCCCAATGCTCCTCAGGATCATCAGGTAGATGGAGAGAAGGTGTCGGGAGATCTCCCCTATGATGTGTAGACGCCGGTGAAGGTCTTGTGCTCAGTCTTGTTTTATCCACCAGTATTATATGTTTTATACTTGTGTAATGAGAACGGTGGAGATGGCAGGATTAGAGCTGATCATAGATGTGACTTCTCCATCTGTCGGTGACTTTTATAATATTTGTTTCAGGGTGAAGATCTGACCCATATTAATACTACAGAGACATATGTGAGGGGGGATGAGTGGTGTAAAGAGGAGATTCCCACATATGGCTACCCAGGTGAGTAGTAATATACGGCCTCTTGGTATCTTTTAGTTCATTCTTAGTTTTACACTGTGTCCCACTATAGGACAATCATTTTGTGCAGGTTGATCGCTTCTATACACTGACCTGAGAGACTTCCTGATCATCGCTGCGCATGACAAGAAGCCTCTCAGGTCTGGAGACCTGGATGTCATCATGATGACATTGGCTCTCCATGGCAGCAATCGGGTCCCTATGTCATGCCACAGGGTCTCCTATCCAAAGGCAGAGGGGCTGTCAGCCTCTGTAGTGAGGGATCAGTGACCTGTCATAAGCCAATACAGATGAATATGTAATCAGAGCACCACATAAAGCCCCACCCACAGCCCCGCCCCAGAGCACCACATAAAGCCCCGCCCCAGAGCACCACATAAAGCCCCGCCCACAGCCCCACCCCAGAGCACGAGAATCTCGTTAGCTGAAATCTACAAATACAGATTAAACAACAACCACAAGACAGATTTCATCACCAGGTATCAGTGTAATCAGTATAACGGCACCGACCTGACAGTGTCTGTAGTCACTGAGCACAATCCTGCTGACAGGTTCCCTTTGAGACATCTCCACTCTGCACTATTATACACAGTTCTCTTTAAATGTGTAATATTTCTTCTTGAAATTCATCTGACAGAAAATATTGGATCTTCCGATAGTTTAGATTGTGAAGTCACCGAGCCCCATGCTCTAATTACCCCAGAGAGGTTTCACCACTAGCTGCTCATTTATTACTGATGGAGACTGTTCAGTTTGATCATTTCAGTAGATGTTATTGTCTATAGTCAGTTTTTGATTACAGTAGTGTCCAAAATCCTCTGATTTATCCTCTTCCTGCAGCCAGTTTTGTGTTCTTAATCCGGCCCCATTTTTTCAATCTGACGTGTGTCACTTTATGTGGTGATAACTTTGGAATTATTCATAAAGGATAATAGAAAACAAATGGATCTTACAAATTATTTTCCATCTTCTCACAATACCCTACATACGATTGTCCACTACTCTCTGGGCACATGGCAGTGTTCAGAAGGGAAGGAGCGCCATTTAGCTGTTTGACTGCAGATCTAGCTGGAATAGTTTGCAGACACAATGTATTGGGAGCAATATTCGTGGTCAACTGGCAGCTCAAAAGATCTCCACCATGAACATGCTTGGCACTATCTTCTCTGCTTTCCATATCCCAAGGATTGCCTTGCTCATCGCCCTTTAACACCATTACATGGATCTGGACTTACACTGAGACCCCTAGGCTTGGACCATGGTGTTACCTACTATTCTGTGGTATTAGATGGGAAGAAGAATAGGTAGCTGGGTCAGAACCGGAAGGACAGAATCAGAAGACACAAGAGTAGTCAGTAAACGGGCCATGGTCACAACAGGAAACAAATACACAAGCCACAAGCTGAGCACAAAGGACTGAACCAGAGGAGAACAACGCTGATTCTGGCAGATTCCGGCCATGTGCTTTGAGCTTTAGTAGGGTGTGGTACTTTCCAATTGGCTGAAGTAGGGAGCAGATTACTCCAGCTGGACAGCAGGAACAGATCCCAGATGAGATTGGACACACCATATGCAGAAGCCCTAATATGACTAAATGACAGAAAACCAGAATAGTCGAAATCCTCATAAAGTGATTCCATTTTATAAATTAATTCACTGAGGGTTATAATCTATACATATGTGGTCAAAATTGTTGGTACCTCTCGTTTAATGACAGAAAACTCACAATGGTCACAGATATAACTTGAATCTGACAAAAGTAATAAGAAATAAAAGATCTATGAAAATGAACAAATGAAAGTCAGATATTGCTTTTCAGCCATGCTTCCACAGAATTTCCAAGAAAATAAAACTCATGAAATAGGCCTGGACAGAAATGATGGTACCCCTGAAAATAATGTGACAAAAGGGACATGTTAAATCGCGGTGTGTCCACTAACTAGCATCACAGGTGTCTACAATCCTGGAATCAGTGAGTGGCCTGTATATAGGGCTACTGATACTCACTGTGCTGTGTGGTGAAATGGTGTGTATCAGACTCAACATGGACCAGAGGAAGCGAAGGAAAGAGTTGTCTCAGGAGATTAGAAAGAAAATTATAGACAAACATGTTAAAGGTAAAAGTTATAAGACCATCTCCAAGCAGCTTGATGTTCCTGTGACTACAGCTGCACATATTATTCAAAAATGTAAGATCCATGGGACTGTAGCCACCTCCCTGGACGTGGCCGGAGGAGGAAAATTGATGACAAATCAAAGAGATGGATAATACGAATGGTAACAAATGAGCCAGAAAAACTTCTAAATAGATTTAATGTGAGCTTCAAGCTAAAGGATCATCAGTGTCAGATCGCACCATCCGTTATTTTTATGAGCCAAAGTGGACTTCATGGGAGATGACCAAGGAGGACAACATTGTTGAAAAAAGAATCATAAAAAAGCCAGACTGGAATTTGCCAAACTATACGTTGACAAGCCACAAAGCTTCTGGGAGAATGTCCTATGGACTGATGGGACAAAAATTAAACTTTTTGGCAAGGCACATCAGCTCTATGTTCACAGATGGAAAAATGAAGCATAACAAGAAAAGAACACTGTCTCTACTGTGAAACATGGAGGAGGCTCTGCTATGTTCTGGGCTGCTTTGCTGCATCTGGCACAGGGTGTCTAGAATCTGTGCAGGGTACAATGAAATCTCAAGGCTATCAAGGGATTCTAGAGAGAAATGTGCTGTCCAAGTGTCAGAAAGCTTGGTCTCAGTCGCAGGTCATGGGTCTTGCAACAGGATAATGACTAAAGACACCCAAGAATGGCTAAGAGGGAAACATTGGACGACTATTCTGAAGTGGCCTTCTATGAGCCCTGACCTAAATCCTATTGAGCATCTTTGGAAAGAGCTGAAACATGCCGTCTGGAAAAGGCAACCTCCAACCACGAGATAACTGGAGCAGTTTGCTCTTGAGGAATGGCCAAAATACCAGTTGAGAGGCGCAGAAGTCTCATTGATAGTTACAGGAATCGTTTGATTGCAGTAATTGCCTCAAAAGGTTGTGCAGCAAAATATTAACCTTTTGGCGCCAGAGTCCTGTTTTTGCCTTCGTGACCGGGCCAATTTTTTCAATTCTGACCAGTGTTTATTTATGAGGTCATAACTCTAAAACGCTTCAATGAATCCTTGTGGTTCTGAGATTGTTTTCTTGTGACATATTGTACACTATGATAGTGGTAAAATTTCTTTGATATAACTTACATTTATTTGTTTAAAAAAAATGGAAATTTGGCGAAAATGTTTGCAATTTTAAAAATTTTAATTTTTATGCTCTTAAATTAGTCATATCACACAAAATAGTTAATAAATAACATTTCCCACATGTCTACTTTACATCA
Organism: Ranitomeya imitator; assembly: GCF_032444005.1. Taxonomy (NCBI): domain Eukaryota; kingdom Metazoa; phylum Chordata; class Amphibia; order Anura; family Dendrobatidae; genus Ranitomeya; species Ranitomeya imitator. The sequence goes on from NC_091283.1 coordinate 259,764,788, forward strand.
GCACAATATTGGAAACACATTTTTTTTGTTAGGAAGCTATAAGGGTTAAAATTTGACCAGCAATTTCTCATTTTTACAACAAAATTTGCAAAACCATTTTTTAGGGACCACCTCATCACATTTGAGGTGAGTTTGGGGGGGTCGATATGATAGAAAACGCGCAAAAGTGACACCATTCTAAAACCTGCACCTCTTGAATGTGGTTTTGAGCACCTTGAGAAGTTTATTAACCCTTCAGTGCTTCACAGGAATGAATGGAATGTGGAAGGAAAAAATGAACATTTACTTTTCTTTTACAAATTTTCCTTTAGACCTAATTTTTTTTACTTTCGTAAGGGTAACAGGAGAAAATGGATGATACATTTTGTTTTGCAATTTCTCCTGAGCATGCCGATACCCCATATGTGGGGGAAATCTACTGTTTGTGTGAACGGCTGAGCTCGGAAGGGAAGGAGCGCCATTTGACTTTTGAATGTAAAATATGTTGGAATAATTAGCGTTTGCCATGTCGCATTTGGAGAGCCCCTGATGTGCCTAAACAGTGGAAACTCCCCACAAGTGACACTATTTTGGAAACTGTACCCCTTAGGGAACTTATCTGGATGTGTATTGAGCATCTTGAACCCACAGGTGCTTCACAGAAGTTTATAATATAGAGCCGTGGAAATAATTAAAAAAAAAATTCACAAATCATTTTAGGTCCATATTTTGCATTTTCATAATGGTAACAGGAGAAATTGCTGCATACAATTTGTTGTTCAATTTCTCCTGAGCACGCTGATACCCCATATGTGGGGGAATACTACTGTTTGGACGCATGGCAGAGCTTGGAAGGAAAGGAGTGCCATATTGGAGAGCAGATTTTGCTGGAAATGTTTGTAGGTGACATGTCACCTTGTTACAGCCCCTGACGTGTCTAAACAGTGAAAACCCCCAACAAGTGACATCATTTTGGGAACTAGGCCCTCATGGAACTTATCTAGATGTGTGATGGGCACTTTGAACCCCCAAGTCATTCTCAGAAGTTAATTACGTAGAGCTGTGAATATAAAAAAATCATATTTTTTCACAAAAAATTTTCTTTTTGCCCTTAATTTGTTTCCAAAGGATAACAGAAACTGGATGCCAAAAGTTGTTGTGCAATTTCTTCTGAGTATGCTGACATCCCATATATGGGGGTAAACCACTGTTTTGGCGCATGGCAGAGCTCGGAAGGGAAGGGGCGCCATATTGGAGAGCAGATTTTGCTGGAATTGTTTGTGGGTGACATGTCACATTGTCAGAGCTCCTGAGGTGCCAGAACAGCATAAGCCCCCAAAAGTGACTGCATTTTACAGAATACTTCCCTGAATGAATTCTTCTAGTGGTGCAGTGAGCATACTGACACCACAGCTGTTCCATAGAAAATTAATAATATTTTTACCATTAAAATGTTGTTTTAACCCCAGATTTTACAATGGAAAATAGGTAGATAGGTAAATAGTCACTACACCCATAGATGAATTCCCAGAGGGGTGTCATTTCCAAAATAGCGTCACTTCAGGGGGCATTCTGCTGTTATCTGTTATGGCACTTTGGAGAGCCGCTAAGTGCCAGAACAACAGAATCCCTCCTGAATTGACCCCATTTTCGAAATGACACCCCTTTGGGAATTCATCTATGGATGTTGTGACCATTTTCACTACATGGATGATTTCCAGAAACACACAAGTGGAAGTTTTAGACCAAAACTGTCATTTTAGTGCCCAATATATTGTGCCCAGCTTGTGTCTCTGGAGACATCCCCCCACCTACCCCTGGAAATTAAGTCCGCTCCTCAGATGTGTCTGTCACTAAATAAACCAAATGCTTGAATATCAAAACAGTGTAAAAATGTGGATCTATGTGGAAGATTATAAATCAGTCATGGAGGCATAAGGCCGGCAGTGATGGGCATTGTGGGCAATAATAGCGGGTATCATGCCTCATTCCTCTTTTGGAACATACACGACATCTTCTCTGGGGGTTCTTTCTTGTTTCAGTTGCTGGAATGAGTGTAATAAAATGTTGCTCAGTGAGTCTTCTGACATCTTCAGATTGTAAAGGATTGACGGGGACAAAATTCTCAAAAACAAGAATTTCAATGAGATACCAAGAGGTTACAGTCCAATAAGATTTATTGCAAAATCTTCATTAAAAGCATGGACAACCGACAGTAGAAAAATGTCATAAATAGCATAAATAGCAGGGGTCCCAGACACCGGTTTACGCGTTTCAGGGCCAAATATGCCCCATAGTCATAACCTAGTGTTATACCAGTGAGTCAGGGTTTATATAAAACGCCCCATCACATGGTTCAGTTATTTCACACCCACAACATTAAAACTCTTTTACCAGTACAAAAATACAAACTTGAACCCAACAATCTGCTGCTGTCATTATACACAGTCAAGAGGTCGGTTAACAATATTAATAACACAATATTCTATCTGCGCTTATTTACACCGGTGGGACGGGCGGTCTCCATCATCAGGATCCAATGGGTTTCTTGGCTAAAGAGTTTTTGTCGCCAAGCTCCGCCCCTTCTGGGCTTTCTGACCCTTTCCATTCCGAAAAACTGGAAAGCGATCAGATCACCACCGTGTACTTGAAAAAAATGTCTATACGTTGGAGGGATTAAGTCTCTGATCCCTGAGGGGCGAAGAGTCTCCCTAAGCTAGAAGATCGTTGGGTACATTTTTGCCTGTAGGAAATTTTTGCCTGTAGGACATTAATGCAAGAGAGCTTGGCTGAGTAGATTACACAAGAAGGAAAACACACAGCAAGTCAGCAGGATCTAGGAGCAACATGGCAGATGTGACAACCTACATGGTGAGCTGCAGCATGTGCTACATGTTCACAGATCGACCAGAAGAAGAATTAAATTTCACCTGTCAGAAGTGTAGACTAGTGGCCCTTTTAGAAGAAAAGGTGCGGGGTCTGGAAGAAAGAATAGCAACTTTGAAACTCATCAAAGAGAATGAAGACTTTCTAGACAGAACAGAAGCATCTCTACTGGTCACAGAAGGTGAAAAAAGTGTCAGAGAACCTCCAAAAGCAGATGAGTGGAAGCATGTGACCAAAAGAAGCAAGAAGACCATGGAGAAATCACCAACCACACAACTGAAGAACCGATATCAAATCTTTGTAGAGGATGAAGATGGCACACCTAAGGATGAAGCAATACCAGCAAGCAAAAAAGAAAAGGGCACACAGCAACAAGTGACAGCAAAAAGTACAGCCAAGAAGCAACGAAGAGTGGTGGTGGTGGGAGACTCACTACTGAGAGGCACAGAAGCAGCCATCTGCAGACCGGACATAACTGCAAGAGAAGTATGCTGCCTTCCAGGTGCGATGATCAAGGATGTGACCGATAGGATACCAAAGCTCTTCAACTCCAAGGACGTCCACCCATTTCTTCTGATACATGTTGGCACCAATGACACGGCAAGGAAGGACCTACCGACAATCTGCAAAGACTTTGAAGAGTTGGGGAAGAAAGTAAAGGAACTGGATGCACAGGTAGTTTTTTCTTCTATCCTTCCAGTAGACGGGCATGGCACCAGGAGATGGAACAGGATCCTTGATGCAAACAACTGGCTAAGACGATGGTGCAGACAACAAGGATTCGGATTCCTGGACCACGGTGTGAATTACTTGTACGATGGACTCCTCGCCAGAGACGGACTACACCTCAACAAACCTGGGAAACACACATTCGCCAGAAGACTCGCTACACTCATCAGGAGGGCGTTAAACTAGAAGAAGAGGGGACGGGAAGAAAAACATTAGACTTGAACAAAGAAGATCCAGGAAAACATACTCAGAAGGGAGGTAAGAACATTTCTAAAACAATCCACAGCGAGGAGATTGGAACAAAACAAAATCCTCTAAACTGCATGCTCGCAAACGCCAGAAGCCTGACAAACAAGATGGAAGAACTAGAAGCAGAAATATCTACAGGTAACTTTGACATAGTGGGAATAACCGAGACATGGTTAGATGAAAGCTATAACTGGGCAGTTAACTTACAGGGTTACAGTCTGTTTAGAAAGGATCGTAAAAATCGGAGAGGAGGAGGGGTTTGTCTCTATGTAAAGTCTTGTCTAAAGTCCACTTTAAGGGAGGATATTAGCGAAGGAAATGAGGATGTCGAGTCCATATGGGTCGAAATTCATGGAGGGAAAAATGGTAACAAAATTCTCATTGGGGTCTGTTACAAACCCCCAAATATAACAGAAACCATGGAAAGTCTACTTCTAAAGCAGATAGATGAAGCTGCAACCCATAATGAGGTCCTGGTTATGGGGGACTTTAACTACCCGGATATTAACTGGGAAACAGAAACCTGTGAAACCCATAAAGGCAACAGGTTTCTGCTAATAACCAAGAAAAATTATCTTTCACAATTGGTGCAGAATCCAACCAGAGGAGCAGCACTTTTAGACCTAATACTATCTAATAGACCTGACAGAATAACAAATCTGCAGGTGGTCGGGCATCTAGGAAATAGCGACCACAATATTGTACAGTTTCACCTGTCTTTCACTAGGGGGACTTGTCAGGGAGTCACAAAAACACTGAACTTTAGGAAGGCAAAGTTTGACCAGCTTAGAGATGCCCTTAATCTGGTAGACTGGGACAATATCCTCAGAAATAAGAATACAGATAATAAATGGGAAATGTTTAAGAATATCCTAAATAGGCAGTGTAAGCGGTTTATACCTTGTGGGAATAAAAGGACTAGAAATAGGAAAAACCCAATGTGGCTAAACAAAGAAGTAAGACAGGCAATTAACAGTAAAAAGAAAGCATTTGCACTACTAAAGCAGGATGGCACCATTGAAGCTCTAAAAAACTATAGGGAGAAAAATACTTTATCTGAAAAACTAATTAAAGCTGCCAAAAAGGAAACAGAGAAGCACATTGCTAAGGAGAGTAAAACTAATCCCAAACTGTTCTTCAACTATATCAATAGTAAAAGAATAAAAACTGAAAATGTAGGCCCCTTAAAAAATAGTGAGGAAAGAATGGTTGTAGATGATGATGAAAAAGCTAACATATTAAACACCTTCTTCTCCACGGTATTCACGGTGGAAAATGAAATGCTAGGTGAAATCCCAAGAAACAATGAAAACCCTATATTAAGGGTCACCAATCTAACCCAAGAAGAGGTGCGAAACCGGCTAAATAAGATTAAAATAGATAAATCTCCGGGTCCGGATGGCATACACCCACGAGTACTAAGAGAACTAAGTAATGTAATAGATAAACCATTATTTCTTATTTTTAGGGACTCTATAGCGACAGGGTCTGTTCCGCAGGATTGGCGCATAGCAAATGTGGTGCCAATATTCAAAAAGGGCTCTAAAAGTGAACCTGGAAATTATAGGCCAGTAAGTCTAACCTCTATTGTTGGTAAAATATTTGAAGGGTTTCTGAGGGATGTTATTCTGGATTATCTCAATGAGAATAACTGTTTAACTCCATATCAGCATGGGTTTATGAGAAATCGCTCCTGTCAAACCAATCTAATCAGTTTTTATGAAGAGGTAAGCTATAGGCTGGACCACGGTGAGTCATTGGACGTGGTATATCTCGATTTTTCCAAAGCGTTTGATACCGTGCCGCACAAGAGGTTGGTACACAAAATGAGAATGCTTGGTCTGGGGGAAATTGTGTGTAAATGGGTTAGTAACTGGCTTAGTGATAGAAAGCAGAGGGTGGTTATAAATGGTATAGTCTCTAACTGGGTCGCTGTGACCAGTGGGGTACCGCAGGGGTCAGTATTGGGACCTGTTCTCTTCAACATATTCATTAATGATCTGGTAGAAGGTTTACACAGTAAAATATCGATATTTGCAGATGATACAAAACTATGTAAAGCAGTTAATACAAGAGAAGATAGTATTCTGCTACAGATGGATCTGGATAAGTTGGAAACTTGGGCTGAAAGGTGGCAGATGAGGTTTAACAATGATAAATGTAAGGTTATACACATGGGAAGAAGGAATCAATGTCACCATTACACACTGAATGGGAAACCACTGGGTAAATCTGACAGGGAGAAGGACTTGGGGATCCTAGTTAATGATAAACTTACCTGGAGCAGCCAGTGCCAGGCAGCAGCTGCCAAGGCAAACAGGATCATGGGGTGCATTAAAAGAGGTCTGGATACACATGATGAGAGCATTATACTGCCTCTGTACAAATCCCTAGTTAGACCGCACATGGAGTACTGTGTCCAGTTTTGGGCACCGGTGCTCAGGAAGGATATAATGGAACTAGAGAGAGTACAAAGGAGGGCAACAAAATTAATAAAGGGGATGGGAGAACTACAATACCCAGATAGATTAGCGAAATTAGGATTATTTAGTCTAGAAAAAAGACGACTGAGGGGCGATCTAATAACCATGTATAAGTATATAAGGGGACAATACAAATATCTCGCTGAGGATCTGTTTATACCAAGGAAGGTGACGGGCACAAGAGGGCATTCTTTGCGTCTGGAGGAGAGAAGGTTTGTCCACCAACATAGAAGAGGATTCTTTACTGTTAGGGCAGTGAGAATCTGGAATTGCTTGCCTGAGGAGGTGGTGATGGCGAACTCAGTCGAGGGGTTCAAGAGAGGCCTGGATGTCTTCCTGGAGCAGAACAATATTGTATCATACAATTAGGTTCTGTAGAAGGACGTAGATCTGGGGATTTATTATGATGGAATATAGGCTGAACTGGATGGACAAATGTCTTTTTTCGGCCTTACTTAGGCTACGTTCACATTAGCGTTGCGCGCCGCTGCGTCGGCGACGCAACGCACGACGCACGCAAAAACGCGTGCAAACGCACGCAAAAACGCTGCGTTTTGCGACGCGTGCGTCGTTTTTTGACGAAAATCGGACGCAAGAAAAATGCAACTTGTTGCATTTTCTTGCGTCCGACGCTAGCGTCAAAAACGACGCACATGTCGGAAAACGCAACGCGAAAAACGCATGCGTCCCCCATGTTAAACATAGGGGCGCATGACGCGTGCGTCGCCGCTGCGTTTCCCGACGCTGCGTCGGGAAACGCTAATGTGAACGTAGCCTAACTATGTTACTATGTTACTATGTTACTGAGGCTGCCGGAGGTCTCGTGTTGTGCCCCCGATATAGGAGAGATCACAGATACTGCAGGTAACCATGTATGTGACACATGTTCTACTGCAAGTCATAAAGTCACCAATAACCATTGTTTCAGGCCTCACTTAATAAATTGCTTGGTATTTCCTGCACATTTACATGCTTCACATTTGCCCCTGCAGCTGAAGAAACCTTTAGTAGACAACCAGGACGTTCTAACAGGACCATCCATTACCGGACTAAGGGGTCAGCAGATTAGGAAGGGTGGGAGCTCTCCTTGTGGAGAATAAACCCCCTCTTGAAGAATACTCTGCAGTATTCTACATGGTTACCTGCAGTATGTCATCTCTCCTATATCGGGGGCACAACAAGAGACCTCAGTGAGCCCCTCAGGGATCCAGTGACCAGAGTCTTAATCCCTCTAGTGTATCCAAACATTTTATCAAGTGCATGGCGGTGATCTAAGCGGTTTCCAGTTTTTCGGAATGGAAAGGGTAAGCAAGCCCAGAAGGGGCGGAGCTTGGCGACAAAAGCTTCTTAGCCAAGAAACCCATTGGATCCTGATGATGGAGACCGCCCATCCCACCGGTGTAAATACGCTCAGATAGAATATTGTGTTATTAATATTGTTCACTGACCTCTTGACTGTGTATAATGACAGCAGCGTATTGTTAGTTTAAAGGGAACCTGTCACCCCCCTCAGTCGTTTGTAACTAAAAGAGCCACCTTGTGCAGCACTAATGCTGCATTCTGACAAGGTGGCTTTTTAGTTACAAACGCCTGCACACGCTGAAATAAACATATATATAAAATGTGCCCCCACATACCCTGAATCCGTCCCGGGGGCGGGACTTTCCTTCCTAATGAGACACAGCACAGCCGTCGCTCCGGGCCTGTGCGCGCCGCCTCCTCTTGCTGCATTATCATTCCCGGCACTAGCGCTGTAAGTTTTTTTTTTTTGTTTGTTTTTTTCGGGCATGCGCAGTTGCGCTGCCCTTCGTACTTACAGCGCAGGCGCCAGGGACGATAATGCAGGCAGAGGAGGCGGCGCGCACAGGCCCGGAGTGACGGCTGTGCTGTGTCTCATTATGAATGAAAGTCCCGCCCCCCGGGACGGATTCAGGGTATGTGGGGGCACATTTTATATATGTGTTTATTTCAGCGTGTGCAGCCGTTTGTAACTAAAAAGACACCTTGTCAGAATGCAGCATTAGTGCTGCACAAGGTGGCTCTTTTAGTTACAAACGCCTGAGGGGGGTGACAGGTTCCCTTTAAGTTTGTATTTTTGTACTGGAAAGAGTTTTAATGTTGTGGGTGTGAAATAACTGAACCATGTGATGGGGCGTTTTATATAAACCCTGACTCACTGGTATAACACTAGGTTATGACTAAGGGGCATATTTGGCCCTGAAACGCGTAAACCGGTGTCTGGGACCCCGGCTATTTATGCCATTTTTCTACTGTCGGTTGTCCATGCTTTTAATGAAGATTTTGCAATAAAGCTTATTGAGTTCAACCTCTTGGTGCTGAATTTTTTACTACTTGTTGGATTTTCCTGGGATGGCAGCCATGCACAGAGTGGACAGATGAGCTGAAAAAAGACTTTTTTATTTACTTAAGATTTTCAATGACTTTTTCCTGATAATCAAGGAAAGTATCTGCATTTCCGTTTTTTTTGTATGACACAAAATAATTATATGTGGCCACCTGAAACAAATAAATGACTAACTTTTTATACCGGGTATATGATTTTCTTGATACCTGGTATGGCTGTAGAACCTGATCTGCAAGGTCCACACCCCCCCATATATTTGTTGTAGTCAATGGCAGACACAGGTTTTGGAGTAGTGGATCCCTGTTGGTCTGCAGTGGCCCTTGTGGCATCTGTGTGGATCGAGCTCAGGATAAAAATACTATTTTTATCCTTATACTTAAGGGCACACAGTTCTCCATTGCGTAAAGCTTCTGACTGCCCCTTTCAGAACTTTTTGCTGACCAATGATTGTGGGAACCCCTGACAGTTTTTGCGAATGGTCCCACAAGCCCCCATGTTATGTTCAAACAAACTTTTAAATGGAGGTATGCTGGTGTAGTATTTGTCAACATACAGATTGTAGCCTATTTGTAATAATGGAGTTATCAGCTCCCAAACGGTTTTCCTGATGTTCCCAGATAAGTGGGGCATCCTGGTGGGTTTAGTTGGCTATCTTTCCCCTCATAAATGCGAAAAGCTGATGTGTTTCCTGTTGAACTCTCACACATTTTATAGAGCTTTATTCCGAACCTTGCCCTCTTAGGAATAAATTTCTTGAGGTCCAGTCTTCCTTTGAATTTTACAAGGGATTCATCAATGGAAATGTTTTCTGTTGGGGTGTAAAGCTTTAAGTACTTTTCTGTCAAGTCTTTGATGATGGGTCTGATTTTGAATATTCTGTCATGTTCTGGGGCATTTCTGGGCAGGCATTGACTATTGTCGTTAAAATGCCAAAATCTCATGAGCATTTCATAACGGGTCCTAGGAAGAATGGCAGGAAACATAGGGGTGGCTTGAACAGGGCGGTTGGACCAATAGGACCGAATGCTCGTTTTTTTAACATGCCCCATAGCAAATGCAAGTCCTAAACATTTGTTCATTTCTAGGACATTAGTTGCTGCCCATAAATTTGACCTAGAATGATAGGATCATGGATTCTGGCTGATGAATTGGGACGCATATAAATTTGTTTGTAGGACACTATGCTCTAGCAAGCTATTTGTCATAAACAAATTAAAAAAATTAATTGGTCCAAAATTTTCCACCTCCACATTTATACTAGGAATGACATTAAAATTAGGGATGAATGGAGTAGCCGAATCCGAAGCCTCCCATCTGTCTTTGATCATCTTTTAAAAGAAAAAAAAAAAAAGCCCCTGGTGTGCAAGCCAGCTGCCAAATTATCCTCAACCAGTTCCCACAATCCATCTCTTCTGGGCTATAAATTTAGAACCTTCCTTAGGGGTGCACGCAAGTGGGGGTGCACGCTAGCGTCCCATAAGCAAAGCGTCACAGAAGATAAGCGTCGTGATACTGCAGTTATTCCATGACAGTTAGTAAGGGCGGGAGTCAGGTAACCCACACTCTGCTCTCCCCTCTATTCATGTGCTTTATTCCTATCCTCCTATGTTCCCTTGCAATCCACATTCACCGCCCAATCCCCCCTCCATCACGACTCATACATCAGCTTCTCTCTCCTTCCCTCTCCCATGTACAGCTCCCATGCACTTCTCACCTTCCTGAAAAACCTCAGTCCATCTTGCCCAAACAGACTGCATAAAAAAAGTCATACAATCCCAAAAGCTACTTGCTTTTTATCTTCCTACTCCTGCTGATATCAGGAGACATCTCCCCAAACCCCGGTCCACCATCCACCAACCTCAACCCCTACCCTACCTCACATCGAAACCTTATGGTGGCTTACAATTCTCCCATTCCCCGAGACCAACAAACAGACCTGGTGGTGGAGTTGGCATACTCCTGTCGCCACAATGCACTTTCCAGGTCATCCCCTCAGTTCCATCACTCTCATTCCCTTCTTTTGAGGTCCACACAATCAGGCTCTTTTGTCCCCTCTCCCTCAGAGTAGCGGTCATATACCGGCCCCCAGGCTCACCCACCCGCTTCCTGGACCATTTCTCTGCCTGGCTACCGCACTTCATGTCCTCAGAACTACCAACCCTTATCCTGGGAGACTTCAACATCCCCATTAACAGCCCCACTTCCACATCTGCATCCCAGCTTCTGTCACTAACCACTTCTCTCGGCCTCTCACAGCTCTCAACCTCTGAAACACACAAAGACGGTAACACCCTGAACCTGGTTTTTGCCCGGCTCTGCTCAATCTCCTACCTAGATAACTCACTGCTTCCCCTCTCTGACCACAACATTCTCTCCTTCACACTCACATATCCTCGCTCACCCCCGCACCCTCCTACACACCATTCAGTCAGAAATCTACAAGCCATTAACCCTCTTACGCTTTCAGACTCCCTACGCTCATCATTGTCCCCAATCTCTTCCTTTTCCTGTCCTGATCTGGCTGTACATCACTTCAATGACACTCTTAGAAGCACCCTTGACTCTCTCTCTCCAGTTGTCACAAGTCACCTAACTACAATCTTTAATCTCTCCCTCTCCTCTGGCATTTTCCCCTCCTCCTTCAAACACTCTATCATTACTCTAGTACTAAAGAAACCCACCCTCGACCCATCCTGCACAAACAACTACAGACCGGTCTCCAATCTCCCCTTCATCTCTAAACTCTTGGAGCGCCTGATATACTCCCGCCTTACCCGTTACCTCTCCACTCACTCCCTCCTAGACCCTTCACAGTCCGGTTTCCGCCCCCTACATTCGACAGAAAGTGCACTCATCAAAGTGACCAATGACCTTCTGACAGCAAAACGTAATGGTGACCACTCTCTGCTCATTCTTCTCGACCTTTCTGCAGCTTTTGACACTGTTGACCACCCTCTCCTTCTCTCTAGGCTCCAGTCACTAGGCATTAAGGACACTGCTCTCTCCTGGTTCTCCTCCTACCTTTCTGACCGCTCCTTCAGTGTTCTGTTCTCTGGCTCCACTTCATCTACTCTTCCTCTCACTGTTGGGGTACCTCAGGGCTCAGTCCTTGGCCCCCTTCTGTTCTCTCTCTACACGGCCCCAATTGGACAGACCATCAGCAGATTTGGCTTTCAGTACCATCTTTATGCCGACGACACACAACTATATACGTCATCCCCTGACCTTACCCCCGCTGTACTACAGAACGCCACTGACTGTCTGTCCGCAGTCGCCAACATCATGTCCGCTCTCTATCTGAAACTCAACCTCTCCAAAACTGAACTTCTTCTGCTCGCACCATCTACTAACCTCCCTAAATCTGACATTTCCCTCTCCGTGGGTGGCACCATAATAACACCCCGGCAGCAGGCGCGCTGTCTGGGTGTTATGTTTGACTCCGATCTCTCCTTCACCTCCCATATACAATCTCTTGCCCGCTCGTGCCGCTTACACCTAAAGAACATCTCTAGAATCCGCCCTTTTCTCACCATGGAGACAGCTAAAACTCTCACTGTCACCCTGATCCACTCCCGCCTGGACTACTGTAACGCTCTATTAATTGGCCTCCCCCTCACTCGACTTTCCCCTCTCCAGTCCATCCTTAATGCAGCAGCCAGGGTCGTCCATCTGGCTAATCGTTACTCGGACGCGTCCGCTCTTCGCCAGTCGTTACACTGGCTACCCATTCATTACAGGATACAATTCAAAGTACTTGTTCTCACCCACAAAGCTCTCCACAGTGCGGCACCCCCTTACATCTCCTCCCTCATTTCTGTCTATCAGCCTAACAGACCGCTGCGCTCTGCAAATGACTTTCGATTAACCTCTGCACTAATCCGTACCTCCCACTCCCGACTCCAAGACTTCTCCCGTGCTGCGCCAATCCTCTGGAATGTTCTACCCCAAGATATTAGGACCATCCCTAATTTGCATAGTTTTAGGCGCTCGCTCAAAACACATTTGTTCAGAGCGGCCTATCACGTTCACTAATCAAAGTTATGTTATGTTTGTGTGTGTGTGTGTAGCCCATTCACTATCCCCATCTATTCCCCAACCCCTGAAGATGGCTGGACCATGATTGTAAATACATCATTGTAAATACACACCTGTACTTTGCATCTCCCCCACCTCATTGTAGATTGTAAGCTCTCACGAGCAGGGTCGTCTTATTTTGCTTTAATTATTGTATTGTTAACGTTGTTACTTATGACTTTTGTGTTTGAAACTGTTAAACTGTAAAGTGCTGCGGAATATGTTGGCGCTATATAAATAAAGATTATTATTATTATCTGGGAAATGCTACATCAAGAGGCAAAGCCCCTTGGACATTGATGTGCACCAACTCACGAGCACTAGGGACAGCGCTAGTACTGGGCATTGTTCCCTGAGTTGGAGACATTTCTCCAGAAGCGCTATTTGTCCTCCTTGTTGTACTGGTCCTTGTGTGTGAGGATGGACCAGAATCACTGCTCATTTCTGAGCTATCACTGTCGCTGCTACTAAAGCCCTCGAAAATCCACATCGCCATCTGACACTGCACTTTCTTCGCTGTCAGAACATAAAAGTGCATAAGCCTCCTCTGCACTATAATAAAGACGGGCCATTTTATTCATTTTTTATTATTTCCAGAAATAGAAAACTCTGATGTGACATGACCAAATTATTGGGGAGACAATTGAGAAAAGCCTAATTCTTTAGCCTAACCCTAACTTTAGAATAAACCCTAACCCTAAATTTAGCCGAACAGTAACCCTAACTTTAGACTAACACTAACCTTAACTATAGCACTAACCCTAACCTGCCTTATCTGTTTTTTTTTTACTGTATAGCAAAATCGCTGACTCACAGCTGTTGCCAGCAGCACTTGTAACACTGGTTCTCCTCTAATCTCTCACTGACAGGAGATCTGAGGAGAAACAGCTTTTTCTTTGAGGCAGATCGCCCTAGAGAGTTCGTTGCTACAACCAACTTTCCTAGTGATTGGTCTCATTGGCTGGTGTGATGCTGATGTCATCAGGACCTGAACCAATCAGGTCTCGATGAGGTCGGGGGTCACAGGAAGCATTGTGGTGCGGAATCCCATCGTTATAAGGTACATGGGGGTCCCGATGAGCACAAAACCGCTGACCGTTGACAAACGTCGGCGCTGCACAAAGCGCCGATGTTTATCTACAGTTGGCGGTCACTAAGGCTACGTTCACATTAGCGTTGTGCGCCGCTGCGTCGGCGACACAACGCACCAAAACGCACGCAAAAACGCTGCGTTTTGCGACGCATGCGTCGTTTTTTGCCGAAATTTGGACGCAAGAAAAATGCAACTTGTTGCGTTTTCTTGGTCCGACGCTTGCGGCAAAAAAGACGCATGCGTCGCACAACGCAACAAACAAAAACGCATGCGTCCCCCATGTTAAATATAGGGGCGCATGACGCATGCGTTGCCGCTGCATCGCCCGACGCAAACCCGACGCAAACTAGCATAACGCTAGTGTGAACGTAGCTTAAGCGCTTGAGTTATGGGTACCATCATTTCTATCCAGGCCTATTTCATGAGGTTTTTTAAAAAATTCTGTGGAAGCATGGTTGAAAAGCAATGTCTGACTTTCATTTGTTCATTTTCATAGATTCTTGATTTATTATTATTTTTGTCAGATTCAAGTTATTTCTGTGACCATTGTGGGTTTTTCTGTCATTAAACGAGGGGTACCAACAATTTTGACCACATGTGTAGGAGGAATGAATATTTTGACTCCACAGCCACTTTCTGGAAATTAGCACGAAGTGGAAGTTGGAGAGTGAAAATTACACATCTGCCATTTTATTACCCAGACATAGTGCCCAGATTGTGCTCCAGGAGACACACACCGCAAATTAAGTGGATTCTTCTCACTATAATATTGCTAAATACAGGGGTCCTAAATGTTTGAGCACACTGCAAGACTCAGAAGTGAAAGCGGATATTGCTGGATTGGTTTATTGAAATGCTGTTGCTTTTCAACAGCCTTTGAGCCACTAATAGTGTTGGAACCTCTGTTTTTCCATTGACAGATGATGGACCTGAGTGGGGACTTGTTTTTGTGAGATGAGAATTGGTATTATTTTCGCCTACATAACATTGATTGGTTTCTTTTTATTCGATATTTGGGAGGCAGAAGGAACAAACAGTTTAACACCACGCACTACTGGTTCATCCAACACTGTTTTCTGTTAGACTGTGAACTGTCATGGTCTTGGTGAATAATTAAAGTTTTTACATAGCTTGCTATTATTATGGACAGTTTGAGTAGAAATGTTCAAAAATATAAAACTCGAGGATATTTTATTAAAAAATAATAATTTTTTTTTTAATCTTAGCAGATGACTGTGCCAGGAGATCAGAGGGACAGCTGACATCTTCAATTTTTAATTCTGAAGATCTTGAGATGCTACAAGATACAATTGAAGTGATTGCTGTTACTCCAGATATATCATCTTCCACTCACAGCAAAGATCTGTCATCTGATCCTATAAAACAGGTCCCATCTTCTGATTCATTACTGACTACTAAGGAAGATCAAAGTCACAAAAGAGGCATTAAAAAACAAACTGCTCCTAAAGTAAAGAAGTCATTTTCCTGTTCAGAATGTGGGAAATGTTTTGCATGTAAATCACTGCTTGTTACTCACCATAGAACTCACACAGGGGAGAAGCCTTTTTGCTGTTTAGAATGTGGGAAATGTTTTAACCAGAAATCATATTTGGTTAATCACCATAGAACTCACACAGGGGAAAAGCCTTTTTCATGTTCAGAATGTGGGAAATGTTTTAACCATAAATCACATTTAGCTAATCACCATAGAGCTCACACGGGGGACAAGCCTTTTTCCTGTTCAGAATGTGGGAAATGTTTTAACTGGAAATCAGGTTTGGTTAATCACCAGAGAACTCACACGGGGGAGAAGCCTTTTTCCTGTTCAGAATGTGGGAAATGTTTTACCCTCAAAGATAATCTGTTTAGACACCAATTAACTCACACAGGGGAGAAGCCTTTTTCCTGTTCAGAATGTGGAAAATGTTTTATCCGGAAAGAGCATCTTGTTACACACCATAGAACTCACACAGGCAAGAAACCTTACTCCTGTTCAGAATGTGGGAAATATTTTAACCGGAAAGCGCTTCTTGTTAGCCATCAGAGTAGTCACACAGGGGAGAAGCCTTTTTCATGTCCAGAATGTGGGAAATGTTTTACCGAAAAAAGGAGTCTTGTTAATCACTATAGAGCTCACACAGGGGAGAAGCCTTTTTCCTGTTCAGAATGTGGGAAATGTTTTACCTACAAAGAGAGTCTTGTTAGACACCAAATAACTCACACAGGGGAGAAGCCTTTTTCCTGTTCAGAATGTGGGAAATGTTTTAACCAGTTAAGGCATCTTGTTAGTCACCATAGAACTCACACAGGGGAGAAGCCTTTTTCCTGTTCAGAATGTGGGAAATGTTTTAAATGGAAAGTGCTTCTTGTTAGACATCAGAGCAGTCACACAGGAGAGAAGCCTTTTTCATTTTCTTAATGTGGGAAATATTTTACTTGGAAATCAACTGTTAATAAACATCAGAGTGGTCACATAGGGGAGAAGCCTTTTTTATGTTCATAATGTTGGAATAGTTTTAACCAAAATTGAATCTTCTGAAATGGGTTGTCTCTTGTCATTCCTCATGTTTGCTGACAAAAGGATAAAACTGAACTTTATTAATTCCAAATGTAAAACTATACCCATAAATCACCCCCTGAAGGTTAGACAGTAGGTGACTAATAGAAAAAACATGTACCCCACAGTTCAGTATATAGGATGAGGTGACGTATATACACTCGCTCTCCAAGCCTTTCATTTCTATGGGTTTCATCGTCCTCCCCAAAGGTGACTCATCAGGAGACTATTTACAGGTCCTTCTCAAAAAATTAGCATATAGTGTTAAATTTCATTATTTACCATAATGTAATGATTACAATTAAACTTTCATATATTATAGATTCATTATCCACCAACTGAAATTTGTCAGGTCTTTTATTGTTTTAATACTGATGATTTTGGCATACAACTCCTGATAACCCAAAAAACCTGTCTCAAAAAATTAGCATATCAAGAAAAGGTTCTCTAAACGACCTATTACCCTAATCTTCTGAATCAACTAATTAACTCTAAACACATGCAAAAGATACCTGAGGCTTTTATAAACTCCCTGCCTGGTTCATTACTCAAAACCCCCATCATGGGTAAGACTAGCGACCTGGCAGATGTCAAGAAGGCCATCATTGACACCCTCAAGCAAGAGGGTAAGACCCAGAAAGAAATTTCTCAACAAATAGGCTGTTCCCAGAGTGCTGTATCAAGGCACCTCAATGGTAAGTCTGTTGGAAGGAAACAATGTGGCAGAAAACGCTGTACAACGAGAAGAGGAGACCGGACCCTGAGGAAGATTGCGGAGAAGGACCGATTCCAGGCTTGGGGAGCCACCGTGCACAGGCGTGTGCAGGAAATGGGCTACAGGTGCCGCATTCCCCAGGTAAAGCCACTTTTGAACCATAAACAGCGGCAGAGGCGCCTGACCTGGGCTACAGAGAAGCAGCACTGGACTGTTGCTAAGTGGTCCCAAGTACTTTTTTCTGATGAAAGCAAATTTTGCATGTCATTCAGAAATCAAGGTGCCAGAGTTTGGAGGAAGACTAGGGAGAAGGAAATGCCAAAATGCCTGAAGTCCAGTGTCAAGTACCCACAGTCAGTGATGGTGTGGGGTGCCATGTCAGCTGCTGGTGTTGGTCCACTGTGTTTCATCAAGGGCAGGGTCAATGCAGCTAGCTATCAGGAGATTTTGGAGCACTTCATGCTTCCATCGGCTGAAATGCTTTATGGAGATGAAGATTTCATTTTTCAGCACGACCTGGCACCTGCTCACAGTTCCAAAACCACTGGTAAATGGTTTACTGACCATGGTATTACTGTGCTCAATTGGCCTGCCAACTCTCCTGACCTGAACCCCATAGAGAATCTGTGGGATATTGTGAAGAGAAAGTTGAGAGACGCAAGACCCAACACTCTGGATGAGCTTAAGGCCGCTATTGAAGCATCCTGGGCCTCCATAACATCTCAGCAGTGTCACAGGCTGATTGCCTCCATGCCACGCCACATTGAAGCAGTCATTTCTGCCAAAGGATTCCCGACCAAGTATTGAGTGCATAACTGAACATTATTATTTGATGGGTTTTTTGTTTGTTATTAAAAAACACTTTTATTTGATTGGATGGGTGAAATATGCTAATTTTTTGAGACAGGTTTTTTGGGTTATCAGGAGTTGTATGCCAAAATCATCAGTATTAAAACAATAAAAGACCTGACAAATTTCAGTTGGTGGATAATGAATCTAAAATATATGAAAGTTTAATTGTAATCATTACATTATGGTAAATAATGAAATTTAACACTATATGCTAATTTTTTGAGAAGGACCTGTATAGTGCTTTGGAACAAAGCACATATATTGTAATCTGCACGTGGTTAACTTCTTATTATTATTATTATAGTGCTTTGGAACAAAGCACATACAGTCATGGCCAAAAGTATTCACACCCCTGCAATTCTGTCAGATAATACTCAGTTTCTTCCTAAAATGATTGCAAACACAAATTATTTGGTATTATTATCTTCATTTAATTTGTCTTAAATGAAAAAACACAAAAAGAATTGTCCTAAAGCCAAATTGGATATAATTTCACACCAAACATAAAAAAGGGGGTGGACAAAAGTATTGGCACCCTTCGAAAAATCATGTGATGCTTCTCTGATTTGTGTAATTAACAGCACCTAACAGGTGTTGGCAATAACTAAATCACACTTGCAGCGAGTTGACATGGATTAAAGTTGACTCAACCTCTGTCCTGTGTCCTTGTGTGAACCACATTGAGCATGGAGAAAAGAAAGAAGACCAAAGAACTGTTTGAGGACTTGAGAAACCAAATTGTGAGGAAGCATGAGCAACCTCAAGGCTACAAGTCCATCTCCAAAGACCTGAATATTCCTGTGTCTACCGTGCGCAGTGTCATCAAGAAGTTTACAGCCCATGGCACTGTGGCTAGGCTATCCTCCCTAGATGTGGACGGAAAAGAAAAATTGACAAGAGATTTCAATGCAAGATTGTGCGGATGTTGGATAAAGAACCTCGACTAACATCCAAACAAGTTCAAGCTGCCCTGCAGTCCGAGGGTACAACAGTGTCAACCCGTACTATCCGTCGGCGTCTGAATGAAAAGGGACTGTATGGTAGGAGACCCAGGAAGACCCCACTTCTTACCCCGAGACATAAAAAAGCCAGGCTGGAGTTTGCCAAAACTTACCTGAAAAAGCCTAAAACGTTTTGGAAGAATGTTCTCTGGTCAGATGAGACAAAAGTAGAGCTTTTTGGGCAAAGGCATCAACATAATGTTTACAGGAGAGAAAAAGAGGCATTTAAAGAAAAGAACACGGTCCCTACCATGCTGCAATATCATCGGCCATGGCTGGGAACACTGATCTGCACCCCCCCCACCACCACCACCGATCCCCCCCCAGTCCTCCGATCAGTCCTATGCACCGCTCCGTCCTGTGCTCCGCTCCCCCGTGCTCTTGTCCGCTCCCCCGTGCTCCAATCACCCCCCTGTGCTCCGATCCAATCCCCCTGCACTCAGATCCACCCCCAGTGCTCCGATCCACCACCCCACCGTGCTCCGATCCCCCCCGTGCTCCGATCCACCCCCCCGCGCTCCGATCCACCCCCCCTGTGCTCTGATCCCCCCCGTGTTCCCCCCACCCCATCATACTTAGTGATCCTCCCGGGGTCCGTACGTCTTCTCCATGGGCGCCGCCATCTTCCAAAATGGTGGGCGCATGCGCAGTGCGCCCGCCGAATCTGCTGGCCGGCAGATTCGTTCCAAAGTGCATTTTGATCACTGTGATATAACCTATCACAGTGCTCAAAATAAAAAAAATAGTAAATGACTTCCCCCCCTTTGTCACCCCCATAGGTAGGAACAATAATAAAATAAAGAATTTTTTTTTTCCACTAAGGTTAGAATAGGGTTAGGGTTTCGGTATGTGCACACGTATTCTGGTCCTCTGCGGATTTTTCTGCTGCGGGCAGTGCTAAACCGCTGCGGATTTATGGCGGATTTACCGCGTTTTTTCTGCGCATTTCACTGCAGTTTTACAACTGCGATTTTCTATTGGAGCAGTTGTAAAACCGCTGTGGAATCCGCAGAAAAAAGTGACATGCTGCGGAATGTAAACCGCTGCGTTTCCGTGCAGTTTTTCTGCAGCATCTGTACAGCGATTTTTGTTCCCATGGTGCGTAAAATACCGCGCGGAAACGCGTTGTATTTTCCGCAGCATGTCAATTCTTTGTGCGGATTCTGCAGCGTTTTACACCTGTTCCTCAATAGGAATCCACAGGTGAAATCCGCACAAAAAACACTGGAAATCCACGGTAAATCCGCAGATAAAACGCAGCGCCTTTTACCCGCGGATTTTTCAAAAATGATGCTGAAAAATCTCACACGAATCCGCAACGTGGGCACATAGCCTTAGGGTAAGGGTTGGAATTAGGGTTGTGGTTAGGGTTGTGATTAGGGTTATGGCTACAGTTGGGATTAGGGTTAGGGGTGTGGGGGGGTTAGTGTTGGAGGTAGAATTGAGGGGTTTCCACTGTTTAGGCACATCAGGGGTCTCCAAACGCAACATCGCGCCACCATTGATTCCAGCCAATCTTGTATTCAAAAAGTCAAATGGTGCTCCCTCACTTCCGAGCCTTGACGTGTGCCCAAACAGTGGTTTACCCCCACATATGGGGTACCAGCATACTCAGGACAAACTGCGCAACAATTACTGGGGTCCAATTTCTCCTGTTACCCTTGTGAAAATTAAAAAATGCTTGCTAAAACATCATTTTTGAGGAAAGAAAAATGATTTTTTATTTTCACGGCTCTGCGTTGTAAACGTCTGTGAAGCACTTGGGGGTTCAAAGTGCTCACCACATATCTAGATAAGTTCCTTGGGGGGTCTAGTTTCTAAAATGGGGTCACTTGTGGGGGGTTTCTACTGTTTAGGCACACCAGGGGCTCTGCAAACGCAACGTGACGCCCGCAGACCATTCCATCAAAGTCTGCATTTCAAAAGTCACTACTTCCCTTCTGAGCCCCGACATGTGCCCAAACAGTGGTTTACCCCCACACATGGGGTATCAGCGTACTCAGGAGAAACTGGACAACAAATATTGGGGTCAAATTTCTCCTGTTACCCTTGGGAAAATTAAAAAATTCTGGGCTAAATAAATATTTTTGAGGAAAGAAAACGTATTTATTATTTTCACGGCTCTGCGTTATAAACTTCTGTGAAGCACTTGGGAGTTCAAAGTGCTCACCACACATCTAGATAAGTTCCTTTCGGGGTCTAGTTTCCAAAATGGAGTCACTTGTGGGGGGTTTCTACTGTTTAGCCACATCAGGGGCTCTGCAAACGCAACGTGACGCCCGCAGAGCATTCGATCAAAGTCTGCATTTCAAAACGTCACTACTTCACTTCAGAGCCCCGGCATGTGCCCAAACAGTGGTTTACCACCACATATGGGGTATCAGCGTACTCAGGAGAAACTGGAAAACAACTTTTGGGGTCAAATTTCTCCTGTTACCCTTGGGAAAATAAATAATTGCAGGCTAAAAGATCATTTTTGAGAAAATATTTTTTTTTTTGTTTTCATGGCTCTGCGTTATAAACTTCTGTGAAGCACTTGGGGGTTCAAAGTCCTCACCACACATCTAGATTAGTTCCTTTTGGGGGTCTAGTTTCCAAAATGGGGTCATTTGTGGGGGATCTCTAATGTTTAGGCACACAGGGGCTCTCCAAACGTGACATGGTGTCCGCTAATGATTGGAGCTAATTTTCCATTTAGAGAGCCAAATGGCATGCCTTCTCTTCAGAGCCCTGCCGTGCGCCTAAACAGTGGTTTACCCCCACATATGGGGTATCAGCGTACTCAGGACAAACTAGACAACAACATTTGGGGTCCAATTTCTCCTATTACCCTTGGCAAAATAGGAAATTCCAGGCTACAAAATCATTTTTGAGGAAAGAAAAATTATTTTTTATTTTCATGGCTCAGCGTTATAAACTTCTGTGAAGCACCTGGGGGCTTAAAGTGCTCATTATGCATCTAGATAAGTTCCTTGGGGGGTCTAGTTTCCAAAATGGGGTCACTTGTGGGGGAGCTCCAATGTTTAGGCACACAGGGGCTCTCCAAACGCGACATGGTGTCCGCTAATAATTGGAGCTAATTTTCCATTCAAAAAGTAAAAAGGCGCGCCTTCCCTTCCGAGCCCTGCCGTGTGCCCAAACAGTGGTTTACCCCCACATGTGAGGTATCGGTGTACTCAGGAGAAATTGCCCAACAAATTTTAGGATCCATTTTATCCTGTTGCCCATGTGAAAATGAAAAAATTGAGGCTAAAAGAATTTTTTTGTGAAAAAAAAGTACTTTTTCATTTTTACGGATCAATTTGTGAAGCACCTGGGGGTTCAAAGTGCTCAATATGCATCTAGATAAGTTCCTTGGGGCGTCTAGTTTCCAAAATGGGGTCACTTGTGGGGGTCTCCAATTTTTAGTCACACGGGGGCTCTCCAAACGTGACATGGTGTCCGCTAAAGAGTGGAGCCAATTTTTCATTCAAAAAGTCAAATGGCGCTCCTTCCCTTCCAAGCCATGCCGTGCGCCCAAACAGTGGTTTACCCCCACATATGAGGTATCAGTGTACTCAGGACAAATTGGACAACAACTTTCATGGTTCAGTTTCTCCTTTTACCATTGGGAAAATAAAAAAATTGTTGCTAAAAGATCATTTTTGTGACTAAAAAGTTAAATGTTCATTTTTTCCTTCCATGTTGCTTCTGCTGCTGTGAAGCACCTGAAGGGTTAATAAACTTCTTGAATGTGATTTTGTGCACCTTGAGGGGTGCAGTTTTTAGAATGATGTCACTTTTGGGTATTTTCAGCCATATAGACCCCTCAAACTGACTTCAAATGTGAGGTGGTCCCTAAAAAAATGGTTTTGTAAATTTCGTTGTAAAAATGAGAAATCGCTGGTCAAATTTTAACCCTTATAACTTCCTAGCAAAAAAAAATTTTGTTTCCAAAATTGTGCTGATACAAAGTATACATGTGGGAAATGTTATTTATTAACTATTTTGTGTCACATAACTCTCTGGTTTAACAGAATAAAAATTCAAAATGTGAAATTTTCAAAATTTTCACCAAATTTCCATTTTTATCACAAATAAACGCAGAATTTATTGACCTAAATTTACCACTAACATGAAGCCCAATATGTCACGAAAAAACAGTCTCAGAACCGCTAGGATTCGTTGAAGCGTTCCTGAGTTATTACCTCATAAAGGGACACTGGTCAGAATTGCAAAAAACGGCCAGGTCATTAAGGTCAGAATAGGCTGGGTCATGAAGGGGTTAAGGCCTCTAAAGGACCCCGGGCACCCGGGCAGTTTTACGTTGAAAGTGGCCTCGGGGACCCCCGAAGATCAAAGTGACCCACAAGGGTGACCCCGCCCACCAAATCGGACCCTGAGGAGCCCCTCTCACCAAATTAGACCCTGAGGTGCCCCGCCCACAAAATCAGACCCAGTGACCCTGCCCACCAAATCGGACCCAGATTGACCCCGCCCACTAAATCGGACTCAGAGTGACCCCGCCCACCAAATCGGACCCAGAATGACCCCGCCCAC
Organism: Ranitomeya imitator; assembly: GCF_032444005.1. NCBI lineage: Eukaryota > Metazoa > Chordata > Amphibia > Anura > Dendrobatidae > Ranitomeya > Ranitomeya imitator. The sequence continues at coordinate 259,788,310 of NC_091283.1, forward strand.
CAAATCGGACCCAGAGTGACCCCACCCACCGAATCGGACCCAGATTTACCCCGCCCACCAAATCAGACCCAGATTGACCCAACCCACCAAATCAGTGCCAGAGTGACCCCGCCTACCAAATCGGACCCAGGGTGGCCCCGCCAACCAAATCAGACCCAGGGTGGCACCACCCACCAAATCGGGCCCTGAGGGTCAAAGTGACCCCTGTAGGTCAAATAGACCCCTGGGACCCCAAGGGTCAAAGTGGCCCTGAGCATCAAATTGACCCCCAGAGACCCCCGAGGCTCAAAGTGACCCTTAGCGACCCCCGAGGGTCAAAGTGACCCCCGAGGATCAGTGACCCTTGGGGACCCCAATTGTCAAAGTGATCCCCGGGGGTCAATTGCCCCTCAGGGACCCCTGACCGAGTTTTAAAGTGACCCCTGAAGGTCAAAATGACCCCCAGGGACCCCCGAGGGTCAAAGTCACCCCTAGAAACCCCCGAGGGTCAAAGTGGCCCTCAGACACCCCCGAGGCTCAAATTGACCCCCAGCGACCCTCAAGGGTGAAAGTGACCCCCCAGGGTTATATTGACCCCAAGGGTTTAAGTGGCCCCCAGGGACCCCCAAGGGTCAAATTGACCCCTGTGGAGCCGAGGGTCAAAGTGACACCCGAGGGTCAAAGTGACCCCCAGGGACTCTTGAGGGTCAAAGTGACCCCCGAGGATCAAATTGACCCCCCAGGACCCCTAATGGTCAAAGTGACCCCCGCAGGTCAAATGGACCTCCAGGGACCCCTAATGGTCAAATTGACCCCCGAGGGTCAAAGTGACCCCCAGGCACTCCTGAGGCTCAAAGTGACCCCCAAGTGTCAAATTGATCACCAGGGACCCCGAGGCTCAAATTGACCCCCAGTGACCTTCCCCCAGTGACCCTCAAGAGTCAAAGTGACCCCCGAGGATCAAATTGACCCCTGAGGGTTAAAGTGGCCCCTGGGGACCCCCAAGGGTCAAAGTGACCCCCCCAAGGATCAAATTGACCCCCAGGGACCTCCAAGGGTCAAAGTGACCCCCAAGGGTAAAATTGACCCCTGGGGACCCCCAAAGGTCAAAGTGAGAGTCAAATTAACCCCCAGGGACCCCTGAGGGTCAATTTGACCCCCAGGGACCCCCAAGGTGCCCCACCCACCAAATCGGCACCTGAGGTGCCCCACCCTGCAATTCGGCACTAGAGTTGCCCCGCCCACCAAATCGAACCCAGCGTGACCCCGCCCACCAAATCGGCACCTGAGTGATGCAAACACCTCAGAATATCTCATATCCTGAGGTAAAATTCTGAGTGATGCGAACACCTCAGAATATCTCATATCCTGGGGTAAAATACTTAGTGATGCAAACACCTCAGAATATCTCATATCTTGAGGTAAAATATTTAGTGATGCAAACACCTCAGAATATCTCATATCCTGAGGTAAAATTCTGAGTGATGTGAACAGCTCAGAATATCTCATATCCTGAGCTAAAATACTGAGTGAAGCGAACACCTCAGAATATCTCATATCCTGGGGGGGCGTGGTTTGCCAAGGGACAGGAGCAGACGTGCTTTTGTGGAGCTCCTGCTAATCCCCCACCTTTGTAATTCCCACAGTAAATATTGGCAGGCTCCGGCCCCCTGCGGCTATTGTAATGTATGTCTGGCCCGCTGTTTTCCTATTGGTCTGCCCTGTGTTTCTGTGTTATATATTCTGTGTGCTGTAAATAAAGGGTGTTCTTTTAGACTGGAAATGCGTGGAGTAGCAGTCAGCTTTTATATGCTCTCATGTAATCAAGAAATTCCAGCAAAAGCAGAGTGGACCTCCTGAAACACGGGGGGTGCTAAAAGAGGTACCCCAGCTTGGTAGACCCCGTTACACTGGTGGCAGACAGCGGGATGTGATATCCCTTCTACAGGAGGAAAGGAATGAATGGAAGACAACTACCAGAAGTTAAAGAGGACTACATTAAAAGATCTGGTGGAAGCCCGAGGGTTAATCGCCAGCAACAAAACAAAAGCGGATTTGATAGCAGCCATCATGGAACACGACAGTGCTGCACCCCCCAATGTGAACGTGGAGGACACTGAATTCCAGAGGGAGGTAAAGAACAGACTGGCGTTCTATGGCCCAAACCCTGCAGTAGAGATCATACGAGAGGTGATGGCTGATGTGCGTACAGATCTGAAGGAAAAGATGGCCGAGTGGACCAGGATAGAACTAGCCAAGATGGAGATGGCAGAGCGGACCAAAGTGGAGCTGACCAAGATGGAGATGGCAGAGCGGAGAGAGGAGAGTCAGCGAGCAAGGGGAGCTCTGGCCTCCGCCCAGGTACCTTCAACAGTAAGCCACAAAAAGATCCAGTATAATGCCTTCCGACAGTTGGGGGAGGCAGAGGAAGACATTGATGGCTTTCTGCAGGACCTTGAGCGGCAGTGTGCCCTTCATCAAGTGAAGCCGGAGGAACGGGTTCAGATTCTGGCCAGCAAGCTGACAGGCCGGGCAGCGGACGCCTATTGCACGGTACCCGATGAGGACTGTATGGACTATGAGCAGATCAAAGAAGTGATCTTGGCCCGGTATGCGCTGACACCAGAGGCATACCGCCAAAGTTCCGCGGACTTATAAAACGAGTAACCAATACCCACGCTGAATCGGCCTGTAAATTACGGCGCTCACTGCTACAGTGGGTACAAGGGACCCATCAACCACTAAGGAGGACGTCCTCCAGCTCTTCTTGTTAGAACGATTCTTTAATGGACTAAACCCCGAGACACAGGAATGGCTTCGGGACAGGCGGCCAAGGACTCTTGAGGAAGCCGCTCGTCTGGCCGATGAACATCATGACGCCAGGAGGCCTCAGTTGTCCGGATCAAAGATGGTCACTAGGGGTCCGCCCATGGATCTGGAGGGCCCCAAACAACCGAAGATTGTAGGGGGACCAGCTAGAAACCCGGCCTACCACAGTTCCCCTGGGGCGCGATGCCACACCTGCCGTCAGCTGGGCCACCTGCAAAGACAATGTCCCAACCGGACTCAGCATACCCAGTGGCCAAAGGCGAGAACAGCTACCTTCCGTCGGGCCGCTGTACACTGCTACCAAGGCGAAGCTGACCCGGCATTGGGGGCTACAACTAACCAAGGGGTGGAAGACATGGAGGAAGTGCTGCATGAAGTAGACCCCGTGCAGGCAGCCCGGGCAGATAATCGACAACAGCATCGACAGGTCGTGTGGGTTAATGGGAAACGCATGCAGGGACTAAGAGATTCCAGCGCAACTTTGACCCTTGTGAAGCCTCATCTCATCCGGGACCAAGACAAGATGGACCGGACAGTGGCAGTCCGTGTAGCAGAGGGAGCCATACATCGACTGCCCACTGCCAGGATTCACCTGAACTGGGGAGTTGGGGATGGCCTTGTTGAGGTCGGCTTGATGGAGGATTTGCCTGCAGACGTTTTGCTGGGAAATGACTTGGGGCCCATGTTGTCTGCCTTCTCGGTTGCCCCCCTGGCTGAGACATATCCTGTGACCACCCGGAGACAAGCTCGAGCTGCGGAGGCGGAATCATACTCAGAGGAGGCCCAGGTAAGACATCCCAGCCCTACACGTATTTCCATAGCCAGACACATTTCTTGGGCCACCCCAGATGAATTTAAGAGGGAGTTACTTGAGGATCCTTCATTGGAGGGATATCGTGGGAAGGCACAGGAGGGGAGAGGGGTACTAGGAGGGGAGAGGGGTACTGGAAGGGGAACAGTTTATATGAAAGCAGGGACTCCTCTACCGGATCACAGAGCAGCACCACACAGAGACGAGCCCCACTATAAAAGGACAGCTGGTAGTTCCCAAGAAGTATAGGCAGGAGTTACTGCGAATCTCTCATGACATACCCTTGGCCGGGCACTTCGGCATCAGTCGCACCAGGCATCGTCTGACACAAAGCTTCTTTTGGCCGGGGGTAACCTATGATCTTCGTCAATACTGCCAGACCTGTGACAGTTGCCAGCGCATTGGCAAGAGGGGAGATCGATGCAAGGCCAAATTACGCCCCCTCCCCATTGTGGAGGAACCATTTAGCCGAGTAGCGGTCGATCTGATAGAAGCGCCCTGTACCACCCGCAAACCAATGGGTTGTGTGAACGCTTTAATGGGACGTTAAAACAACTCATTGGGACTTTTACCAGGACCTACAGGGACTGGGAGAAATTCTTGCCTCACCTCCTGTTTGCCTATCGAGAGGTGCCCCAAGAATCCACGGGGTTCTCCCCATTCGAACTGGTATACGGGAGACGGGTAAGGGGACCCCTAGACTTAGTGCTAGAACACTGGGAAGGGGAGGGCACCATAGAAGGGGTACCTATTGTACCCTATGTGCTGGAATTCCAGGACCGCCTACAGGAGCTGACTCAGGCTGTACGTGGGAACATGCAGGTGGCCCAGCGGCGCCAGCGCGTATGGTACGATCGGAGGACCAGAGAACGCACCTTGAAAATAGGGCAGAAGGTCCTGGTGTTAGAGCCCACTAGGCAGAACAAGTTCCAAGCTGCATGGCAGGGGCCCTACCAGGTAGTGGGGAAAATAGCCGACACCACCTATAATGTCGCCGATTGTGACGACCCCAGGGTTATCCGCATGTTCCACGTGAATATGCTGAAGCCCTATCGGGAGCGCCCTGAAGAGGTAGTGGCCATCTGTGCACCTGAAGCAGAAGATTTAGCCGGACTTCCCTTGCCTGATGTCTTAGGGAAGAGGACTCATGTTATGACCTGGTGGTTAAGACAATAATGGACCTCGTGGTTAAGAGCACACGGAATGACCTAATAGTTACTAATAATACAAAACAAGCTCTGAGACGTGGGAACTCTGCTGACCGCAATCCCTAATCCTATCACACACACTAGAAATAGCCGTGGATTGCTCCTAACGCTCCCTATGCAACTCGTCACAGCCTAAAGAACTAGCTAGCCCTAAAGATAGAAAAATAAAGCCTACCTTGCCTCAGAGAAATTCCCCAAAGGAAAAGGCAGCCCCCCACATATAATGACTGTAAGTTAAGATGAAAATTACAAACACAGAGATGAAATAGATTTAGCAAAGTGAGGCCCGACTTTCTGAACAGAGCGAGGATAGCAAAGGTAACTTTGCGATCAGCACAAAAACTACAAAAAGACCACGCAGAGGGCGCAAAAAAACCCTCCGCACCGACTCACGGTGCGGAGGCGCTCCCTCTGCGTCCCAGAGCTTCCAGTAAGCAAGACAAAAATCAAAATAGCAAGCTGGACAGAAAAATAGCAAACAGAGAAAAACAAGCAGGAACTTAGCTTCTGCTGGGAAGACAGGTCACAAGAACGATCCAGGAGCGAACTAGACCAATACTGGAACATTGACAGGTGGCATGGAGCAATGATCTAAGTGGAGTTAAATAGAGCAGCCAGCTAACGAATTAACCTCGTCACCTGTGGAAGGAAACTCAGAAGCCGCAGCCCCACTCACAACCACCAGAGGAAGCCCATGGACAGAACCAGCCAAAGTACCATTCATGACCACAGGAGGGAGCTTGACAACAGAATTCACAACAGTACTTCCCCCTTGAGGAGGGGTCACCGAACCCTCACCAGAGCCCCCAGGCCGACCAGGACGAGCCAAATGAAATGCAAGAACCAGATCGGCAGCATGAACATCAGAGGCAAAGACCCAGGAATTATCTTCCTGACCATAACCCTTCCACTTGACCAGGTACTGGAGTTTCCGTCTCGAAATACGAGAATCCAAAATCTTCTCCACCACATACTCCAACTTCCCCTCAACCAACACCGGGGCAGGAGGATCAACGGATGGAACCACAGGCGCCACGTATCTCCGCAACAACGACCTATGGAATACATTATGGATGGCAAAAGAAGCTGGGAGGGTCAAACGAAATGACACAGGATTGAGAACCTCAGAAATCTTATACGGACCAATGAAACGAGGCTTAAACTTAGGAGAGGAAACCTTCATAGGAACATAACGAGACGACAACCAAACCAAATCCCCAACACGAAGTCGGGGACCCACACAGCGCCGGCGGTTAGCGAAATGTTGAGCCTTCTCTTGGGACAATGTCAAATTGTCCACCACATGAGTCCAAATCTGCTGCAACCTATCCACCACAGTATCTACACCAGGACAGTCCGAAGACTCAACCTTCCCTGAAGAGAAACGAGGATGGAACATAGAATTGCAGAAAAACAGTGAAACCAAAGTAGCCGAGCTGGCCCGATTATTAAGGGCGAACTCAGCCAAAGGCAAAAAGGACACCCAATCAAACTGATCAGCAGAAACAAAGCATCTCAGATATGTTTCCAAAGTCTGATTAGTTCGTTCGGTTTGGCCATTTGTCTGAGGATGGAAAGCCGAGGAAAAAGACAAATCAATGCCCATCCTAGCACAAAAGGATCGCCAAAACCTCGAAACAAACTGGGAACCTCTGTCCGAAACGATGTTCTCCGGAATGCCATGTAAACGAACCACATGCTGGAAAAACAATGGCACCAAATCAGAGGAGGAAGGCAATTTAGACAAGGGTACCAAATGGACCATCTTAGAGAAGCGATCACAAACCACCCAAATGACCGACATCTTTTGAGAGACAGGGAGATCCGAAATAAAATCCATAGAAATATGCGTCCAGGGCCTCTTCGGGACCGGCAAGGGCAAAAGCAACCCACTGGCACGAGAACAGCAGGGCTTAGCCCGAGCACAAGTCCCACAGGACTGCACAAAAGAACGCACATCCCGCGACATAGACGGCCACCAAAAGGATCTAGCCTGTTATGACCTGGTGGTCAGGACAATAATGGACCTGGTGGTTAAGAGCACACGGAAAGACCTGATAGTTACTGATAATAAGGACGAGCTCTGGGACGTGGGAACTCTGCTGACCGCAATCCCTAAACCTATCAAACACACTAGAAATAGCCGTGGATTGCGCCTAACGCTCCCTATGCAACTCGGCACAGCCTAAGAAACTAGCTAGCCCTGAAGATAGAAAAATAAAGCCTACCTTGCCTCAGAGAAATTCCCCAAAGGAAAAGGCAGCCCCCACATATAATAACTGTGAGTAAAGATGAAAATACAAACACAGAGATGAAATAGATTTAGCAAAGTGAGGCCCGACTTACTGAACAGACCGAGGATAGGAAAGGTTACTTTGCGGTCAGCACAAAAACCTACAAAAAGACCACGCAGAGGGCGCAAAAAGACCCTCCGCACCGACTCACGGTGCGGAGGCGCTCCCTCTGCGTCCCAGAGCTTCCAGCAAGCAAGACAACAAATTAAATAGCAAGCTGGACAGAAAAATAGCAAACCAAAGAAATACAAGCTGGAACTTAGCTTCTGATGGGAAGACAGGTCACAAGAACGATCCAGGAGTGAACTAGACCAATAAGGGAACATTGACAGGTGGCATGGAGCAAAGATCTAAGTGGAGTTAAATAGAGCAGCAGCTAACGAATTAACCTCGTCACCTGTGAAACTCAGAAACACCCACCAGAGGAAGTCCATGGACAGAACCAGCCGAAGTACCATTCATGACCACAGGAGGGAGCCCGACAACAGAATTCACAACAGTACCCCCCTTGAGGAGGGGTCACCGAACCCTCACCAGAGCCCCCAGGCTGACCAGGATGAGCCAAATGAAAGGCACGAACCAGATCGGCAGCATGAACATCAGAGGCAAAAACCCAGGAATTATCTTCCTGACCATAACCCTTCCACTTGACCAGGTACTGGAGTTTCCGTCTCGAAACACGAGAATCCAAAATCTTCTCCACCACATACTCCAACTCCCCCTCAACTAACACCGGGGCAGGAGGATCAACGGATGGAACCACAGGCGCCACGTATCTCCGCAATAATGACCTATGGAACACATTATGGATGGCAAAAGAAGCAGGAAGGGCCAAACGAAATGACACAGGATTGATAACCTCAGAAATCTTATACGGACCAATGAAACAAGGCTTAAACTTAGGAAAGGAAACCTTCATAGGAACATAACGAGACGACAACCAAACCAAATCCCCAACACGAAGTCGGGGACCCACACAGCGCCGGCGGTTAGCGAAACGTTGAGCCTTCTCCTGGGACAATGTCAAATTGTCCACCACATGAGTCCAAATCTGCTGCAACCTATCCACCACAGTATCTACACCAGGACAGTCCGAAGACTCAACCTTCCCTGAAGAGAAACAAGGATGGAAACCAGAATTGCAGAAAAACGGCGAAACCAAAGTAGCCGAGCTGGCCCGATTATTAAGGGCGAACTCAGCCAACGGCAAAAAGGACACCCAATCATCCTGATCAGCAGAAACAAAGCATCTCAGATATGTTTCCAAAGTTTGATTAGTTCGTTCGGTTTGGCCATTTGTCTGAGGATGGAAAGCCGAGGAAAAAGACAAATCAATGCCCATCCTAGCACAAAAGGATCGCCAAAACCTTGAAACAAACTGGGAACCTCTGTCAGAAACGATGTTCTCCGGGATACCATATAAACGAACCACATGCTGGAAAAATAATGGCACCAAATCAGAGGAGGAAGGCAATTTAGACAAAGGTACCAAATGGACCATCTTAGAAAAGCGATCACAAACCACCCAAATGACCGACATCTTTTGAGAGGCGGGGAGATCCGAAATAAAATCCATAGAAATATGCGTCCAGGGCCTCTTCAGGACCGGCAAGGGCAAAAGCAACCCACTGGCACGAGAACAGCAGGGCTTAGCCCGAGCACAAGTCCCACAGGACTGCACAAAAGAACGCACATCCCGCGACAAAGACAGCCACCAGAAGGATCTAGCCACCAAATCTCTGGTACCAAAGATTCCAGGATGCCCAGCCAACACTGAACAATGAATCTGAGAGATAACTCTACTAGTCCATCTATCAGGGACAAACAGTTTCTCCGCTGGGCAACGGTCAGGTCTATCAGCCTGAAATTTTTGCAGCACCCGCCGCAAATCAGGGGATATGGCAGACAAAATTACCCCCTCTTTGAGAATACCCACCGGCTCAGGAACACCCGGAGAGTCAGGCACAAAACTCCTTGACAGGGCATCAGCCTTCACTTTCTTAGAGCCCGGAAGGTACGAAACCACAAAATCAAAACGGGAGAAAAACAACGACCATCGAGCCTGTCTCGGATTCAACCGTTTGGCAGACTCAAGATAAGTCAAATTCTTGTGATCTCTCAAGGCCACCACGCGATGCTTGGCTCCTTCCAGCCAATGACGCCACTCCTCGAATGCCCACTTCATGGCCAACAATTCACGATTACCAACATCATAGTTACGCTCAGCAGGCAAAAACTTTCTAGAAAAGAAAGCACATGGCTTCATCACCGAGCCATCAGAACTTCTCTGCGACAAAACAGCCCCTGCTCCAATCTCAGAAGCATCAACCTCAACCTGAAAAGGAAGCGAAACATCTGGCTGGCACAACACAGGGGCAGAAGAAAAACGACGCTTCAACTCCTGAAAAGCCTCTACAGCCGCAGAAGACCAATTGACCACATCAGCACCCTTCTTGGTCAAATCCGTCAACGGTTTAGCAACAGTAGAAAAATTAGCGATGAAGCGCCGATAAAAATTAGCAAAGCCCAGGAACTTTTGCAGGCTCTTCACAGATGTCGGCTGAGTCCAATCGTAAATGGCCTGGACTTTAACAGGGTCCATCTCGATAGTAGAAGGGGAAAAAATGAACCCCAAAAATGAAACCTTCTGAACTCCAAAGAGACACTTTGACCCCTTCACAAACAAGGAATTCGCACGAAGGACCTGGAACACCATTCTGACCTGCTTCACATGAGAATCCCAATCATCCGAAAAGACCAAAATATCATCCAAATACACAATCAGGAATTTATCCAGGTACTCTCGGAAGATGTCATGCATAAAGGACTGAAATACTGATGGAGCATTGGAAAGCCCGAATGGCATAACCAGGTACTCAAAATGGCCCTCGGGCTAATTAAATGCTGCTTTCCATTCATCGCCTTCTTTAATACGCACAAGATTATAAGCCCCTCGAAGATCTATCTTGGTGAACCAACTAGCCCCTTTAATACGAGCAAACAAATCAGACAGCAACGGCAAAGGATACTGAAATTTGACTGTAATTTTATTAAGAAGGCGGTAATCAATACAAGGTCTCAAAGAACCATCCTTCTTGGCCACAAAAAAGAACCCTGCTCCTAACGGTGATGACGACGGGCGAATATGGCCTTTCTCCAAGGATTCCTTTATATAACTCCGCATAGCGGCGTGTTCTGGCACAGATAAATTGAACAATCGGCCCTTAGGAAACTTACTACCAGGAATCAAATTAATTGCACAATCGCAATCCCTATGAGGAGGTAGTGCACTGGCTTTGGGCTCATCAAATACATCCCGATAATCCGACAAAAACTCTGGAACTTCAGAAGGAGTGGAAGACGAAATAGACAAAAATGGAACATCACCATGTACCCCCTGGCAACCCCAGCTGGACACAGACATAGATTTCCAGTCCAATACTGGATTATGAACCTGTAGCCATGGCAACCCCAAAACGACCACATCATGCAGATTATGCAACACCAGAAAGCGGATATCCTCCTGATGTGCAGGAGCCATGCACATGGTCAATTGGGTCCAATACTGAGGCTTATTCTTGGCCAAAGGCATAGCATCAATTCCTCTCAATGGAATAGGATACTGCAAGGGCTCCAAGAAAAAACCACAGCGCCTAGCGTACTCCAAGTCCATCAAATTCAGGGCAGCGCCTGAATCCACAAATGCCATAACAGAATAGGATGACAAAGAGCAAATCAGAGTAACAGACAATAGAAATTTAGACTGTACCGTACCAATGGTGGCAGACGTAGCGAACCGCTTAGTGCGCTTAGAACAATCGGAGATAGCATGAGTGGAATCACCACAGTAAAAACATAGCCCATTCCGACGTCTGTGTTCTTGCCGTTCAGCTCTGGTCAAAGTCCTATCACATTGCATAGGCTCAGGCCCATGCTCAGATAGTACAGCCAAATGGTGCACAGCTTTACGCTCACGCAAGCGTCGATCGATCTGAATGGCCAAGGACATAGACTCATTCAGACCAGCAGGCATAGGAAACCCCACCATGACATCCTTTAGGGCTTCAGAGAGACCCTTTCTAAAGATTGCTGCCAGGGCACATTCATTCCACTGAGTGAGCACAGACCACTTTCTAAACTTCTGACAATATATCTCCGCTTCATCCTGACCCTGACACAGAGCCAGCAAGATTTTCTCTGCCTGATCCACTGAATTAGGTTCGTCATAAAGCAATCCAAGCGCCAGGAAAAACGCATCAACATCACGCAATGCCGGATCTCCTGGCGCAAGGGAAAATGCCCAGTCTTGAGGGTCACCACGTAACAAAGAAATAATGATCTTTACTTGTTGAACAGGGTCACCTGAGGAGCGAGGTTTCAAGGCAAGAAACAATTTACAATTATTTTTGAAATTCAAGAACTTGGATCTATCACCAAAAAACAAATCAGGAATTGGAATCCTAGGCTCTGACATCAGATTCTGAACCACAAAATCTTGAATGTTTTGTATCCTTGTAGTGAGATTATCCATCCAAGAGGACAGACCTTGAATGTCCATGTTTACACCAGTGTCCTGAAGCACCCAGAGGTAAAGGGGAAAATAGAGACAAAACACACTGCAAAGAAAAAAAAATGGTCTCAGAACTTCTCTTATCCCTCTATTGAGATGCATTAGTACTTTGGGCCACCTGTACTGTTATGACCTGGTGGTCAGGACAATAATGGACCTGGTGGTTAAGAGCACACGGAAAGACCTGATAGTTACTGATAATAAGGACGAGCTCTGGGACGTGGAAACTCTGCTGACCGCAATCCCTAAACCTATCAAACACACTAGAAATAGCCGTGGATTGCGCCTAACGCTCCCTATGCAACTCGGCACAGCCTAAGAAACTAGCTAGCCCTGAAGATAGAAAAATAAAGCCTACCTTGCCTCAGAGAAATTCCCCAAAGGAAAAGGCAGCCCCCCACATATAATGACTGTGAGTAAAGATGAAAATACAAACACAGAGATGAAATAGATTTAGCAAAGTGAGGCCCGACTTACTGAACAGACCGAGGATAGGAAAGGTAACTTTGCGGTCAGCACAAAAACCTACAAAAAGACCACGCAGAGGGCGCAAAAAGACCCTCCGCACCGACTCACGGTGCGGAGGCGCTCCCTCTGCGTCCCAGAGCTTCCAGCAAGCAATACAACAAATTAAATAGCAAGCTGGACAGAAAAATAGCAAACCAAAGAAATACAAGCTGGAACTTAGCTTCTGATGGGAAGACAGGTCACAAGAACGATCCAGGAGTGAACTAGACCAATACTGGAACATTGACAGGTGGCATGGAGCAAAGATCTAAGTGGAGTTAAATAGAGCAGCAGCTAACGAATTAACCTCGTCACCTGTGAAACTCAGAAACACCCACCAGAGGAAGTCCATGGACAGAACCAGCCGAAGTACCATTCATGACCACAGGAGGGAGCCCGACAACAGAATTCACAACACTAGCCACCAAATCTCTGGTACCAAAGATTCCAGGATGACCAGCCAACACCGAACAATGAACCTCAGAGATAACTCTACTAGTCCATTTATCAGGGACAAACAGTTTCTCCGCTGGGCAACGGTCAGGTCTATCAGCCTGAAATTTTTGCAGCACCCGCCGCAAATCAGGGGAGATGGCAGACAAAATTACCCCCTCTTTGAGAATACCCGCCGGCTCAGGAACACCCGGAGAGTTGGGCACAAAACTCCTTGACAGGGCATCAGCCTTCACATTCTTAGAGCCCGGAAGGTACGAAACCACAAAATCAAAACGGGAGAAAAATAGCGACCAACGAGCCTGTCTAGGATTCAACCGTTTGGCAGACTCGAGATAAGTCAAATTCTTGTGATCCGTCAAGACCACCACGCGATGCTTGGCTCCTTCAAGCCAATGACGCCACTCCTTGAATGCCCACTTCATGGCCAAAAACTCTCGATTGCCAACATCATAATTGCGCTCAGCAGGCGAAAACTTTCTAGAAAAGAAGGCACATGGTTTCATCACCGAGCCATCAGAACTTCTTTGCGACAAAACAGCTCCTGCTCCAATCTCAGAAGCATCAACCTCGACCTGAAACGGGAGCGAAACATCTGGCTGGCACAACACAGGGGCAGAAGAAAAACGACGCTTCAACTCCTGAAAAGCTTCCACAGCCGCAGAAGACCAATTGACCACATCAGCACCCTTCTTGGTCAAATCAGTCAACGGTTTAGCAACACTAGAAAAATTACTGATGAAGCGACGATAAAAATTAGCAAAGCCCAGGAACTTTTGCAGACTCTTCACAGATGTCGGCTGAGTCCAATCATAAATGGCCTGGACTTTAACAGGGTCCATCTCGATAGTAGAAGGGGAAAAAATGAAACCCAAAAATGAAACCTTCTGAACTCCAAAGAGACACTTTGACCCCTTCACAAACAAAGAATTAGCACGAAGGACCTGGAACACCATTCTGACCTGCTTCACGTGAGACTCCCAATCATCCGAGAAGACCAAAATATCATCCAAATATACAATCAGGAATTTATCCAGGTACTCTCGGAAGATGTCATGCATAAAGGACTGAAATACTGATGGAGCATTGGAAAGCCCGAATGGCATAACCAGGTACTCAAAATGGCCCTCGGGCTAATTAAATGCTGTTTTCCATTCATCGCCCTGTTTAATACGCACAAGATTATACGCACCACGAAGATCTACCTTGGTGAACCAACTAGCCCCCTTAATCCGAGCAAATAAATCAGACAGCAGCGGCAAAGGGTACTGAAATTTGACTGTGATCTTATTAAGAAGGCGATAATCAATACAAGGTCTCAAAGAACCATCCTTCTTGGCCACAAAAAAGAACCCTGCTCCTAACGGTGATGACGACGGGCGAATATGGCCTTTCTCCAAGGATTCCTTTATATAACTCCGCATAGCGGCGTGTTCTGGCACAGATAAATTGAACAATCGGCCCTTAGGAAACTTACTACCAGGAATCAAATTGATAGCACCATCGCAATCCCTATGAGGAGGTAGGGCACTGGATTTGGGCTCATCAAATACATCCCGGTAATCCGACAATAACTCCGGGACTTCAGAAGGGGTGGATGACGAAATAGACAAAAATGGAACATCACCATGTACCCCCTGACAACCCCAGCTGGACACAGACATAGATTTCCAATCCAATACTGGATTATGGACCTGTAGCCATGGCAACCCCAAAACGACCACATCATGCAGATTATGCAACACCAAAAAGCAAATATCCTCCTGATGTGCAGGAGCCATGCACATGGTCAATTGGGTCCAGTACTGAGGCTTATTCTTGGCCAAAGGCGTAGCATCAATTCCTCTCAATGGAATAGGATACTGCAAGGGCTCCAAGAAAAAACCAGAGCGCCTAGCAAACTCCAAGTCCATCAAATTCAGGGCAGCGCCTGAATCCACAAATGCCATAACAGAATAGGATGACAAAGAGCAAATCAGAGTAACGGACAAAAGAAATTTCAACTGTACCGTACCAATGGTGGCAGACCTAGCGTATTGCTTAGTACGCTTAGGACAATCGGAGATAGCATGAGTGGAATCACCACAGTAAAAACACAGCCCATTCCGACGTCTGTGTTCTTGCCGTTCAGCTCTGGTCAAAGTCCTATCACATTGCATAGGCTCAGATCTATGCTCAGATAATACCGCCAAATGGTGCACAGCTTTACGCTCGTGCAAGCGTCGATCGATCTGAATGGCCAAAGACATAGACTCATTCAGACCAGCAGGCATGGGAAATCCCACCATGACATCCTTAAGGGCTTCAGAGAGACCCTTTCTGAAAATTGCTGCCAGGGCACATTCATTCCACTGAGTGAGTACAGACCACTTCCTAAACTTCTGACAATATATCTCTACCTCATCCTGACCCTGACACAGAGCCAGCAAGATTTTCTCTGCCTGATCCACTGAATTTGGTTAATCATAAAGCAATCCAAGCGCCAGAGAAAACGTATCAACATCACGAAATGCCAGATCTCCTGGCGCAAGGGAAAATGCCCAGTCTTGAGGGTCGCCACGTAACAAAGAAATAATGATTTTCACTTGTTGAACAGGGCCACCTGAGGAGCGAGGTTTCAAGGCAAGAAACAATTTACAATTATTTTTGAAATTCAGAAACTTAGATCTATCCCCAAAAAACAAATCAGGAATTGGAATCCTAGGCTCTAACATCGGATTCTGAACCACAAAATCTTGAATGTTTTGTACCCTTGCAGTGAGATTATTCATACAAGAGGACAGATTTTGAATGTCCATATCTACACCTGTATCCTGAACCACCCAGAGTTAAAGGGGAAAAGAGAGACAAAACACACTGCAAAGAAAAAAAATGGTCTCAGAACTTCTCTTATCCCTCTATTGAGATGCATTAATACTTTTGGCCACCTGTACTGTTATGACCTGGTGGTTAAGACAATAATGGACCTGGTGGTTAAGAGCACACGGAATGACCTGATAGTTACTAATAATACAGAACAAGCTCTGAGACGTGGGAACTCTGCTGACCGCATTCCCTAATCCTATCACACACACTAGAAATAGCCGTGGATTGCTCCTAACGCTCCCTATGCAACTCGTCACAGCCTAAGGAACTAGCTAGCCCTAAAGATAGAAAAATAAAGCCTACCTTGCCTCAGAGAAATTCCCCAAAGGAAAAGGCAGCCCCCCACATATAATGACTGTGAGTTAAGATGAAAATTAGAAACACAGAGATGAAATAGATTTAGCAAAGTGAGGCCCGACTTACTGAACAGACAGAGGATAGGAAAGGTAACTTTACGGTCAGCACAAAAACTACAGAAAGACCACGCAGAGGGCACAAAAAAAACCTCCGCACCGACTCACGGTGCGGAGGCGCTCCCTCTGCGTCCCAGAGCTTCCAGCAAGCAAGACAAAAATCAAAATAGCAAGCTGGACAGAAAAATAGCAAACCAGAGAAAAACAAGCAGGAACTTAGCTTCTGCTGGGAAGACAGGTCATAAGAACGATCCAGGAGCGAACTAGACCAATACTGGAACATTGACAGGTGGCATGGAGCAATGATCTAAGTGGAGTTAAATAGATCAGCCAGCTAACGAATTAACCTTGTCACCTGTGGAAGGAAACTCAGAAGCCGCAGCCCCACTCACAATCACCAGAGGAAGCCCGTGGACAGAACCAGCCGAAGTACCATTCATGACCACAGGAGGGAGCTTGACAACAGAATTCACAACAGACTCAGTCTAAAACATTGGACCAGGTGCACTGGGGTGAAGACTTAGGTCCCCGGGAGAGACAGCAGGCAGAGGAGTTGTTGAGGCAGCGACAGAGGATGTTTTCGGGGAAACCCGGTTACACTCACCTGGCACAACACAAGGTTGAGACCCAGGATCAGAACCCCCTGCGACAACCCCCGTTCCGCGTCCCTGAGTCTGTACGAGAAGGGATGCAACAAGAGATACAAGAGATGTTGCGTTTAGAGGTCATTGAAGAGTCAGATAGTCCCTGGGCATCCCCCGTAGTGTTAGTGCCCAAGAAGGATGGGACTACAAGGTTTTGTGTAGACTATCGTAAGCTCAATGAGAAAACAGTGACGGATGCGTATCTCATGCCACGTGTGGATGACTTGTTAGACCGGCTGGCAGGGGCAAAGTATTTGACCACCATCGATCTATGCAAAGGCTACTGGCAGATTCCCCTTAGTCCTGATGCTATTCCCAAGTCGGCATTTGTCACCCTGTTTGGCTTATTCCAGTTTCGAGTTATGCCATTCGGGATGAAGACTGCCCCGCCGACCTTCCAGAGGCTGGCTGACCGGCTTCAGGATGGTCTCCAGGACTATGCGTGTGCCTACCTGGATGACATCGCCATCTACAGCGCGACATGGGAAGAGCATCTAAATCACCTAGAGACAGTATTAGACAGGATCCACAAGGCCGGAATCACCCTGAAACCAAACAAGTGTCACGTGGGCAAAGCAGAAGTTCAGTATTTAGGGCATTGGGTGGGAAGTGGGAAACAGAGACCAGAACCAGCCAAGATTGAGGCCATAGCCAAATGGCCCACCCCACGCACTAAAACCCAGGTCATGGCGTTTCTAGGGACAGCGGGGTATTACAGGAAATTCGTTCCCAATTACAGCAGCGCAGACAAGGCCCTCACTGATCTGACCCGTAAGAACCAACCCCGCCAGGTAACCTGGACCCCAGAGTGTGAGGAATCCTTCCGCCAGCTAAAGGACGCCCTCACCAATACCCCTGTATTGGCCACACCCGATCCAACTAAACGTTTCCTTGTCCACACAGACGCTTCTATGTTTGGATTGGGGGCAGTACTAAGCCAAGTTGGGCCGGACGGCCAAGAACACCCGGTAGCTTACCTGAGTCGGAAACTACTGCCCCGTGAAATGAGCTATGCGGCCATCGAGAAGGAGTGCCTGGCAATAGTATGGGCACTCAAAAAGTTACAACCATATTTGTATGGACGACAGTTTTCCCTCCTAACGGACCATAATCCCCTAGTCTGGCTTAATCGGGTCTCCGGAGACAACGCCAGATTACTGCGGTGGAGTTTAGCCCTACAACCTCTGGACTTCACCATCCACTACAGACCCGGCAAACAAAACGGTAATGCCGATGGACTAAGTCGACAAACGGAACTTGTACCAACCCCATAAACTTCGGTAATCCCCAAACCGATCCGTTAAGGATGAGACTGTGTATGCCGATCGCGTCGCTGAAAAGGGGAGCCGTGTTACACAACCCCCCAGCAGGGCTGCCACTAGAAATTTCGGGGCCCCATACTGGCAAAATTTTCGGGGCCCCCTTGAGACTCCACCCAGTCTCCACCCCAGCCCCGCCTCTATGCTCCACCCCTTGAACTGTCCACAGTCCCACCGCTCTCTCTTGGAAAAACTCCACTTCTCACCTATCACACATTAACAGTTCCCATCACCAGATCACACATATAACCGGCAGCTTTTGTTTTGGCCAAAAGATTTTTTACGCCGCCACCATAACACGGTAGACACTTTTGGCCGGGCCCTACTCTACTGTAACCTATTAAATATTTGTTAAAATATGCAATACAATTTAGGTATATTTTTATTTATTTTTCAATTTTTAAAATGACCAATAATATCACATACAAGGAACAAATACTGCTACACCATGACCAGATGACATATTACCACCACAGTGATTGAATAATATCACATACAAGGAACAAATACCGCAACACCATGACCAGACCGCATATTACCACTACATAGTGACTGAATACTACAATTCTGATCAGTAATTTAAAAAAAAAGCACCATACTATCACCATAAGTGCCATTATACACAGGAGATCTGTACTTAGTATGCAGTGTCTGTGTACAGATAATACAGTGATCACTAGTGAAATTATACACAGGAGCTCTGTATATAGTATACAGTGTATAGTGTCAGTGTATAGGTAACACACTGACTCACCAGTGACGTCTCTAGGTGAAGTCCTTCATCTTTCATCCAGCACAGACCGCCATCACTTCTTCCAGCCAGGGCTCGTCTCTGCAGGAAATAACACAGTTATCTCGAGCTCCGCTTGCAGAACACATTACTTAATTTTTCACAACTTCTACATTACACCACATAAAGAAAAAGAGGCAACATAGTATCACTCTATACAGTAACAGGACCGCCCCCTCATTTAAAACAGTATACTCAAAAAATAAAATAAATACATCACTGCAGTAATAATATCCCTAAATTAGCCCCTATGGTAATAATATTCCCCATCCTGGCCCCGTGTATCTCATTCCTGGCTTCAGCCATATGTTCTCCCATCCTGCCCTCATGAGTATCCATTCTGCCCCATATGATCTCCCCATCCTGCCCCATATGATCGCCCCATGTGATCTCTCCATCGGCCCCATCTGTCTCCATCATATCCATCCTGCCCCATGATCCTGCATGATCTGTCTCCAATTCTGCCCCCAGTGTGTCTCCAATCATGCCCCATGTCTCCATTCTGCCCCCTATGTCTCCAACCATGCCCCCGTGTCTGCAATCCTGCCACTTGTCTCCAATTATGCCCCCTGTGTCTCCATTCTGCCCCATCTGTCTCCAATCCTCCCCCATCTGTCTCCAGTCATGCCCCCATGTCTTTCATCCTGCCCCGTATCTCCAATCATGCCCCGTATCTCCATTCTGCCCCGTGTCTCGCATTCTGCCCCAATGTCCAGCATCCTGCCCCCGGGTCTCACAGTCTGCCCCTGTGTCCAGCATTCTTCCCCTGTCAATGTGTCCAGCATTCTGCCCCACTGTGTTCAGCATTCTGCCCCACTATGTCCAGCATTCTGCCCCACTGTGTCCAGCATTCTGCCCCATTGTGTCCAGCATTCTGCCCCAATGTCCAGCATTCTGCCCCCGGGTCTCACAGTCTGCCCCTGTGTCCAGCACTCTGCCCCTGTCACTGTGTCCAGCATTCTGCCCCACTGTGTCCAGCATTCTGCCCCTGTCACTGTGTCCAGCATTCTGCCCCACTGTGTCCAGCATTCTGCCCCTCTGTGTGTCCTGCATTCTGCCCCACTGTGTCCAGCATACTGCCCCACTGTGTCCAGCATTCTGCCCTGTCACTGTGTCCAGCATTCTGCCCCTGTCACTGTGTCCAGCATTCTGCCCCCCTGTGTCCAGCATTCTGCCCCACTGTGTCCAGCATTCTGCCCCTGTCACTGTGTCCAGCATTCTGCCCCACTGTGTCCAGTACCCGATGAGGACTGTATGGACTATGAGCAGATCAAAGAAGTGATCTTGGCCCGGTATGCGCTGACACCAGAGGCATACCGCCAAAAGTTCCGCGAACTTATAAAACGAGTAACCGATACCCACACTGAATGGGCCTGTAAATTACGGCGGTCACTGCTACAGTGGGTACAAGGGACCCATCAACCACTAAGGAGGACGTCCTCCAGCTCTTCTTGTTAAAACGATTCTTTAATGGACTAAACCCCGATACACAGGAATGGCTTCGGGACAGGCGACCAAGGACTCTTGAGGAAGCCGCTCGTCTGGCCGATGAACATCATGACGCCAGGAGGCCTCAGTTGTCCGGATCAAAGATGGTCACTAGGGGTCTGCCCATGGATCTGGAGGGCCCCAAACCACCGAAGATTGTAGGGGGACCAGCTAGAAACCCGGCCTACCACAGTTCCCCTGGGGCGCGATGCCACACCTGCCGTCACCTGGGCCACCTGCAAAGACAATGTCCCAACCGGACTCAGCATACCCAGTGGCCAAAGGCGAGAACAGCTACCTTCCGCTGGGCCACTGTACACTGCTACCAAGGCGAAGCTGACCCGGCATTGGGGGCTACAACTAACCAAGGGGTGAAAGACATGGAGGAAGTGCTACATGAAGTAGACCCCGTGCAGGCAGCCCGGGCAGATAATCGACAACAGCATCGACAGGTCGTGTGGGTTAATGGGAAACGCATGCAGGGACTAAGAGATTCCAGAGCAACTTTGACCCTTGTGAAGCCTCATCTCGTCCGGGACCAAGAGAAGATGGACCGGACAGTGGCAGTCCGTGTAGCAGGGGGAGCTATACATCGACTGCCCACTGCCAGGATTCACCTGAACTGGGGAGTTGGGGATGGCCTTGTTGAGGTCGGCTTGATGGAGGATTTGCCTGCAGACGTTTTGCTGGGAAATGACTTGGGGCCCATGTTGTCTGCCTTCTCGGTTGCCCCCCTGGCTGAGACATATCCTGTGACCACCCGGAGACAAGCTTGAGCTGCGGAGGCGGAATCACACTCAGAGGAGGCCCAGGTAAGACATCCCAGCCCTACACGTATTCCCATAGTCAGACACATTTCTTGGGCCACCCCAGATGAATTTAAGAGGGAGTTACTTGAGGATCCTTCATTGGAGGGATATCGTGGGAAGGCACAGGAGGGGAGAGGGGTACTAGGAGGGGAGAGGGGTACTGGAAGGGGAACAGTTTATATGAAAGCAGGGACTCCTCTACCGGATCACAGAGCAGCTGCACTCAGGGACGAGCCCCACTATAAAAGGACAGCTGGTAGTTCCCAAGAAGTATAGGCAGGAGTTACTGCGAATCTCTCATGACATACCCTTGGCCGGGCACTTCGGCGTCAGTCGCACCAGGCATCGTCTGACACAAAGCTTCTTTTGGCCGGGGGTAACCTATGATCTTCGTCAATACTGCCAGACCTGTGACAGTTGCCAGCGCATTGGCAAGAGGGGAGATCGATGCAAGCCCAAATTACGCCCCCTCCCCATTGTGGAGGAACCATTTAGCCGAGTAACGGTCGATCTGATAGGGCCGTTAGCCAAACCCAGTCCGTCAGGGAAAAGGTATATATTGACAGTGGTAGATTATGCCACATGGTATCCAGAGGCGGTTGCATTACCTAACATACTGGCAGAGACGGTGGCGGCTGCCCTGCTCCAGGTTTTCTCACGGGTTGGATTTCCCCGGGAGATTATCTCAGACCAGGGTACCCAGTTTACAGCAGAGGTGACCAACCAACTGTGGAAGCTGTGCGGCGTAAAGTCCATTAGAAGCGCCCCGTACCACCCGCAAACCAATGGGTTGTGTGAACGCTTTAATGGGACGTTAAAACAACTCATTGGGACTTTTACCAGGACCTACAGGGACTGGGAGAAATTCTTGCCTCACCTCCTGTTTGCCTATCGAGAGGTGCCCCAAGAATCCACGGGGTTCTCCCCATTCGAACTGGTATACGGGAGACGGGTAAGGGGACCCCTAGACTTAGTGCTAGAACACTGGGAAGGGGAGGGCACCATAGAAGGGGTACCTATTGTACCCTATGTGCTGGAATTCCGGGACCGCCTACAGGAGCTGACTCAGGCTGTACGTGGGATTATGCAGGTGGCCCAGCGGCTCCAGCGCGTATGGTACGATCGGAGGGCCAGAGAACACACCTTGGAAATAGGGCAGAAGGTCCTGGTGTTAGAGCCCACTAGGCAGAACAAGTTCCAAGCTGCATGGCAGGGGCCCTACCAGGTAGTGAAGAAAATAGCCGACACCACCTATAATGTCGCCGATTGTGACGACCCCAGGGTTATCCGCATGTTCCACGTGAATATGCTGAAGCCCTATCGGGAGTGCCCTGAAGAGGTAGTGGCCATCTGTGCACCTGAAGCAGAGGATTTAGCCGGACTTCCCTTTCCTGATGTCTTAGGGGAGAGGACTCAGTCTAAAACATGGGACCAGGTGCACTGGGGTGAAGACTTAGGTCCCCGGGAGAGACAGTAGGCAGAGGAGTTGTTGAGGCAGCGACAGAGGATGTTTTCGGGGAAACCCAGGTACACTCACCTGGGACAACACAAGGTTGAGACCCAGGATCAGACCCCCCTGCGACAACCCCCCTTCCGCGTCCCTGAGTCTGTACGAGAAGGGATGCACCAAGTGATACAAGAGATGTGTTTAGAGGTCATTGAAGAGTCAGATAGTCCCTGGGCATCCCCCGTAGTGTTAATGCCCAAGAAGGTTGGGACTAAACGGTTTTGTGTAGACTATCGTAAGCTCAATGAGAAAACAGTGACGGATGCGTATCCCATGCCACGTGTGGATGACTTGTTAGACCGGCTGGCAGGGGCAAAGTATTTGACCACCATCGATCTATGCAAAGGCTACTGGCAGATTCCCCTTAGTCCTGATGCTATTCCCAAGTCGGCATTTGTCACCCTGTTTGGCTTATTCCAGTTTCGAGTTATGCCATTCGGGATGAAGACTGCCCCGCCGACGTTCCAGAGGCTGGCTGACCGACTTCTGGATGGTCTCCAGGACTATGCGTGTGCCTATCTGGATGACATCGCCATCTACAGCGCGACATGGGAAGAGCATCTAAATCACCTAGAGACAGTATTAGACAGGATCCACAAGGCCGGAATCACCCTGAAACCAAACAAGTGTCACGTGGGCAAAGCAGAGGTTCAGTATTTAGGGCATTGGGTGGGAAGTGGGAAACAGAGACCAGAACCAGCCAAGATTGAGGCCATAGCCAAATGGCCCACCCCACACACTAAAACCCAGGTCATGGCGTTTCTAGGGACAGCGGGGTATTACAGGAAATTCGTTCCCAATTACAGCAGCGCAGACAAGGCCCTCACTGATCTAACCCGTAAGAACCAACCCCGCCAGGTAACCTGGACCCCAGAGTGTGAGGAATCCTTCCGCCAGCTAAAGGACACCCTCACCAATACCTCTGTATTGGCTGCACCCGATCCAACTAAACGTTTCCTTGTCCACACAGACGCTTCTATGTTTGGATTGGGGGCAGTACTAAGTCAAGTCGGGCTGGACGGCCAAGAACACCCGGTAGCTTACCTGAGTCGGAAACTACTGGCCCGTGAAGTGAGCTATGCGGCCATCGAGAAGGCGTGCCTGGCAATAGTATGGGCACTCAAAAAGTTACAACCATATTTGTATGGATGACAGTTTTCCCTCCTAATGGACCATAATCCCCTAGTCTGGCTTAATCGGGTCTCCGGAGACAATGCGAGATTACTGCGGTGGAGTTTAGCCCTACAACCTCTGGACTTCACCATCCACTACAGACCCGGCAAACAAAACGGTAATGCCGATGGACTAAGTCGACAAACGGAACTTGTACCAACCCCATAAACTTTGGTAATCCCCAAACCGATCCGTTAAGGATGAGACTGTGTATGCCGATCGCGTCGCTGAAAAGGGGAGCCGTGTTACACAACCCCCCAGCAGGGCTGCCACTAGAAATTCTGGGGCCCCATACTGGCAAAATTTTCGGGGCCCCCTTGAGACTCCACCCAGGCTCCACCCCAGCCCCGCCTCCTTGCTCCACCCCTTGAACTGTCCACAGTCCCACCGCTCTCTCTTGGAAAAACTCCACTTCTCACCTATCACACATTAACAGTTCCCATCACCAGATCACACATATAACCCGCAGCTTTTGTTTTGGCCAAAAGATTTTTTAAGCCACCACCATAACATGGTAGACACTTTTGGCCGGGCCCTACCCTACTGTAACCTATTAAATATTTGTTAAAATATGCAATACAATTTAGGTATATTTTTATTTATTTTTCAATTTTTAAAATGACCAATAATATCACATACAAGGAACAAATACTGCTACACCATGACCAGATGACATATTACCACCACAGTGATCGAATAATATCACATACAAGGAACAAATACCGCAACACCATGACCAGACCGCATATTACCACCACATAGTGACTGAATACTACAATTCTGATCAGTAATTTAAAAAAAAGCACCATACTATCACCATAAGTGCCATTATACACAGGAGATCTGTACTTAGTATGCAGTGTCTGTGTACAGATAATACAGTGATCACTAGTGAAATTATACACAGGAGCTCTGTATATAGTATACAGTGTATAGTGTCAGTGTATAGGTAACACACTGACTCACCAGTGACGTCTCTAGGTGAAGTCCTTCATCTTTCATCCAGCACAGACCGCCATCACTTCTTCCAGCCAGGGCTCGTCTCTGCAGGAAATAACACAGTTATCTCGAGCTCCGCTTGCAGAACACATTACTTAATTTTTCACAACTTTTACATTACACCACATAAAGAAAAAGAGGCAACATAGTATCACTCTATACAGTAACAGGACCACCCCCTCATTTAAAACAGTATACTCAAAAAATAAAATAAATACATCACTGCAGTAATAATATCCCTAAATTAGCCCCTATGGTAATAATATTCCCCATCCTGGCCCCGTGTATCTCATTCCTGGCTTCAGCCATATGTTCTCCCATCCTGCCCTCATGAGTATCCATTCTGCCCCATATGATCTCCCCATCCTGCCCCATATGATCGCCCCATGTGATCTCTCCATCCGGCCCCATCTGTCTCCATCATATCCATCTTGCCCCATGATCCTGCACGATCTGTCTCCAATTCTGCCCCCAGTGTGTCTCCAATCATGCCCCATGTCTCCATTCTGCCCCCTATGTCTCCAACCATGCCCACGTGTCTGCAATCCTGCCACTTGTCTCCAATTATGCCCCCTGTGTCTCCATTCTCCCCCATCTGTCTCCAATCCTCCCCATCTGTCTCCAGTCATGCCCCCATGTCTTTCATCCTGCCCCGTATCTCCAATCATGCCCCGTATCTCCATTCTGCCCTGTGTCTCGCATTCTGCCCCAATGTCCAGCATTCTGCCCCCGGGTCTCACAGTCTGCCCCTGTGTCCAGCATTCTGCCCCTGTCAATGTGTCCAGCATTCTGCCCCACTGTGTCCAGCATTCTGCCCCACTATGTCCAGCATTCTGCCCCACTGTGTCCAGCATTCTGCCCCATTGTGTCCAGCATTCTGCCCCAATGTCCAGCATTCTGCCCCCGGGTCTCACAGTCTGCCCCTGTGTCCAGCATTCTGCCCCTGTCACTGTGTCCAGCATTCTGCCCCTGTCACTGTGTCCAGCATTCTGCCCCACTGTGTCCAGCATTCTGCCCCTGTCACTGTGTCCAGCATTCTGCCCCACTGTGTCCAGCATTCTGCCCCTCTGTGTGTCCCGCATTCTGCCCCACTGTGTCCAGCATACTGCCCCACTGTGTCCAGCATTCTGCCCCTGTCACTGTGTCCAGCATTCTGCCCCTGTCAATGTGTCCAGCATTCTGCCCCACTGTGTCCAGCATTCTGCCCCACTGTGTCCAGAATTCTGCCCCACTGTGTCCAGCATTCTGCCCCTGTCACTGTTTCCAGCATTCTGCCCCACTGTGTCCAGCATTCTGCCCCATTGTGTGTCCAGCATTCTGCCCCTCTGTGTGTCCAGCATTCTGCCCCACTGTGTCCAGCATTTCTGCCCCTCTGTGTCCAGCATTCTGCCCCACTGTGTCCAGCATTCTGCCCCAATGTGTCCAGCATTCTGCCCCACTGTGTCCAGCATTCTGCGCCTGTCACTGTGTCCAGCATTCTGCCCCACTGTGTCCAGCATTCTGCCCCACTGTGTCCAGCATTCTGCCCCACTGTGTCCAGCATTCTGTCCCACTGTGTCCAGCATTTCTGCGCCACTGTGTCCAGCATTTCTGCCCCACTGTGTCCAGCATTCTGCCCCACTGTGTCCAGCATTCTGCCCCACTGTGTCCAGCATTCTGCCCCTGTCACTGTGTCCAGCATTCTGTCCCACTGTGTCCAGCATTCTGCTCCACTGTGTCCAGCATTCTGCCCCTGTCACTGTGTCCAGCATTCTGCCCCTGTCACTGTGTCCAGCATTCTGCCCCACTGTGTCCAGCATTCTGCCCCTGTCACTGTGTCCAGCATTCTGCCCCACTGTGTCCAGCATTCTGCCACTCTGTGTCCAGCATTCTGCCCCTGTGTGTCCAGCATTCTGCCCCACTGTGTGTCCAGCATTCTGCCCCACTGTGTCCAGCATTCTGCCCCACTGTGTCCAGCATTCTGCCCCACTGTGTCCAGCATTTTTGCCCCACTGTGTCCAGCATTCTGCCCCACTGTGTCCAGCATTCTGCCCCACTGTGTCCAGCATTCTGCCCCACTGTGTCCAGCATTCTGCCCCACTGTGTCCAGCATTCTGTCCCACTCTGTCCAGCATTTCTGCGCCACTGTGTCCAGCATTTCTGCCCCACTGTGTCCAGCATTCTGCCCCACTGTGTCCAGCATTCTGCCCCACTGTGTCCAGCATTCTGCCCCTGTCACTGTGTCCAGCATTCTGTCCCACTGTGTCCAGCATTCAGCTCCACTGTGTCCAGCATTCTGCCCCTGTCACTGTGTCCAGCATTCTGCCCCTGTCACTGTGTCCAGCATTCTGCCCCACTGTGTCCAGCATTCTGCCCCACTGTGTCCAGCATTCTGCCACTCTGTGTCCAGCATTCTGCCCCTGTGTGTCCAGCATTCTGCCCCACTGTGTGTCCAGCATTCTGCCCCACTGTGTCCAGCATTCTGCCCCACTGTGTCCAGCATTCTGCCCCACTGTGTCCAGCATTTTTGCCCCACTGTGTCCAGCATTCTGCCCCACTGTGTCCAGCATTCTGCCCCACTGTGTCCAGCATTCTGCCCCACTGTGTCCAGCATTCTGCCCCACTGTGTCCAGCATTCTGCCCCACTGTGTGTCCAGCATTCTGCCCCACTGTGTGTCCAGCATTCTGCCCCTCTGTGTGTCCAGCATTCTGCCCCACTGTGTCCAGCATTTCTGCCCCTGTGTGTCCAGCATTCTTCCCCACTGTGTGTCCAGCATTCTGCCCCACTGTGTCCAGTATTTTGCCCCAGTGTGTCCAGCATTCTGCCCCACTGTGTCCAGCATTCTGCCCCAGTGTGTCCAGCATTCTGCCCCACTGTGTCCAGCATTCTGCCCCACTGTGTCCAGCATCCTGCCCCCCGGGCCCCCCTAGATCGCCGCTCTCAAAGAAAAAAAAACACGAGTTCTTACCTGGCCATGCTCCTGCGCCGGGTGAAGATCCCTCCAGGCTCCACGCAGATGCACTCGCCGGGCCCGGCGGCTGAGAATGACATCAGACGCCGGCGACGCCGGCAAGTGCGCACTGCGGCCCTATTCAGCTGCCAGCCTCAGACTGGCTGGCGGCTGTTAACTATTGACGTGCGGGCGCGGGCCCGCACGTCAATAGTGTGCCGCAGCGCCTGCAGGGGGGGCCCGGTGAGCAGATGAGACGGGGCCCGATGCGGGCCCCCTCTGCTCACCGGGCTCCATACGCCAGTCACGGCTGTAATGCCCTGATGGCGGCCCTGCCCCCCAGCACCAAGAAAAATTCTGAGTGATGCGAACACCTCAGAATATCTCATATCCTGGGGTAAAATACTTAGTGATGCAAACACCTCAGAATATCTCATATCCTGAGGTAAAATATTTAGTGATGCAAACACCTCAGAATATCTCATATCCTGAGATAAAATTCTGAGTGATGTGAACAGCTCAGAATATCTCATATCCTGAGGTAAAATACTGAGTGATGCGAACACCTCAGAATATCTCATATCCTCGGGGGGCGTGGTTTGCCAAGGGACAGGAGCAGACGTGCTTTTGTGGAGCTCCTGCTAATCCCTTATTTGCTACTGATTAAGCTTACTCAAACGTGGATTATTTGATTCCTCAACTTGCAAGAACATGCCTGGAGCAGGAGGGAAGAAAAATGATGGCACACCGATGAAATCTCCCTCATTAGGGCACAGAAGTCCCCGGGAGAAATACAAAATGGCGGCAGCAGGCTTCCCTCTGGTGAGGAATGAAGTTGTTACAGAACCCCCCAGCACCAAGAATGTTATGAAGTATATGTATGTATAATAGTTTCCATGTGAAATGCATCAGTCCACAGGCTGCGCCCCTGGACAAGATATTCTCTTTCTGACCTCCCCCCACCTTTGTAATTCCCACAGTAAATATTGGCAGGCTCCGGCCCCCTGCGGCTATTGTAATGTATGTCTGGCCCGCTGTTTTCCTATTGGCCTGTCCTGTGTATCTGTGTTATATATTCTGTGTGCTGTAAATAAAGGGTGTTCTTTTAGACTGGAAATACGTGGAGTAGCAGTCAGCTTTTATATGCTCTCATGTAATCAAGAAATTCCAGCAAAAGCAGAGTGGACCTCCTGAAACACGGGGGGTGCTAAAAGAGGTACCCCAGCTTGGTAGAACACCGACGACCACCCGAACAACTGCGTGGAAGACCCCCGCCCCCACCTCAACCCTGGAGAAGACTGCTGGAGAGCCGACGAGAAGCAGAGAGACCGCAGACTTCTACTCTGCAGGGACGCGGCAGAGGGATATCGCAAGCAGCCCAGCGACGCCATCAACAAAGATCCCCGCTCCCATCAAGACATCGCTGCCAGGCGGGGAAGATGGCAAGGAGCGCCGAGGGATCTCCCCTCCATCGCACGTCACAGCGACGAAGAAAGAACTAATGGACAGCACACCAGCAGCACAGCAACCCGGCCGCAGAGCGATTTCCTCACCGCACCAAAGAACACTAAGGTACGACGCACAGGAGTTCGTACCCGGCAATGAAGGGGGCAGGAAATATCAGACGCCGAGAATGGCGGTGGGGGACAGTGAAGTCAGAGAGCAGCGGCAAGGCTCGACCGCGGCACACCATGCTGAGGGAGAGCATACTAAGCACCGTACATCTCCCCAGTACTGGGGGGAGAAACTATTCCCTACACACCACGCCGGGGGAGAGCATCGGAAACGCCGTACATCTCCCCAGTACGGGGGGAGAAAGTAGTCCCTGCATACCACGCTGAGGGAGAGCATTTTAAGCGCAGCACATCTACCCAGTACGGGGGGGGGGGAGAATCTATCCCCGGGTGGGAGAAGCACCAATAAATATAACCCACCAGATTGGGTTAGACTCCTTCAGGAGGGGGCAGACTCGAACCCACAACAGGGGCACTACCACAGGGACAATCCCCTATCATCACCTTTGCTGGGTCATAACGAGGAAGAGATGCTTTCTCTGGAGCTGGGGATCCAGCTCAACACCACCAATGACTGTCTACCCTCAAAAAGTAAATCTAAACTGCGTGGGAATAAATTTCCTTTAATTAGTAAAACGACAGAGCAACCTACATTGTTGTCCCAGACATTTATAGAGACGCTCACTTCACGTTTTGCAAAGAAACTCTAGACCCTTACTAGAGGGAAGTGTGACAATCAGACCAGCACTGACACTTTCCTTGATCCGCCTATGTCACCAATAGCTGATAAATGTGTAGACACTGACAACTATACAGACTCTTCGGTCCCCTCTGACCAAGATTACGATTCCTCTGACAACTATGATTATGAGGGTTCAGACATGTACTCAGAGGGGCCCAGCGATATTGAGGACCTGAGCGGCTCGGATGATACATCAAAAACTTCAAATACCAGCAACATGGAACAGGAGCAGTCTTGCCCTGAGGCCCCTGACTACTCCCTATTAGATGGAGTCTCAGCCTCTGACAAATACCCCTCAGCAAGATTCATGGGTAACCTATGTAAAGCTCTCCTAATATCTATGGACCGAAAAGGAACTAGAACTTCCGAGAAAATCTTTAAAAAAATCTTTAAAGGGAACCTGTCACCCCGAAAATCGCGGGTGAGGTAAGCCCACCGTCATCAGGGGCATATCTACAGCATTCTGTAATGCTGTAGATAAGCCCCCGATGTTACCTGAAAGAGGAGAAAAAGACGTTAGATTATACAAACCCAGGGGTGGTCCCGCTGCTTGTCCGGTCAGATGGGTGTCTATGGTCCGCTGCGGCGCCTCCCATCTTCATTCCAAGACGTCCTCTTCTGATCTTCAGCCACGGCTCCGGAGCAGGCGTACTTTGTCTGCCCTGTTGAGGGCAGAACAAAGTACTGCAGTGCGCAGGTGCCGGAAAGGTCAGAGGCCCGGCGCCTGCTCACTGCAGTACTTTGTCTGCCCTCAACAGGGCAGACAAAGTATGCCTGCACCGGAGCCGTGGCTGAAGATCAGAAGAGGACATCTTGGAATGAAGATAGGAGGCGCCGCAGCATACCAGAGACACCCATCCAACCGGACCAGCAGCGGGACCGCCCCTGGGTGAGTATAATCTAACGTCTTTTTCACTTTTTTTAGGTAACATCGGGGGCTTATCTACAACATTACAGAATGCTGTAGATAAGCCCCTGATGCCGGTGGGCTTACCTCACCCGCGATTTTCGGGGTGACAGGTTCCCTTTAAAAACATCTTTTCACAAATGAATGCTGTCCCACTCTCTGACTTTAACATGACCTCTGACAAATCTCCCAATACCTCGAAAAAGTCCAACCCTTCAAGTAATCATCACGAGTTGGCGTCTTTTAATAATGCAAGGGGGGACTCTGTGCGATCGGACCCTCTGGTCAATCTAAAGAATGACATAGCCTCTTTCAAGAATAAATTAACAGACTTCGAGAACTTTAAAAGAAAAAACAACCTGAAAGTTCGAGGAATCCCGGAATCGGTGGGGAAGTCTCAGCTGGGAGAGTATGCCTCCTCTATGATATCTTACATGATCCCTGAAACTAAGGGGAAAAACCTAATCCTGAAAGCATTCAGGGTACGCAGACCACCTTCTCTCCTGCTGAATATAGCTGCAGACGTCATAGTCTCACTCTATCCTAATTGGCTAAGAGACTCATTGCTTGACATCACAAAGGAACCAAGGTTCCTCTCTTCTCCATACAGGCATTTGACCTTATACAGGGATCTGTGTAAGGATACCATGTAAAAACGGAAAATGTTTCAGTACACCACCAATAGACTGCAACAGGCTGGAATACAATACATTTGGCACCAGTTTTCTAGTCTAAGATTTTTCTTTGCGGCAAAATGGCGTACATTTACTTCTCCAGCAGAGGCGGTGGACTTTCTAAACTGCGCGGGTATAGGTCCTTCCAGATCTCCTTCACTTCCAAATCCAAACTAAACTCTTGAATACTTCTCTTCTCCTCTCTATGTAGTCCACGTCATAGCATGTGATTAAACCGAACTTTATGCCCAATAAAATCCAAAGACCATTGATGATGGTCCGGCCTTGACAGGCTATCATATATTCCCTATAGCTACGTCAAATAATGGTTACTAATTTTTTACAGGGTTTACTACGTGACGTTGCCTATTTTAATATACAGTATTATATATAGCTTCAGCTACTGATTTAAACTAATTCTGTTAATTCATAGCCTACTGCAACATTAATGTTAATATAATCGTTTGATACCATAAGAGAGCTACACTTAAAGGGAACCTGTCACCCCGAAAATCACGGGTGAGGTAAGCCCACCGGCATCAGGGGCTTATCTGCAGCATTCTGTAATGCTGTAGATAAGCCCCCGATGTTACCTGAAAGAGGAGAAAAAGACGTTATATTATACTCACCCAGGGGCGGTCCCGCTGCTGGTCCGGTCGGATGGGCGTCTCCGGTCCGCTGCGGCGCCTCCATCTTCATTACAAGACGTCCTCTTCTGATCTTCAGCCACGGCTCCGGCGCAGGCGTACTTTGCTCTGCCCTGTTGAGGGCAGACAAAGTACTGCAGTGAACAGGCGCCGGGCCTCTGACCTTTGCGGCGCCTGCGCACTGCAGTACTACCCTCTGCCCTCAAGAGGGCAGAGCAAAGTACGCCTGCGCTGGAGCCGTGGCTGAAGATCAGAAGAGGACGTCTTGTAATGAAGATGGGAGGTGCCGCAGTGGACCG
The DNA here is from genome assembly GCF_032444005.1 of Ranitomeya imitator. Classification (NCBI taxonomy): domain Eukaryota; kingdom Metazoa; phylum Chordata; class Amphibia; order Anura; family Dendrobatidae; genus Ranitomeya; species Ranitomeya imitator. The sequence continues at coordinate 259,820,681 of NC_091283.1, forward strand.
GAGACGCCCATCCGACCGGACCAGCAGCGGGACCGCCCCTGGGTGAGTATAATATAACGTCTTTTTCTCCTCTTTCAGGTAACATCAGGGGCTTATCTACAGCATTACAAAATGCTGCAGATAAGCCCTTGATGCCGGTGGGCTTACCTCACCCGCGATTTTCGGGGTGTCAGGTTCCCTTTAACATTATCCTTGTTTATGTATATTTTACTCAATCCTATCTCAAGTATTACTTTTATGCTACTTCTACCTTGTTAATTTATACTGAAGTATGTGATTGCTTCTCTCCCCTATTTTTAGGGGCCTTTCCCCATTCTCATATCCCTTTCCCTACCCTCCTCCCCTTCCTAGTTTACCCTTCCCGGTTAAAAATAAAATTCAATAAAATTCGTTTGGAAAAAGAATATCTTATATCCTGGGGTAAAATACTGAGTGATGCGAACACCTCAGAATATCTCATATCCTGGGGTAAAATACTGAGTGATGCGAACACCTCAGAATATCTCATATCCTGGGGTAAAATACTGAGTGATGCGAACACCTAAGAATATCTCATATCCTGGGGTAAAATACTGAGTGATGCGAACACCTCAGAATATCTCATATCCTGGGGTAAAATACTGAGTGATGCGAACACCTCAGAATATCTCATATCCTGGGGTAAAATACTGAGTGATGCGAACACCTCAGAATATCTCATATCCTGGGGTAAAATACTGAGTGATGCGAACACCTCAGAATATCTCATATCCTGGGGTAAAATACTGAGTGATGCGAACACCTCAGAATATCTCATATCCTGGGGTAAAATACTGAGTGATGCGAACACCTCAGAATATCTCATATCCTGGGGTAAAATACTGGGTGATGCAAACACCTCAGAATATCTCATATCCTGGGGTAAAATGCTGAGTGATGCGAACACCTCAGAATATCTCATATCCTGGGGTAAAATACTGAGTGATGCGAACACCTCAGAATATCTCATATCCTGGGGTAAAATACTGAGTGATGCGAACACCTCAGAATATCTCACATCCTGGGGTAAAATACTGAGTGATGCGAACACTTCAGAATATCTCATGCCCTGAGTAGTCTACTTCTCCGTAGGATTTTTGAGAATCGTGAAGTAAACCTCTGGGAGAGGTGAGCACCTCATAACTGGTTATGTTGCGATGTACAGTAGATCTTTGGATGAGGCAAATGCCTCAGAGTGGGCCATATTGTGAGGTAACGCTCTGTGAGAGGAAAACGCCTCAGAGCTGCTAGTACCGTGAGGTAATTGTCTAGTTATTATAGTGCTTTGAAAAAAAACACTATTTTGATAATTCCTTGCTCTCAGTTCTACTGTATCTAATTGAGGGGGAAAAGCCTACTATGCATGTTTTGACTTTCTAATAGTTAGGCTGGGTTCACACTATGCGGTTTTTACCGTGGAACCGCCGCGATTTTGATGCTGCGGGTCCGCAGCAGTTTCCATAGCGTTTCCATTTACATGTAAACCCTATGGAAACCGCAAACCGCTGTGCACATGCTGCGGGAAAAACCGCGCAGAAACGCATCGGTTTAAAACCCGCAGCATTCACTTCTTTGTGCAGAATCGCTGCGATTCTGCACCCATAGGAATGCATTGAACCTCTTACTTCCCACATGGGGCTGTGCCCAGAGGCGTAGCTAGAGCTTTTGCCGCCCGGGGCTGATCCCGAGTTTGGCGCCCCCCCCCCCCAGCTCAATACACACAAAGGTTACCAAAAATGGTTTTCCTGTTTTGTAGAACTTAAACTGGGCCTAATGGTGTCACCCCCACATGCCACACCTGTGACTTAATACCACCACACCATGACCAGGCCACATAGTGACCGAATAATACTACATACAAGGGACAAATACCACCGCACCATTTCCAGACCACATATTACCACCACATAGTGACTGAATACTACAATACTGATCAGTAATAAAAAAAAACCCACAATACTATCACCATAAGTGCCAGTATTCACAGGAGATCTGTACTTAGTATGCAGTGTCTGTGTAGAGGTAATACAGAGATCACTGGTGACATTATACACAGGACCTCTATATAGTATACAGTGTATAGTGTCAGTGTATAGGTAACACTGACTCACCAGTGACGTCTCTAGGTGAAGTCCTTCATCTTTCATCCAGCACAGACCGCCATCATTCCTTCCAGCCAGGACTAGTTTCTGCAGGAAATAACACAGTTATCTCGAGCTCCGCTTGCAGAACACATTACTTAATTTTTCACAACTTCTACATTACACCACATGAAGAAAAAAAGGTGATATAGTGTCACTCTGCACAGTAACAGGACCGCCCCCCCATTTAAAACAGTATACTCAAAAAATAAAATAAATACATCACTGCAGTAATAATATCCCTTAATTATCCCCTATGGTAATAATATTCCCCACCCTGGCCCCGTTTATCTCATTCCTGGCTCCAGCCATATGTTGTCGTATCCTGCCCTCATGAGTATCCATTCTACCCCATATGATCTCCCCATCCTGCCCCACCAGCCTCCATCGTATCCGTCCTGCCCCATGATCCAATCCTGCCCCGTGTCTCCAATCATGCCCCGTATCTACATTCTGCCCATGCCTCAAGTCCTGCCCCCAGTGTGTCCAGCATATTACCCCCATGTTGTCCAGCAATCTGCCCCAGTGTGTCCAGCATATTACCCCCATGTTGTCCAGCAATCTGCCCCAGTGTGTCCAGCATATTACCCCCAGTGTGTCCAGCAATCTGCCCCAGTATGTCCAGCATATTACCCCCAGTGTGTCCAGCAATCTGCCCTCAGTGTGTCCCGCAATCTGCCCCAGTGTCCAGCCTTTCCCCAGTGTGTCAAGCAGTCTGCCCCAGTGTGTCCAGCATATTACCCCCAGTGTCCAGCATTGCCCCAGTGTGTCCAGCATATTACCCCCAGTGTCCAGCATTGCCCCAGTGTGTCCAGAAGTCTGCCCCAGGGTCTCCAGCATTGCCTCAATGTGTCCAGAAATCTGCCCCAGGGTCTCCAGTATTGCCCCAGTGTGTCCAGCAATCTGCCCCAGGGTCTCCAGTATTGCCCCAGTGTGTCCAGCAATCTGCCCCATGGTCTCCTGTATTGCCCCAGTGTGTCCAGCATTCTGCCCCATGGTCTCCAGTATTGCCCCGGTGTGTCCAGCAATCTGCCCCATGGTCTCCAGTATTGCCCCAGTATGTCCAGAAGTCTGCCCCAGGGTCTCCAGCATTGCCTCAATGTGTCCTGAAATCTGCCCCATGGTCTCCAGTATTCAGTGTGTCCAGCATTCTGCCCCATAGTCTCCTGTACTGCCCCAGTGTGTCCAGCATTCTGCCCCATGGTCTCCAGTATTGCCCCAGTGTGTCCAGCAATCTGCCCCATGGTCTCCTGTATTGCCCCAGTGTGTCCAGCATTCTGCCCCATGGTCTCCAGTATTGCCCCGGTGTGTCCAGCAATCTGCCCCATGGTCTCCAGTATTGCCCCAGTATGTCCAGCATTCTGCCCCATGGTCTCCAGTATTGCCCAGTGTGTCCAGCATTCTGCCCCATGGTCTCCAGTATTGCCCCAGTGTGTCCAGCATTCTGCCCCATGGTCTCCAGTATTGCTCCAGTGTGTCCAGCATTCTGCCCCATGGTCTCCAGTATTGCCCCAGTGTGACCAGCAATCTGCCCCATAGTCTCCTGTATTGCCCCAGTGTGTCCAGCAATCTGCCCCATGGTCTCCTGTATTGCCCCAGTGTGTCCAGCAATCTGCCCCATGGTCTCCTGTATTGCCCCAGTGTGTCCAGCAATCTGCCCCATAGTCTCCTGTATTGCCCCAGTGTGTCTAGCAATCTGCCCCATGGTCTCCTGTATTGCCCCAGTGTGTCCAGCATTCTGCCCCATGGTCTCCAGTACTGCCCCAGTGTGTCCAGCAATCTGCCCCATGGTCTCCAGTATTGCCCCAGTGTGTCCAGCATTGCCCCAGCCCCAGACAGTCAGATATAAAGAAAAAAAAAAAAAAAGTAAAATCCTCACCTCTCCCGTTCCCAGCGCAGGTCCGGTGCAGTCAGCGTCTCTCCGGCTCTGCGACGCTCAGGACAGAGAGGCAGAGCGGCGCGCACAGTAGTGACGTCATCGCGCCCTCTGCTCTGAGACGTCGCAGAGTCAGAGGACGCTGCAGCTGCCGGCGCCGCAGGAACCAGGAGAGGTGAGTATAGAGCGGGGGGCGGGACCCGGGGGTGGGGGGAGCTGGCCCTGGTCGTGGCGGCGGACGGCGCCGCCCGAAGATTTAAAGGGGCGTCTTTTTTTTTTTTTTTAATCTTCTTCTCCTGCAGCGCCGGCCGCCCCCAGCATTGTGCCGCCTGGGGCGGACCGCCCCCCCCCCCGCACCCCCCTTCCTACGCCACTGGCTGTGCCCACGTTGCGGGAAGTAAGCGGCTAATGTGCGGTTCCTACCCGGGGTGGAGGAGAGGAGACTCTCCTCCAGTCCCCGGGAACCATATTTGGGGTAAAAAAAAGAATAAAAATAAAAAATCATGTTATACTCACCTCTCAGCGCTGCACGCGGCCGTCCGTTCAGAGTTGCTGTGCGAACAGGACCTGCGGTGACGTCGCGGTCACATGACCGTGACGTCACGAAGGGTCCTTCTCGCACATCATCTTTGGAACCGGACCGCCGGGTGCAGCGCAGAGGAGATTGGGACGTCAGAGGATGAGTATAACCAATTTTCATTATTTTTCCATTACTATTGATGCTGCATATTGCTGCATATGCAGCATCAATAGTATAGGCGGAAACCCGCAGCGGAAACCGCGGAACAAACCGCGATAAATCTGCAGGGAGAACCGCAGCGGTTTTGCCCTGCAGATTTATCAAATCCGCTGCGGGAGAACCCGCAGAGTGACGCCGCAAAGTGTGAACATAGCCTTATGGATTCGAGCTGAAGGCACATCTTCAAACAAAAAACTTAAATTACACACAAAAAATTGATAGGATGCTTATTTTTTTGTCAATCAGCTGTGTGGTCAGCTGAAGTTGATTACTGTGATGCAACCTAGGATTTTTAGGCCGGCTTCACACTTGCGAGTTTTACGGACGTAAGAGCGCAGAAACTACGTCCGTAAAACTCGCAAAAAATACGGCACAATTATTCTCTATGCCCCTGCTCCTATCTGCCGTATTTTACTGATCAGTATTATACGGCTTTCTACGGCCGTACAAAATCGCAGCATGCTGCGTTTGTCACCGTACTGCGCAAGAAATATGCCAATGAAAGTCTATGGAAGCGTGAAAAATACGGATTACACACGGACAAGCAGTGTGACTTGCGAGAAATACGCAGCGCTGTTAGAGAGAAAAGCCGGTAATTCAGTGCGGTGTACAGTAAAAACACACTGACAGCTTACAGAAGAATAGGTAGAATAAATGTGGACACATAGAATAGGTATATATATATATATATATGTCAGTGAGACACATATATGTATATATATTAATATTTATTCCAGCGCTATACAGCTTGAAAGCCGGTAATTCAATTACCGGCTTTTTCTTTCTCCTTCCTAAAACCCAGCTCCCAGGCTTTCTAGGAAAGTTCCCACGATCTATGAACATCCAGCAGAGGGCGCCTCACCGCAAATGAAGCTAAATATAGCTCATTGATCTATATTTAGACTCATTCCCCGGGGTTTTGCAGCGAGGAGTAGCATTGCATTAGCAAAGCTCCTTGCTGCAAAATGTTTTAACCCCTTCAGAAGGATTTACATCGTTGGACGTTACAGATCTGCGGAGGGTAAGTATATTGTTGGTTTATTATGTTTTTTCTTTCACAGAACGAGGGTCTTCAGTGACTGGATTGGGCGTAGAATAAAATACTCCAACAACCCTTGTTTTTATTTCATTAAAATAATTTTAAATAATGTGTTTGTGTTTTATTTAACCCTTTACTACAATTGGATTAATAATGGATAGGTGTCATAATTGACGCCTCTCCATTATTAATTAGGCTTAATGTCACCTTACAATAGCAAGGTGGCATTAACCCTTCATTACCCCATATCCCACCGCTACACGGGAATGGGAAGAGAGTGGCCAAGTGCCAGAATAGGCGCATCTTCCAGATGTGCCTTTTCTGGGGTGGCTGGGGGCAGGTGTTTTTAGCCAGGGGGGGAGCAATAACCGTGGACCCTCTCCAGGCTATTAATATCTGCCCTCAGTCACTGGCTTTACTACTCTGGCGGAGAAAATTGCGCGGAAGCCCACGCCAATTTTTTCCGCCATTTAACCCTTTATTTTAAGAGCTAGAACGGCCAAATTTTGCAGATACACACTACTGACATTAGTAGTGTGGAATCTGCAAAAAAAATGGAGAGAAGACATGGTTTACTGTATGTAAACCATGTCTCAAATCATGTCGGGTTTTAGGAAGGAGAAAAAGCCGGTAATTGAATTACCGGCTTTCAAGCTGTATAGCGCTGGAAAAAATATTAATATATATAGACAGTATATATATATTTTTTTTTCTTTTTGGGACACATGGATCATTTCTATAGCGGTATGTTGGTTTTGCAAGCCTGCGAGAAAACCACGCAGTACGGATGCCATACGGATTACATACGGAGGATGCCATGCGCAAAAAACGCTGACACACCCTGCCTATGGAGGAGCTACGGACCACTATTTTCGGGACATTTCAGCGTATTACGGCCGTAATATACGGACCGTATTTTCATATGCTGAGTGTGAAGCCGGCCTTACTTTCACTTTACCTCAGCCTGTGTGAGGGAGCACTTCAACATCTATTCAATTGACATATTACACTGAACAGGTTAGAAAAATTATATGTATTTAATATATTAGTGAATATACATTTACTTATTGGCTCTTGTTATTGTCTGGTGCAGTTTTTTACATTTGTTGGTAACTTATGGTGACAGACACATTTTGGAGTCGCCAGTTGTTTTATAACAGGATTTTTCCATTACTCTGTTATTCGGTAGGATTGTTCTGAGAGGATTTTTCTATTTTGCTACATTCCCACTACTGTTATAGGTTTCCTATTACAGAAAAAGCTGAGCGGGGAGCATTTTTACCTTCAACTTTGCTACAGCCTGTGTAATTAGCATATTACAGTGAACAGGTTAGAAAAATTATATGTAATTAATATATTAGAGATGATACATTTACTTATTGGCTTTTGTTATTGTGTGGCGCATTCTTTTTTTTTTTTTTTCTGTTAACCTATGGTGACAGACCCATTTCTGACCCACCATCTGTTTTATAGAATTTTTAGATTAGGCCTTATTCACACAGGCAATTATTGCTAGCAAAATTGCTTTGAACAGAGGTGAATTTTTTTTTTCCTATGGGCTCCTATGGTAGAATAATTGCTAGCAATTTAAAATTAAAAAATTTAGGGCAGTGCTTTCTTGTCATAGGACACCATAGTGAAAAAATCGTCTCTGTTCAAAGTGCTTTTCACTAGAAAAATCGCTAGCAATAATTGCTAGGGAAAATCGCCTGGGTGAATAAGGTCTTAGGCTTCATGCACATGGCCACTTTTGCCCAGTGCTGCTGGTAATTATCATTTTGATTTTCTCCACCATTACCATTATAGGTCAGTGACCTACTGTATAATCAGCGATTACCACCGGTCTTTTTGCTGGCCCCATTGAAATAATTAGGGCGCAATCCTACTACGAATTTTCAGTGGTGATGTTAAAAATCGTTATTGCGCAAAAATATTTAATCAAGACTTAACCAGGTGCGTTATTCTTAAAAGAAAAATGTCATGATATTCTGAAGAAAGTATAGTGGTTTATTGAATTATCCACCATTGCAGCAAAAACATAAAAGTAGATTAAACAGTTACGAACAGAGTGTCCATGTGTAAATATCAGCGCTTGTTTTGTTACTCATCTTTCCCAAGGTCCTGAATGGTAAAAGTCATCTGTCTGTGTGAAGTTCGAAGGTCATCATGGCTTCCGTTATCAGCTGTTGCTTCTTCATCTGTTGTCCATGGAGAATGAATGTGCAGGCAGGAGGTGACCGTCCCATGTGACAAAAAGCCCCCACACCCTCCTAAGACACGTTTATATATGTCCAACACAGATCACGTGTCCTCTGTATATGGTGATAACTTATACTCTGAGCTACATACACAGAAATAGCTTTTGATAGTGTCAGCAAGAAACCATGTGCTCGGTACAGAATAAAAATAAGAATAATTAATATTTAACAATTCCCCCTTTTGAGGGTGACAGGCATTGATTGGAACCCTCAAATTAATAATATTAATTAGATCTACTTTCTTCTTTGGCAAAATAATGTAATAATAATATCAATAATAATATTGTTATATGTTCTCAATAATATAATGATATGTAAATTCATGTTATGGTAGGCCGTGACTAATATTCATATAAAATTATATAATTATACTTCCCTATATCTACTTGAAGCATCTCAGGTCTGATGTCATCTGATGTCATCTGGTTTTCATATTGATATCTTCTTGGTTCTTTTAAACAATCTTTAATATAAGTCTTTTGAAATAGATGATAGCATGTAGATATGTAGAGACTGTGTGTCATGTGTCGATCAAAGTCCATAAATTCAAATGTTGATAAGAAAACAAAGTTCATAGATGAAATGTAGCTTTAATATCTGTGCAGTGTCACCTTTAGAAACCTGGACTTACATTGGCTCGCCTTGGAAATCATCTGGAATCCTCATATCATCCGCACTGGTCTTGGAACAGATGTGACGTCTTTGGTCAGCACAGCAAGGGTTACATTGACTCTTCCTTGCCAAACATAGCACCATAACCAGTCCTTAGTGCACAGGACACATGTCAGGGTTGTTGCAGCGTCCTGACAATTACCTGAGTGTTCACCAGCTTTCATGGAAGTCTTATAGGTGATATGAAACCACTGGAACGTAATAAGAACGTAATAACACAGTTCATCTTTGATACTGTACTCAGTTGTCAGTGATGGATGCTGTAGTTGTGAGTGGTGACATAAATTGTATTTGACACAGTCTATTATTACTCAGAAATCATAGCATTGTTACCTTGTGGAACTTCTGGATAACGGCTTTTCTTCTTGCAACTTTTAAGAATCAATTGAATTTAGAAAAATGAAATGTCTTTATTAACGTATCTCCGGTATCTTGATTGAAGTCTTCATTCCCTATTCTATACCAAATCTGGTAATTTCCCTAACTTATAATATCACAGCGTACCATAGCAATCAATAATATTCATATGATTATTTTATCAGAATATTCATATGAAATTTATATTTGGAAAAATTAAATAATAATAATAATAATAATAATAAATGATAGTATATTAACCATATTCTTCATGTGATTGAACATTTTTATGTCATAGGTGTAATTTCTTTTTGAACCCATAGATGTCAGTGTGTCTTTTATGTAACAAGTGCTGATATTTATTATTAAAACTTTATTAATTTATGTTCAGCAGACCAATAATATGTAAGTATGTATAGCCATGAACCAAAATAAGAATATATATATGAATAAATGAATGAATGAGTGAAAGAATTGTTGTATTTAACTCAGGATTGAAACATTTCTTATATAATGAAACAATATGATCACTACATTTGATAAAGCAATATGCTTGTAGACATTACTTTATTAAATATTGATTTTTTTCTTGAGATGAAAAATAAAAATGAAAAATGAAAATTGAAGAAAAAGTGAAAAATTAAAAATGAAGAAAAAATAAAAAATAAGAATAAAAAATAAAAATAAGGCCTTTATATGTTGATGACAAATGCTGAAGTTATGTTTCAGTAACACATTCCCTTAATGTTTTTTTTTAGTATCTAAATGTTGTCATGACCTAGGATTACCAAAATATTGAAATTATGCAGCTTTGCATATAATACCCTTCATTAGAGAGAAAAAAAAAATGACATTTATAATATTTATTGTTATTAGATCCAATAATACCTTATTAATGTTTCTTCTTTATTAAAATGTGTGAAGAAGAGGTATTGATGAAATGTGATGATGTGATCAAGATCAAAAACACATTTCCCCCTTAATACCAAAAAATATTATTTCATGAAAAAATTAATTTGTAAAAACCCTAGTGAAAAATAATTATTTTTATAACTGTCATATCAGCTTTATGACTTATATTTGTTTGAAGATGTGTACTCCTCTATGTAACCATAAAAAAAACTCTGAATATCATAAAATTATAATTTGGAAAAATTAATCTAAATGTAGTTTCTTCATAAACCATATTGATGTGTGATTGCACTTATTAAATAATAATCACTAAAGAAATAGAAATAATAATTACTAAAGAAATATATAAATATATATTGAGTAAATAATTAAATATATCTTATTACTCTAATAATTTAACTGAATCTTATTTTCTCATTAACACAAGGTGTTTTTTTTTTTTTTTTTTTTCCTTTCAAACATACCATGAATCATAAGGCCTCTGTCAAACTGTGCATACACATTCCACATTCCACATACCACGCTCTGGTCACTCTTACATTACACACTTAGCATTAGGTTCACTCCCAGCAGCTGCCCATACACTTCTGTCATCTGTCACTCAGACGGTGACACACATAGACGTTCACAATGTATATTTCACATACAAAGAATACACATATATTAACCCAAAATATTGTATCCTAATTATCAATCAATGCGCATTGTAATCTATTAAATTTAGTATTCTAATATTCCTTTGAATATTCCCCAAATATTATCTAACACTATGTTTTAACCTATAGAAAAGACTCCTCCATTTACAAGAAACCCGAGTTGAATGTTCCAACGCTATTTCGGTACAAGCCTGTAACTGAAACCCTTTGAATGTAAGGCTGAGGAAAATTCCTAAAATTAAAAACAAGGCTATATGATATTCCTTAACTCACAGCTGTCACGTCATGCACCATGCAGTGGAAAAAACATAATGTTACAGAAAAACATGTAGTACACACATTTTTAGGTTATTAGATATATTATTTATTTTTAAGTGTTAAATATATATATATATCATGCAGTTAATATAGCTTCCTGTGTGAATAGGACATAAATTCATGAAAGAGGTGTTTTTTGTTCAATCCTTGCTTTGAAAGTAAAATTCTAAGGGAAAATGAAAGATAAAGGTTAATTTCATATTTTTTTCAAAACAAAATAATTTAGATATCTTATACATATGTATATATTTAATAAATGTATTAAAATGTAATTCTAAATATTACTGGAGTAAATTTTAATTATTTCACTATATATATATATATATATATATATATATATATATATATATATATATATGCAGTTAATATAATCTCTACTTATACAAATATGCTACAGTATTTACTGTATATTATATTAATATATGTAACTGCAGAATTATATTGAAATAGAATAATTACATTAATAAATAATACATTGTATAACTCATCATATAATATAATTACATTTTTAGCCAATTCCTATCCCAAAATGTAACTCTCTGTCGATAATCTGTTGGAAAGCTCTATTTAATAAGGTCATTTTTAACCCTATGGACTCTTTGAAGAGCTGTGTTAATGGAGTGTTCAGCTCACCCCCTGAGATACTCACCTGCTTCCATTTGTCAATTTCCGCCATCTTTACAGAGAGATCTGAGCCTTCAGCATTTAACCCTTTCAGAGGAATTTCTTTGATAGACTCCTGAATCGTTTCATAGGGTTTGTAGCAAATATGTAATTTTCTTCGTACTTCATAGATTTGATTTTGGGTCAGTTTTGGAGATTTTGATTTTGGCTTTTGATAAGATTGAATTCTGACTGGTTTCAAAAACTTAGTAAAATATGTTTTCCTTTCAAGATTCTCGTGTTTTCTAGAAAAATCAAGGGATTGGGCACATTCGTGTAAAGAATCTTTCTGTGACGCAATTACACGAGATACAGGATTTAAGAATTTAAACTTGTTCACAAAACAATTTATCATGGATTGTTGATTCAAATTCGTACAGACCAATTTATAAATTCTTTCAAAAATGGCCATAAAAGTAAACATACATTCTTCCCGGCCAATCTTCAATTTTAGAAGAATATCAAGATCTGGATAATTTTCTTTCAATCCACAGAAAATCAAAATTCTTAATCTTTCTACATCAGTCATCTCTTCATGGAACTCATCATTCTGCATTTCTATTGAAAATCTTCTCATAAAATTTCCCGGAATCCAAATTTTAAACAAATTATTTCACTGCACATTAGTCAAATCAAACTTTTCATCAAAACTCTCAAATATCTCTGAATTTCTGCACACATGGATTTTGTCATCATATGCAGGAATGGTTTTGCATAATTTTAGCAGGATTTTCCTAGATTTAAGTTGGAGTTGGGCCTCTGAGTCGTCTATTTTTAAGGGCAATGGTACATCTGTCCCTCGTAGATCATCTTTGTCATTTTCTCCTACGCTTCCTCCATGTTGTTTTTCATCATGTGACTCAAAGTCAATGTCACCTTGGGCCACACACACGTGTGTAACATCTTCCTCACTCTTCCCATTACAGTCAATCTTGGGAACCTCATTAATTTCCATTTCCTTAGAAATTCTTTCTACACTGTCTTTTTTGGACTTCTCTGTAACAAACTCGTTAAATACATAAACCATATGTAAAATATTTTTCAATTGCTCTTTTTCTTTTTTCCTAGATACTAGCTTAGAATCTAATTTCAAATTCGCAATTCTGCATTCTGCAAATAAAGAGATCCAAAATATTTCTAAGCTAGATTTGTATAAACTTACAAATTTTATCTGACTTGATTTAGCATATGAATTAATCAAATCCATTTGTCTTACCTTGAAATCTCAGCTTGTAGTCCCTTTGCTTTTACAACGCTGGGCTCCGGACTTCAGCACAGCTATTTTCAGCACATCTATCTTCAGCACTACCAGTGCTTGCTGTCAATCCGTCTGACACCTGTTAAAGTCTCCGTAATTCGTAGGTTCTTGTATGAGTTCTTTGTGACTTGAAGTTTTGAAGTGGAATTCCTGAATACTTGCACAATCTAGCGGAACTCTTCTGTCTTCCCCCGTGTGCAAGAAGGAAATTCATGCAAAAATAGCACAAAAAATCAAAACTGGCTGGCTTGGCCAAATGTTAAAAATCGTTATTGCGCAAAAATATTTAATCAAGACTTAACCAGGTGCGTTATTCTTAAAAGAAAAATGTCATGATATTCTGAAGAAAGTATAGTGGTTTATTGAATTATCCACCATTGCAGCAAAAACATAAAAGTAGATTAAACAGTTACGAACAGAGTGTCCATGTGTAAATATCAGCGCTTGTCTTGTTACTCATCTTTCCCAAGGTCCTGAATGGTAAAAGTCATCTGTCTGTGTGAAGTTCGAAGGTCATCATGGCTTCCGTTATCAGCTGTTGCTTCTTCATCTGTTGTCCATGGAGAATGAATGTGCAGGCAGGAGGCAGAGGCGTAGCTAGAGCTTTTGCCGCCCGGGGCTGATCCCGAGTTTGGCGCCCCCCCCCCCCCCCCAGCTCAATACACACAAAGGTTACCAAAAATGGTTTTCCTGTTTTGCAGAACTTAAACTGGGCCTAATGGTGTCACCCCCACATGCCACACCTGTGACTTAATACCACCACACCATGACCAGGCCACATAGTGATCGAATAATACTACATACAAGGGACAAATACCACCGCACCATTTCCAGACCACATATTACCACCACATAGTGACTGAATACTACAATACTGATCAGTAATAAAAAAAAAAACCACAATACTATCACCATAAGTGCCAGTATTCACAGGAGATCTGTACTTAGTATGCAGTGTCTGTGTAGAGGTAATACAGAGATCACTGGTGACATTATACACAGGACCTCTATATAGTATACAGTGTATAGTGTCAGTGTATAGGTAACACTGACTCACCAGTGACGTCTCTAGGTGAAGTCCTTCATCTTTCATCCAGCACAGACCGCCATCATTCCTTCCAGCCAGGACTCGTTTCTGCAGGAAATAACACAGTTATCTCGAGCTCCGCTTGCAGAACACATTACTTAATTTTTCACAACTTCTACATTACACCACATGAAGAAAAAAAGGTGATATAGTGTCACTCTGCACAGTAACAGGACCGCCCCCCCATTTAAAACAGTATACTCAAAAAATAAAATAAATACATCACTGCAGTAATAATATCCCTTAATTATCCCCTATGGTAATAATATTCCCCACCCTGGCCCCGTTTATCTCATTCCTGGCTCCAGCCATATGTTGTCGTATCCTGCCCTCATGAGTATCCATTCTACCCCAAATGATCTCCCCATCCTGCCCCACCAGCCTCCATCGTATCCGTCCTGCCCCATGATCCAATCCTGCCCCGTGTCTCCAATCATGCCCCGTATCTACATTCTGCCCATGCCTCAAGTCCTGCCCCCAGTGTGTCCAGCATATTACCCCCATGTTGTCCAGCAATCTGCCCCAGTGTGTCCAGCATATTACCCCCATGTTGTCCAGCAATCTGCCCCAGTGTGTCCAGCATATTACCCCCAGTGTGTCCAGCAATCTGCCCCAGTATGTCCAGCATATTACCCCCAGTGTGTCCAGCAATCTGCCCTCAGTGTGTCCCGCAATCTGCCCCAGTGTCCAGCCTTTCCCCAGTGTGTCAAGCAGTCTGCCCCAGTGTGTCCAGCATATTACCCCCAGTGTCCAGCATTGCCCCAGTGTGTCCAGCATATTACCCCCAGTGTCCAGCATTGCCCCAGTGTGTCCAGAAGTCTGCCCCAGGGTCTCCAGCATTGCCTCAATGTGTCCAGAAATCTGCCCCAGGGTCTCCAGTATTGCCCCAGTGTGTCCAGCAATCTGCCCCAGGGTCTCCAGTATTGCCCCAGTGTGTCCAGCAATCTGCCCCATGGTCTCCTGTATTGCCCCAGTGTGTCCAGCATTCTGCCCCATGGTCTCCAGTATTGCCCCGGTGTGTCCAGCAATCTGCCCCATGGTCTCCAGTATTGCCCCAGTATGTCCAGAAGTCTGCCCCAGGGTCTCCAGCATTGCCTCAATGTGTCCTGAAATCTGCCCCATGGTCTCCAGTATTCAGTGTGTCCAGCATTCTGCCCCATAGTCTCCTGTACTGCCCCAGTGTGTCCAGCATTCTGCCCCATGGTCTCCAGTATTGCCCCAGTGTGTCCAGCAATCTGCCCCATGGTCTCCTGTATTGCCCCAGTGTGTCCAGCATTCTGCCCCATGGTCTCCAGTATTGCCCCGGTGTGTCCAGCAATCTGCCCCATGGTCTCCAGTATTGCCCCAGTATGTCCAGCATTCTGCCCCATGGTCTCCAGTATTGCCCAGTGTGTCCAGCATTCTGCCCCATGGTCTCCAGTATTGCCCCAGTGTGTCCAGCATTCTGCCCCATGGTCTCCAGTATTGCCCCAGTGTGTCCAGCATTCTGCCCCATGGTCTCCAGTATTGCCCCAGTGTGACCAGCAATCTGCCCCATAGTCTCCTGTATTGCCCCAGTGTGTCCAGCAATCTGCCCCATGGTCTCCTGTATTGCCCCAGTGTGTCCAGCAATCTGCCCCATGGTCTCCTGTATTGCCCCAGTGTGTCCAGCAATCTGCCCCATAGTCTCCTGTATTGCCCCAGTGTGTCTAGCAATCTGCCCCATGGTCTCCTGTATTGCCCCAGTGTGTCCAGCATTCTGCCCCATGGTCTCCAGTACTGCCCCAGTGTGTCCAGCAATCTGCCCCATGGTCTCCAGTATTGCCCCAGTGTGTCCAGCATTGCCCCAGCCCCAGACAGTCAGACATAAAGAAAAAAAAAAAAAAAGTAAAATCCTCACCTCTCCCGTTCCCAGCGCAGGTCCGGTGCAGTCAGCGTCTCTCCGGCTCTGCGACGCTCAGGACAGAGAGGCAGAGCGGCGCGCACAGTAGTGACGTCATCGCGCCCTCTGCTCTGAGACGTCGCAGAGTCAGAGGACGCTGCAGCTGCCGGCGCCGCAGGAACCAGGAGAGGTGAGTATAGAGCGGGGGGCGGGACCCGGGGGTGGGGGGAGCTGGCCCTGGTCGTGGCGGCGGACGGCGCCGCCCGAAGATTTAAAGGGGCGTCTTTTTTTTTTTTTTAATCTTCTTCTCCTGCAGCGCCGGCCGCCCCCAGCATTGTGCCGCCCGGGGCGGACCGCCCCCCCCGCACCCCCCTTCCTACGCCACTGGCAGGAGGTGACCGTCCCACGTGACAAAAAGCCCCCACACCCTCCTAAGACACGTTTATATATGTCCAACACAGATCACGTGTCCTCTGTATATGGTGATAACTTATACTCTGAGCTACATACACAGAAATAGCTTTTGATAGTGTCAGCAAGAAACCATGTGCTCGGTACAGAATAAAAATAAGAATAATTAATATTTAACAGGTGATAATCGCAGCCAGAAAAAGCACTTGTGTGAATAGGCTCTTAAGGCCCCATCACACAGTACGAGATTTGTCATAATGAGTCGACAATCTGTGATGTAGCAGGCTTGTAACTCTGACTTCATACTGTGTGAAATACTGTACACGGTTGGGCCCCTGCTCTTCTTTGTATAAGGTGAAAGAAAGTTCAGCCCTTTCTTTGCTCCTAGGAATCCTGCTGTGACCGCGCTATCGCTACATGTGACAGAGGGATATGACATTGTATACATATGTCGCAGCATCACAATTGCAGAGGTTATCTGCCAGTGTGACAGGGCCCTTACTCTGTTCTTTTAGAGGATTTTTCTATTAAGCTACATTTTCAGTATTGTTACAGGTTTTTGGTCACCTGCTCTGTCATAGAAACAACTGAACGAAAGGCAAGAGGAGGAAAAATGTATTAATTTTTGTGCTTTTTGATAGTGGGAATGGAATGGATTCATTTGGCCTCTGTGGTATGCTTTCCATTTTTAAAAATACAAAAGGAAAGGTTGCAACCCTTTTGTTTCTGTTTAACCCTGCTGTTCTGTTGGTCAAAAATGACCGACTTTGAACTTCAATATTCTTTAAAATATTCAAGATGTGGCTCTGAAACCCGTGGCCGACCGACCCATCCTCATTTAAGTCAATCAACCACAAGTTTCAGTACATCTTGAACACCCCAAAAAATACCAAAGTTCAAAATAGGTCTCCCCAGACCGAACAGAACAGCAGGGTTAAAAAAAAAACTGAAGAATACAAATGAATATAAAATGAATCATATAATTTCCCATTGCCTTCAATGAGAACAAAAATGAATCAATTTTTCTCCATTTTCTTCAATTCATGGATGGAGTACTTGTACAGAAAGGGAGTCAGAACAGTAGAAGTGAGCATTTAGGGCTAAAACACACGGCCGAAAACAGCATCTGAATTCAGATGCTTTTTTTGGGCGTGTGTAAAGCTCTGGCTGCGAGTCAGCAGTGCAGAACTCTGAGGCTGGCGTCACACACAGCGTAAAACAATACGGTCCGTATATTACGGCCGTAATACGCTGAAAAGTCCCGAAAATAGTGGTCCGTAGCTCCTCCGTAGGCAGGGTGTGTCAGCGTTTTTTGCGCATGGCATCCTCCGTATGTAATCCGTATGGCATCCGTACTGCGTGGTTTTCTCGCAGGCTTGCAAAACCAACATACCGCTATAGAAGTGATCCATGTGTCCCCAAAAAAAAAAAAAATAATATATATATATATATATACTGTCTATATATATATATATATATATATATATATATATATATATCAGTAGACACATATATGTATATATATTAATATTTTTTCCAGCGCTATACAGCTTGAAAGCCGGTAATTCAATTACCGGCTTCTTCTTTCTCCTTCCTAAACCCGACATGATATGAGACATGGTTTACATACAGTAAACCATGTCTTCTCTCCATTTTTTTTGCAGATTCCACACTACTAATGTCAGTAGTGTGTATCTGCAAAATTTGGCCGTTCTGTCTACTAAATTAAAGGGTTAAATGGCGGAAAAAATTGGCGTGGGCTCCCGCGCGATTTTCTCCGCCAGAGTAGTAAAGCCAGTGACTGAGGGCAGATGTTAATAGCCTGGAGAGGGTCCATGGTTATTGGCCCTCCCCTGGCTAAAAACACCTGCCCCCAGCCACCCCAGAAAAGGCACATCTGGAAGTCACAAAAATTATTTTTAGCAACAATTTTTTTATTTTCCCAATGGTAAAAGGAGAAACTGAACCACGAAAGTTGTTGTCCAATTTGTCCTGAGTACGCTGATACCTCATATGTGGGGGTAAACCACTGTTTGGGCGCACGGCAGGGCTTGGAAGGGAAGGAGCGCCATTTGACTTTTTGAATCAAAAATTGGCTCCACTCTTTAGCGGACACCATGTCACGTTTGGAGAGCACCCGTGTGCCTAAAAATTGGAGCTCCCCCACAAATGACCCCATTTTGGAAACTAGACGCCCCAAGGAACTTATCTAGATGCATAGTGAGCACTTTGAACCCCCAGGTGCTTCACAAATTGATCCGTAAAAATGAAAAAGTACTTTTTTTCACAAAACAATTTTTTTGCCTCAATTTTTTCATTTTCACATGGGCAACAGGATAAAATGGATCCTAAAATGTGTTGGGCAATTTCTCCTGAGTACACCAATACCTCACATGTGGGGGTAAACCACTGTTTGGGCACATGGTAAGGCTCGGAAGGGAAGGAGCGCCATTTGACTTTTTGAATGAAAAATTATTTCCATCGTTAGCGGACACCATGTCGCGTTTGGATAGCTCCTGTGTGCCTAAACATTGGCGCTCCCCCACAAGTGACCCCATTTTGGAAACGAGACCCCCCAAGGAACTTATTTAGATGCCTAGTGAGCACTTTAAACCCTCAGGTGCTTCACAAATTGATCTGTAAAAATGAAAAAGTACTTTTTTTTCACAAAAAAATTCTTTTCGCCTCAATTTTTTCATTTTCACATGGGCAACAGGATAAAATGGATCATAAAATTTGTTGGGCAATTTCTCCCGAGTACGCCGATACCTCATATGTGGGGGTAAACCACTGTTTGGGCACTCGGCAGGGCTCGGAATGGAAGTCGCGCCATTTGACTTTTTGAATGGAAAATTAGCTCCAATTGTTAGCGGACACCATGTCGCGTTTGGAGAGCCCCTGTGTGCCTAAACATTGGAGCTCCCCCACAAGTGACCCCATTTTGGAAACTAGACCCCCCAAGGAACTTATCTAGATGCATATTGAGCACTTTAAACCCCCAGGTGCTTCACAGAAGTTTATAACGCAGAGCCATGAAAATAAAAAATAATTTTTCTTTCCTCAAAAATGATTTTTTAGCCTGGAATTTCCTATTTTGCCAAGGATAATAGGAGAAATTGGACCCCAAATATTGTTGTCCAGTTTGTCCTGAGTACGCTGATACCCCATATGTGGGGGTAAACCACTGTTTGGGCGCATGGCAGGGCTCGGAAGGGATGGCACGCCATTTGGCTTTTTAAATGGAAAATTAGCTCCAATCATTAGCGGACACCATGTCACGTTTGGAGAGCCCCTGTGTGCCTAAACATTGGAGATCCCCCAGAAATGACCCCATTTTGGAAACTAGACCCCCAAAGGAACTAATCTAGATGTGTGGTGAGGACTTTGAACCCCCAAGTGCTTCACAGAAGTTTATAACGCAGAGCCATGAAAATAAAAAAAAAAAATATTTTCTCAAAAATGATCTTTTAGCCTGCAATTTTTTATTTTCCCAAGGGTAACAGGAGAAATTTGACCCCAATATTTGTTGTCCAGTTTCTCCTGAGTACGCTGATACCCCATGTGTGGGGGTAAACCACTGTTTGGGCACACGTCGGGGCTCAGAAGGGAAGTAGTGACTTTTGAAATGCAGACTTTGATCGAATGGTCTGCGGGCGTCACATTGCGTTTGCAGAGCCCCTGGTGTGCCTAAACAGTAGAAACCCCCCACAAGTGACCACATTTTAGAAACTAGACCCCCCAAGGAACTTATCTAGATACAGTGGGGCAAAAAAGTATTTAGTCAGTCAGCAATAGTGCAAGTTCCAACACTTTAAAAGATGAGAGGTGTCTGTAATTTACATCATAGGTAGACCTCAACTATGGGAGACAAACTGAGAAAAAAAAAATCCAGAAAATCACATTTTCTGTTTTTTTAACATTTTATTTGCATATTATGGTGGAAAATAAGTATTTGGTCAGAAACAAACAATCAAGATTTCTGGCTCTCACAGACCTGTAACTTCTTCTTTAAGAGTCTCCTCTGTCCTCCACTCATTACCTGTAGTAATGGCACCTGTTTAAACTTGTTATCAGTATAAAAAGACACCTGTGCACACCCTCAAACAGTCTGACTCCAAACTCCACTATGGTGAAGACCAAAGAGCTGTCAAAGGACACCAGAAACAAAATTGTAGCCCTGTACCAGGCTGGGAAGACTGAATCTGCAATAGCCAACCAGCTTGGAGTGAAGAAATCAACAGTGGGAGCAATAATTAGAAAATGGAAGACATACAAGACCACTGATAATCTCCCTCGATCTGGGGCTACACGCAAAATCCCACCCCGTGGGGTCAGAATGATCACAAGAACGGTGAGCAAAAATCCCAGAACCACGCGGGGGGACCTAGTGAATGAACTGCAGAGAGCTGGGACCAATGTAACAAGGCCTACTATAAGTAACACACTACGCCACCATGGACTCAGATCCTGTAGTGCCAGACGTGTCCCACTGCTTAAGCCAGTACATGTCCGGGCCCGTCTGAAGTTTGCTAGAGAGCATTTGGATGATCAAGAGGAGTTTTGGGAGAATGTCCTATGGTCTGATGAAACCAAACTGGAACTGTTTGGTAGAAACACAACTTGTCGTGTTTGGAGGAAAAAGAATACTGAGTTGCATCCATCAAACACCATACCTACTGTAAAGCATGGTGGTGGAAACATCATGCTTTGGGGCTGTTTCTCTGCAAAGGGGCCAGGACGACTGATCCGGGTACATGAACGAATGAATGGGGCCATGTATCGTGAGATTTTGAGTGCAAACCTCCTTCCATCAGCAAGGGCATTGAAGATGAAACGTGGCTGGGTCTTTCAACATGACAATGATCCAAAGCACACCGCCAGGGCAACGAAGGAGTGGCTTCGTAAGAAGCATTTCAAGGTCCTGGAGTGGCCTAGCCAGTCTCCAGACTCAACCCTATAGAAAACCTTTGGAGGGAGTTGAAAGTCCGTGTTGCCAAGCAAAAAGCCAAAAACATCACTGCTCTAGAGGAGATCTGCATGGAGGAATGGGCCAACATACCAACAACAGTGTGTGGCAACCTTGTGAAGACTTACAGAAAACGTTTGACCTCTGTCATTGCCAACAAAGGATATATTACAAAGTATTGAGATGAAATTTTGTTTCTGACCAAATACTTATTTTCCACCATAATATGCAAATAAAATGTTAAAAAAACAGACAATGTGATTTTCTGGATTTTTTTTTCTCAGTTTGTCTCCCATAGTTGAGGTCTACCTATGATGTAAATTACAGACGCCTCTCATCTTTTTAAGTGTTGGAACTTGCACTATTGCTGACTGACTAAATACTTTTTTGCCCCACTGTATGTGGTGAGCACTTTGAACCCCCAAGTGCTTCACAGACGTTTACAACGCAGAGCCGTGAAAATAAAAAATCATTTTTCTTTCCTCAAAAATGATGTTTTAGCAAGCATTTTTTTAGATTCACAAGGGTAACAGGAGAAATTGGACCCCAGTAATTGTTGCGCAGTTTATCCTGAGTACACTGATACCCCATATGTGGGGGTAAACCACTGTTTGGGCACACGTCAGGGCTCGGAATTTGACTTTTTGAATACGAGATTGGCTGGAATCAATGGTGGCGCCATGTTGCGTTTGGAGACCCCTGATGTGCCTAAACAGTGGTAACCCCTCAATTCTACCTCCAACACTAACCCCAACACACCCCTAACCCTAATCCCAACTGTAGCCATAACCCTAATCACAACCCTAACCACAACCCTAATTCCAACCCTAACCCTAAGGCTATGTGCCCACGTTGCGGATTCGTGTGAGATATTTCCGCACCATTTTTGAAAAATCCGCGGGTAAAAGGCACTGCGTTTTACCTGTGGATTTTACGCGGATTTCCAGTGTTTTTTGTGCGGATTTCACCTGCGGATTCCTATTGAGGAACAGGTGTAAAACGCCGCGGAATCCGCACAAAGAATTGACATGCTGCGGAAAATACAACGCAGCGTTTCCGCGCGGTATTTTCTGCACCATGGGCACAGCGGATTTGGTTTTTCATATGTTTACATGGTACTGTAAACCTGATGGAATACTGCTGCGAATCCGCAGCGGCCAATCCGCAGTGTGGGCACATGGCCTAATTCTGAAGGTATGTGCACACGCTGCGGAAAACACTGCGGATCCGCAGCAGTTTCCCATGAGTTTACAGTTCAATGTAGACCTGTGGGAAACAAAAATCGCTGTACACATGCTGCGGAAAAACTGCACGGAAACGCAGCGGTTTACATTCCGCAGCATGTCACTTCTTTGCGCGGATTCCGCAGCGGTTTTACAACTGCTCCAATAGAAAATCGCAATTGTAAAACCGCAGTGAAATGCGCAGAAAAAAACGCGGTAAATCCGCCATAAATCCGCAGCGGTTTAGCACTGCGGATTTATCAAATCCGCAGCGGAAAAATCCGCAGAGGACCAGAATACGTGTGCACATACCGAAACCCTAACCCTAGCCCTAACCCTAACCCTACCCCTAACCCTACCCCTAGCCCTAACCCTAGCCCTACCCCTAACCCTACCCCTAACCCTAACCCTACCCCTAACCCTACCCCTAACCCTAACCCTACCCCTAACCCTAACCCTATTCTAACATTAGTGGAAAAAAAAATTTCTTTATTTTTTTATTGTCCCTACCTATGGGGGTGACAAAGGGGGGGGTCATTTATTATTTTTTTTATTTTGATCACTGAGATATAATCTATCTCAGTGATCAAAATGCACTTTGGAACGAATCTGCCGGCCGGCAGATTCGGCGGGCGCACTGCGCATGCGCCCGCCATTTTGGAAGATGGCGGCGCCCAGGGAGAAGACGGACGGGACCCCGGCAGGATCGGTAAGTATGATGGGGTAGGGGGGGACCAGGGGGGGGGGGATCGGAGCACGGGGGGGAATCAGAGAGCGGCAGGCGTGGAACGGAGCACGGGGGGCGTGGAACGGAGCACGGGGGGTGGAACGGAGCACGGGGGGGTGGATCGGAATGCAGGGGGGTGATTGGAGCACGGGGGGGGTGATTGGAGCACGGGGGGAGCGGACAAGAGCACGGGGGGGAGCGGAGCACTGGATGGAGGGGAGCCGGAGCAGTGTACCGGCCAGATCGGGGGGCTGGGGGGGCGATCGGTGGGGTGGGGTGGGGGCACATTAGTATTTCCAGCCATGGCCGATGATATTGCAGCATCGGCCATGGCTGGATTGTAATATTTCACCCGTTATAATAGGCGAAATATTACAAATCGCTCTGATTGGCAGTTTCACTTTCAACAGCCAATCAGAGCGATCGTAGCCACGAGGGGGTGAAGCCCCCCCCTGGGCTAAACTACCACTCCCCCTGTCCCTGCAGATCGGGTGAAATGGGAGTTAACCCTTTCACCGGATCTGCAGGGACGTGATCTTTCCATGACGCCACATAGGCGTCATGGGTCGGATTGGCACCGACTTTCATGACGCCTACGTGGCGTCATGGGTCGGGAAGGGGTTAATTTTGTTGCCCTCCTTTGTACTCTCTCTAGTTCCATTATATCCTTCCTGAGCACCGGTGCCCAAAACTGGACACAGTACTCCATGTGCGGTCTAACTAGGGATTTGTACAAAGGCAGTATAATGCTCTCATCATGTGTATCCAGACCT
Source organism: Ranitomeya imitator (assembly GCF_032444005.1). Lineage (NCBI taxonomy): Eukaryota > Metazoa > Chordata > Amphibia > Anura > Dendrobatidae > Ranitomeya > Ranitomeya imitator. Next base: position 259,844,636 of record NC_091283.1, read on the forward strand.
TTTTTAATGCACTCCATGATCCTGTTTGCCTTGGCAGCTGCTGCCTGGCACTGGCTGCTCCAGGTAAGTTTATCATTAACTAGGATCCCCAAGTCCTTCTCCCTGTCAGATTTACCCAGTGGTTTCCCGTTCAGTGTTTAATGGTGATATTGATTCCTTCTTCCCATGTGTATAACCTTACATTTATCATTGTTAAACCTCATCTGCCACCTTTCAGCCCAGGTTTCCAACTTATCCAGATCCATCTGTAGCAGAATACTATCTTCTCTTGTATTAACTGCTTTACATAGTTTTGTATCATCTGCAAATATCGATATTTTACTGTGTAAACCTTCTACCAGATCATTAATGAATATGTTGAAGAAAACAGGTCCCAATACCGACCCCTGCGGTACCCCACTGGTCACAGCGACCCAGTTAGAGACTATACCATTTATAACCACCCTCTGCTTTCTATCACTAAGCCAGTTACTAACCCATTTGCACACATTTTCCCCCAGACCAAGCATTCTCATTTTGTGTACCAACCTCTTGTACGGCACGGTATCAAACGCTTTGGAAAAATCGAGATATACCATGTCCAATGACTCACCGTGGTCCAGCCTATAGCTTACCTCTTCATAAAAACTGATTAGATTGGTTTGACAGGAGCGATTTCTCATAAACCCATGCTGATATGGAGCTAAACAGTTATTCTCATTGAGATAATCCAGAATAACATCCCTCAGAAACCCTTCAAATATTTTACCAACAATAGAGGTTAGCCTTACTGGCCTATAATTTCCAGGTTCACTTTTAGAGCCCTTTTTGAATATTGGCACGATATTTGCTATGCGCCAGTCCTGCGGAACAGACCCCGTCGCTATAGAGTCCCTAAAAATAAGAAATAATGGTTTATCTATTACATTACTTAGTTCTCTTAGTACTCGTGGGTGTATGCCATCCGGACCCGGAGATTTATCTATTTTAATCTTATTTAGCCGGTTTCGCACCTCTTCTTGGGTTAGATTGGTGACCCTTAATATAGGGTTTTCATTGTTTCTTGGGATTTCACCTAGCATTTCATTTTCCACCGTGAATACCGTGGAGAAGAAGGTGTTTAATATGTTAGCTTTTTCCTCGTCATCTACAACCATTCTTTCCTCACTATTTTTTAAGGGGCCTACATTTTCAGTTTTTATTCTTTTACTATTGATATAGTTGAAGAACGGTTTGGGATTAGTTTTACTCTCCTTAGCAATGTGCTTCTCTGTTTCCTTTTTGGCAGCTTTAATTAGTTTTTTAGATAAAGTATTTTTCTCCCTATAGTTTTTTAGAGCTTCAATGGTGCCATCCTGCTTTAGTAGTGCAAATGCTTTCTTTTTACTGTTAATTGGCTGTCTTACTTCTTTATTTAGCCACATTGGGTTTTTCCTATTTATAGTCCTTTTATTCCCACAAGGTATAAACCGCTTACAGTGCCTATTTATATATATATATTCGCTAATATGCGTACACATATTCTCTCATATACGTACGCATATTCTCTTATGTGTACGCATATGCATATGCATAGTGGCATAGGCGGTGGAGTCAATGGGTTACGAGCAGGGACTCCAGAGCTCCGGAGGAATCCCTGCTCTTAACCCATTGACTTCACTGATGCGGGGACCTGCTCTTTCGCTGTCATCTCATATGCTGCTGATGCCGGGACCTGCTTATCCGATGCTGTGGGACCTGCCGATGGTGCTGATGCCGGGACCTGCCGATGGTGCTGATGCCGGGACCTGCCGATGGTGCTGATGCCGGGACCTGCCGATGATGCTGATGCCGGGACCTGCCGATGATGCTGATGCCGGGACCTGCCGATGATGCTGATGCCGGGACCTGCCGATGGTGCTGATGCCGGGACCTGCCGATGGTGCTGATGCCGGGACCTGCCGATGGTGCTGATGCCGGGACCTGCCGATGGTGCTGATGCCGGGACCTGCCGATGGTGCTGATGCTGGAAACCTGCTCTGCTGACCCCACGCCGCCGACAGGTAAGATGACAGCAAAAAAAAAAAAATTTGGGGGGGAACGAACTTTCAGCGTGTGTTTGTACACACCTTGTTATGATCTGATGGTTTAGGAGCAACATGGGACGAGCTCTGAAGGAGGTGGTAACTGTACTGACCGCAGTCCCTAAGCTCAACACAACACTAGAATCAGCCGTGGGATGTTCCTGTCACTCCCTAGACACCTCGTCACAGCCTGAGAACTAACTACCCCTAAAGATAGAAACAGGGAAGCTATCTTCCCTCAGAGAAAATCCCCAAAGGATAGATAGCCCCCCACATGTAATGACTGTGAGTGGAGAGGGAAAAGACATACATAGAATGAAAACAGGATGTAGCACAGGAGGCCAGTCTAGCTAGATAGAAAGGACAGGACAGGATACTGTGCGGTCAGTATAAAAAAACTACAAAGTCCACACAGAGTTTACAAAAATCTCCACACCTGACTAAAGGTGTGGAGGGTAAATCTGCTTCCCAGAGCTTCCAGCTTACAGAATTAATCCATACTGACAAGCTGGACAAAATATAGAATGCACAGAACAATTAGTGGAAGCAGCTGCAGTCTGCTAAATCCAAGGAGCAGCCATTCCACTTAAAACCACCGGAGGGAGCCCAAGAGTAGAACTCACAAAAGTGCCACTTACAACCACCGGAGGGAGCCCAAGAGCGGAATTCACAACAGCACCTAAAGTGAATACAAACACACAAGATTCGTTACTAATAACGAACCTCAGTGAACGGTTCAGCTCAATCCTAATCTTGACACATTTAAACTTCACCTTATATGTTCTGGGGATCTTCCACATGTTGGCCGGTGTCAGATCTGCAATTTCCATTTTTAATTTGCTCTTACATTTTCTGAAGATCAAAATAAAATGGGCCCTAGGAGGCGCAAGTGGCCTCAGCAGGTCCCCAGGGGTTACGCTCATCCCTGAGGGCTACAACTACCAAACCAGTGCCTGAGATGCACCCAAGTGTGAAAGTCTTGCAGGGGCAGCCCGGGCACCATTCCAAAGCATTATCTGTAGTTCTTTCAGGAAATACCCATCTAGTTGATGATGCACACTTCAGTGTTGTATATTGTAATAGATATGGACCCTCTGTAGCTCTGATATTTGTTATTTATATTTAATATCTTATATGAGTAGGCAGTGACCTGAAGGTGATTGGTGCTTGCTGTAGCTCCACACTATAAGGCCAGCCCTTTGCACCACTGTGTATACTTGACAAAGGTCTACTTTTAGTTTCAATGAGCTTTATTTTGAAATATAACATCAAAAAGATCAAGCATCAAGAGTCACTCTCCCATGCAAGGGAGCGCATATTATTATTCCAACAATCAATTATTAACAAAAGGAAAGACGAGACAAAGGTAGGGGTAAGGTAAAACACAAGGACTCTAATTACACAAGGGTTATAGACTTAAAATAAAATGACCATCATCTGGCTCAAGGTATCCAACCCAACTTCAGTCCTGAATTACTAAGGAGATAGTCGTAGGGCCAGGTCTAATTGCGGATTTCAGTTTAGTCCAATCCAAGGGTTCCAAACTTTGAAGAAGGAGTCCCATGTATCAGTTCTGGTTGCTTCTATTCATTCATATAACATAATAGTATTCATTCTTTCTATTACCAGAGAAATCGATTGTGAGGGAGTTTTCCACTTCGCCACAATATGGATCTTGGCGGCCATACACAAATAATTTACAAGTTTATGGAAATTTTTTGAGAATCGCAGGGGTTTAGCTCCCAACAAAAGGGCAGAAGGTTCCAAATCAATCGATTCACCAAACATTTGCTCTATTAGACGTCTCACCTTTTTCCATAGGTCAGATACTACTGTACAAGTCCACCAGATGTTTCATATCACCCGAAATATTACATCCTCTAAAACATACACCAGAGGCACTTGGGAAAATACTACGAATTTTTTCTGGTACATAATACGCGCTGTGTAAAACTTTCAAGGAAGTCTCTGCAAGTGAAGTTTGAAAATTGCCTTTTGACAATATGTCACAAATGTGGTTCCAATCATCTATTGACATATGAAATCCTCTTCTTATTGTAACATGTATTTTAATTTTTCATCATCCTGAGGCAGACTGATAGAATAAATCAGTGAGATTGTTCCTCTTCCTAAGGGATCATTTAGACACTTATTTTCAAACCTCGTTACCTGGAGAGGGGTTTTACCTGGAAGAATTTGCTTGGTGGAGTGGAATATCTGATTTATACATATAAATTCTCTGACTGGGGGTTCATACTTATTGACAAATTCCTGTCTATCAAGCAAAACATTGAATGGGGAGCAGAGACGCTTAAGTACACTGCTCAGAAAACTAAAGGGAACACAAACAACGGAATATAACTCCAAGTAAATCAAACTTCTGTGAAATCAAACTGTCCACTTAGGAAGCATCACTGATTGACAATCAATTTCACATGCTGTTGTGCAAATGGAATAGACAACAGATGGAAATTATTGGCAATTACCAAGACACACTCAATAGGAGTGGTTCTGCAGGTGGGGACCACAGGCCACATCTCACTCAGTACCAATGCTTTCTGGCTGATATTTTGGTCACTTTTGAATGTTGGTTGTGCTTTCGCACTCGTGGTAGCATTTGACGGACTCTACAACCCACACAAGTGGCTCAGGTAGTGCAGCTCATCCAGGATGGCACATCAATGCGAGCTGTGGCAAGAAGGTTTGCTGTGTCTGTCAGTGTAGTGTCGAGAGGCTGGAAGCGCTTCCAAAAGACAGGCAAGTACACCAGTAGATGTGGAGGGGGCCGTAGCAGGGCAACAACCCAGCAGCAGGACCTCATCCTTTGTGCAAGGAGAAACAGGAGCAGCACTGACAGAGCCCTGCAAAATGACCTCCAGTAGGCCACAAATGTGTCTGCACAAATGGTTAGAAACCAACTCCATGAGGATGGTCTGAGTGCCCGATGTCCACAGATGGGGGTTGTGCTCACAGCCCAACACCGTGCAGGACACTTGGCATTTGCCGCAGAACACCAGGATGGGCAAATTTGGCTGTGTGCTCTTCACAGATGAAAGCAGGTTCACACTGAGCACGTGACAGATTCTGGAAATGCCATGGAGAGCGATCTGCTGCTTGCAACATCCTTCAGCATGACTGGTTTGGCAGTGGGTCAGTAATGGTGTGGGGTGGCATTTCTTTGGAGGGCCACACAGCCCTCCATGTGCTTACCAGAGGTAGACTGACTGCCATTAGGTACCGAGATGAGATCCTCAGACCCCTTGTGAGACAATATGCTGGTGCGGTTGGCCCTGGGTTCCTCCTAATGCAGGACAATGCCAGACCTCTTGTGGCTGGAGTGTGTCAGCAGTTCCTGCAAGATGAAGGCATTGAAGCTATGGACTGGCCCACCCGTTCCCCAGACCTGAATCCGATTGAACACATCTGGGACATCATGTCTCGCAGCATCCACCAACGTCACGTTGCACCACAGACTGTCCAGGAGTTGGCGGATGCTTTAGTCCAGGTCTGGGAGGAGATCCCTCAGGAGACCATCCGCTGCCTCATCAGGAGCATGCCCAGGCGTTGTAGAGAGGTCATACAGGCACGTGGAGGCCACATACACTACTGAGCATCATTTCCTTGTCTTGAGGCATTTTCACTAAAGTTGGAGCAGCATGTAACTTCATTTTCCACTTTGATTTTGAGCATCATTCCAACTCCAGACCTTTGTGGGATATTAGTTGTGATTTACGTTGATCATTTTTAGGTTTTATTGTTCTCAACACATTCCACTATGTAATCAATAAAGATTTACAACTGGAATATTTCATTCCGTGATATCTAGGATGTGGGATTTTAGTGTTCTCTTTATTTTTTTGAGCAGTGTATAAAACTGAATGTATGTATCTATGTATGTGTGTGTGTGTGTGTGTGTGTGTGTGTGTGTGTGTGTGTGTGTGTGTCAAGCCACGTCCATTAATATCCCCTATCCTGGTATATATGGTCCCCTCACCCCTTCCTGATAGACATGCCCCCCTCATCCCTAACATGGTATGCATGGCCACCTCATCCCTATCCTTGTATGCATGGCCCCCTCATCCCTATCCTGGTATGCATGGCCACCTCATCCCAATCCTGGTATGCATGGATCCCTCTTCCCTATCCTGATACACATGGCCCCCTCATCCCTATCGTGGTATGCATGGCCCCCTTATCCCTATCCTGGTATGCATGGCCACCTCATCCCTAGCCTGGTATATATGGCCCCCTCATCCCTAGCCTGGTATATATGGCCCCCTCATCCCTATCCTGATATATATGGCCTCCTCATCCCTATCCTGGTATGCATGGCCTCCTCATCCCTAGCATGGTACGCATGTCTCCTGATCACTATCCTGGTATGCATGCCCCCCTCATCCTTACCCTGGCAGGAATGATCTCCCTCATCCCTATCTTAGTATGCATGGCCCCATCCTTATCCTAGTATGCAGGCCCCCATCTCATCCTGGTATGATTGGCCCCCCTGCCGGTCCTGGTATGCAGGGCCCAATTCTTATAATTGGCCCCATCAGAAAACATAAAAAAAACAAAAAAAAAAAGCACATTACACTTACCTACCCGGCGCTCCCTCCCTGCTCTGATGCCAGCAGCTGCTTTATGCTTGTAAGCAGCACATGGCAGGGACGTCACAAGCAGAGCACAGCTGCCGGAGAACTCGCCGGGACTGTGCGCACAGAGAGCAGTGAGTATTCATTGCTCTTCAGTTGTGCGCAGTGTCAGCCACCGGCTTCCTGCTGCTGCCGGCGGTCACGTGTGCCGCTACTTAAGAGAAATGAATATTCATTGGATTCATTCATCAGGAGACTATTTAATACTGAACTATATTCAAGAGGGACTAGAAGAAACACCTAAAATCATGTATCATGTTATCCGAAACAGTCAGAAAACCAGCTACATATTGGCAGATCACAGACTTCAAACTATATATAGTGTCAGGAATAGATAGTATGTGACAATACAGTATATACCACTCAGAGAACACTAACTTTCAGAGATAATCTCCATATTCATACTAAATAATGGCACAGATCTTCCAGACATTATGATTGCACGCATCCCTAGTCTTTATAACGATATTGCACTCATTCCTTGACAGACCGCAGCATAGCCATTAATTAGAAGCTGCTATTGATCTTTGGAGCAGGTAAGGCTACTTTCACACTAGCGTTAACTGCAAACCGTCACAAATCGTCTTTTTTCCAAAAAAACGGATGCGTAAAAAAAAATTGGAAAACGTATGCAACGCATACAGCATTTCGACGGATCCATCGCAAATCCGCTAAACGGTTCTGTCGAAATGCTGGATGCGTTGCATCCGTTGCATCCGTTTTTACCATCCGCTGCATCCGTTTTTACGACGGATCCGTTTTTAAAATGGGAGGCACCCAAATTTGATTGGCTACTGGAAAATAAGGAAATCTATATACTGACTGTATTTACAGCCCATCTTTGAGGGTTTTAGTTTAGTGGCAAGGATGGATGGTGTACTTGGGAGGATTGCGAGTTTGGTAACTGACGTTATATTTGAGACGAATCGCCTGGATATCATAGTGCGGGAGAAGGAGGCGGCAGCAGAAAGACGGAGGATGCAACGGAGAGTGAGACGATTCTGGATACATCCGATCAATGAGCTGCGGATGACCAGGGGTGTCCAGTCCACTCTCTATCTGGAGTTGCGGTACAACCCACAGAAATTCTTCAATTATGTACGGATGAGGATGGAACATTTTGACTATTTGGTTGAAAAACTAGGGGATGTCATCCAAAGGCAGGACACAAGGATGAGGCTTGCCATCACACCGGCGGAGCGGCTCCTGGTGACACTGCGGTAAGCCTCTTTTTTATGTCATTGCTCATATTGAATGTTATTACATGCTGCAGACAATACTGCGCTGACACATTGCGCACCATTTTCTGCAGCATGTAATTTTTTTTATTGTTTGAGGCAATTCCACTGGGTTTTTTTATGTCATTGCTCATATTGAATGTTAGATTACATGCTGCAGACAATACTGTGCTGACACATTGTGCACCATTTTCTGCAGCATGTAATTTTTTTATTGTTTGCGGCCATTCCACTATTTAACACGTTTCATGCAGGTTTTATTGTGCGTCCCGTCATACAAAAAACATTTTCACAGTGCCATTTATTATAACTTTACCAGGAAACCAAAAAATCTAAAAGTTGATGGTCTGTGCAATTTTTTCTAACATTTTTTTTTTCCTACAGCTTCCTAGCTACGGGTGAGTCTCTGACTTCTCTCCATTACCAATTCCGTCTGGGGATTTCCACTATTTCCGGAATTGTGAAGGACACATGTCGGGCTATTTGGGACACGTTTCAGCCGGAGTATATCCCACAACCATCAATGGACATCTGGTTGAGAAGTGCAGAACAGTTTGAGAAAATTTGCAATTTCCCAAATTGTGTTGGTGCCGTTGACGGCAAACACATAAGGATTGCTAAACCGGCAGGAACAGGCTCCGAGTATTACAATTATAAGAAATACTTTTCGATTGTACTTATGGCTATAGCAGACGCCAGCTGCAAGTTCCTTGCTGTGGACATAGGAGCCTATGGCCGGTCCAACGATTCTCAAGTTTTTAAAAACTCTCCAATGGGTCGTTGCCTGTATGGAGATACATACGATTTCCCGCCAGCCAGACCGCTCCCAGGAACAAGTGGACCAGCCATGCCATATGTTTGTGTAGGTGATGAAGCGTTTCAACTCTCGCCGCACCTACTTAAACCATATAGTAGCTGTGACTTAAACCGTACCAAGCGGGTATTTAATTACCGTCCTACTAGAGCAAGAAGAGTAGTAGAGTGTTCTTTTGGTATATTGACGGCAAAGTGGAGAGTTCTGCTGACGGCAATAAAACTGGAAACCAAAACTGTAGACGATGTTGTGAAGGCATGTGTAGTGCTCCATAACTTTGTCCTTTCAAAGGAGCCCGTTTCCTTGGATGATGAAGAATTGGAGACAACCTTGTGGGATTACCGCAGTGCCTCTGTTCACTCCACAGGTTCTGTTACCAGGATGAGGGACCAGTTTGCGGATTATTTTGTGTCATCTGTTGGGCGGATTCCATGGCAAGACATCATTGTGTGACATGTTTGTTTCTGGCAAAAAATAAATAAAAAATCCCAAAGCGTGGTTTGCTTCGTAATAAAACCATTGTGTTATATACCTTTCAAACGTCTGGTGTTTATTTTCATTTAACCTTTTTTAATAGTTACCATATTACCTTAATTAATCCACACACACAAAGAGTAGATTTTAAATCAGAAAGATTTTTATTGTAAAACTCTTGATTTATTTTTTTTCATTTGCAAAAAACTTTTTCTTTTCACTATTTTTTTGTTTAGTAAGAAACTTGTACTAACATAATTATAAATTTTGGTAGTGTTGGGTGGAGTAACTATGGGAGGAGGGGCTGGAATGTTGGACCACGTCGGTAGATGGGTTTGGGGAATCCCTACTTGTTTTGTCTGCAGTGGAAGGGTGGTGAAAAGCAGGAGGCTGACCAGAGGGGGGTTGTGTTGGGGTAGTTGTAAAACTGAATGGGGAAGGAAAGCTGGGCAAGGAAGAAGAAAACACTGGGGAATACATTTGGGTTGTGGGCCGGCTTGGGTATTGGGACTGTCGTTGATATTGTGGGGCATGGTGTTGAAATGGTGACTGGGATGTGTGGGGAGGTGTGGGGGTAGATTGGGGTTCGTTGAGGACCTTGAGTAGAGCATTATGGCAGCTATTCATTACCCGCATCTGCTGCTCAAAAGAAAGCTTCTCCATGCTCCTAAGCATGGATTGAAAAAAAGATTTGCCGGAGATTGACTTACATCTAAATGCAGCCTATCCAAGCGACTGCTGGTTTCATGGTGGGTTTCACTGATGCGTGATTGCACCATGTTGAAACCAGCAGTCACTTGCTCTCCCAAAATTTTAAAAGAACTTTGGAAGGATGCATTTAGATGTAAGAACTCAGGAGCATAGCTCCTTTCCTCACCCCTCTGTCGCTGCCGCCACGAACCTAACGGTGGTGTAGAGGTGGCAGGGTCAGAGGGGTGGGGTAAAGGGAACGCTATCTGTTGAGCATCAGATGCGAGTAATGAAGGCTGCAATAATGCTCCAGTGCCTGAGGTGGATGAAGTGGAGGGGTCAGAGGTATGGGGCCTACCGACGTGGTCCTCGGTGGCGGACTCAGGAGGGATCGCTCCAGAGGGCGCAGAGGAAGATGCAGGCGCACGGTGGCTGGAGAAGGTGCTGTGAAAGAAAAAACAAAAACAATTAATATATTGATATGAAAAAGCCCGGACTGAAACAAAAGTTTTGTGATTAGACAGGTTCCTACTGGGATGTTGAATACTTACACTCTACTCAGCATGGTTCGCCTCAGGAAGGAGAGGGCAGGGGCGTATCTGTACGTTTTCTTCCTCCTTCCTGCTGAGCCACTCGGGGCCTGCATCTCCTCGTTGAATTCCCTCTTAAAGCATTCCCTCAGTGACCGCCACCGCTTCCTAACCTTGCCACCTGTGAAGACAGGAATGAAGAAAAAAAAATGGTAAATGCAAGACATTACATTCAGCGCTAAACATCACTGAAAAGTGAATACTTACATAGTTTGCTCTGCTGCTGTGGAAGAAGGTTCTCCCACCTCGGAAAGATGTTATGGCATACTTCCAACCAGAGCCGACGGGTGACACTGGTATCAGCATGCCTGCGGTCAGCCATGTTCCACAGCGGCTCCCACTCGCGAACCTCCTCGATTAGGGATTCGATTTCGATGTCAAAATCTTCGGCGGGAGCACGCTGTGAAGCCTGTGAGAAAAAAAATAAGAAAAAAATAAAAATTATTAGACTGATAAACAAAATTACCAATCGAAGCCCCCCAAAAAACCAACTCACTGATGGCTGACTGCGGCGACGAGTCCGCCGACTCTGGGAGCGGCTGGGAGAACCTTCACGCTGTGCTGGAAGTTCAGCAGCAGCAGCAGCAGGAGACTGAAATAAAGGAGAAAAAAAATTAGCTTTAATGTATGTATATGTTTTCTGTGTTACGTTATATATGAAAATCTGTTTTGTGTATGGTGCAGTGTGATGTGTGAAGCAAGTGTTTCGCCACTACTTACACTTGGTTCCTCTTCCACTTGGATGTCTCCACCCGTCTCGGTCCCTTCTGACAGCTCCTCATCGGATTCTGATTCCTGTTTAAACATAATAAATGCATGTAGTGAATAAAAATGATGTAAATTAAAAAAAAAAAAAAATTGTTTACTTACCGATACACGCTGTTGCTGTGGAGGAGGGCTGTCAGAAGAGGACATTGTGTTCCTGGTGGGCTAGCCGGTGGCTGTGGTCCTGGTGGGCTAGCCGGTGGCTGTGGTCCTGGTGGGTCTGTAAGTTAAAAGACACTTGCAATCTGCTCTACACATTGAAGTAGCAGATTTGTGGTCTTCAAAACTTACTTTCAAAGATGTGAGGATGTGGTCCTGGTGGTAAGGCCGGTGCCTGTGGTCCTGGTGGGCTAGCCGGTGGCTGTGGTCCTGGTGGGCTAGCCTGTGGCTGTGGTCCTGGTGGGTCTGTAAGTTAAAAGACACTTGCAATCTGCTCTACACATTGAAGTAGCAGATTTGTGGTCTTCAAAACTTACTTTCAAAGATGTGAGGATGTGGTCCTGGTGGTAAGGCCGGTGCCTGTGGTCCTGGTGGGCTAGCCGGTGGCTGTGGTCCTGGTGGGCTAGCCTGTGGCTGTGGTCCTGGTGGGTCTGTAAGTTAAAAGACACTTGCAATCTGCTCTACACATTGAAGTAGCAGATTTGTGGTCTTCAAAACTTACTTTCAAAGATGTGAGGATGTGGTCCTGGTGGTAAGGCCGGTGGCTGTGGTCCTGGTGGTAAGGCCGGTGGCTGTGGTCCTGGTGGGCTAGCCGATGGCTGTGGTCCTGGTGGGTCTGTAAGTTAAAAGACATTTGCAATCGGCTCTACACATTGAAGTAGCAGATTTGGGGTCTTCAAAACTTACTTTCAAAGATGTGAGGATGTGGTCCTGGTGGGCTAGCCGTTGGCTGTGGTCCTGGTGGTAAGGCCGGTGGCTGTGGTCCTGATGGGTCTGTAAGTTAAAAGACACTTGCAATCGGCTCTACACATTGAAGTAGCAGATTTGGGGTCTTCAAAACTTACTTTCAAAGATGTGAGGATGTGGTCCTGGTGGGCTAGCCAGTGGCTGTGGTCCCTAGTGTATCTGTAATATAATAAGTATAATGGATTTATAGTTAGACCACCCCAGAACTAGGTAATGTTTAACAATAAACACCCTGTTAAAATGTGAGAAATAGGTGAACACCAAAACCCAAAAACAGGTGCACGTTATACCGTTCATTTCCATGTCCCAAAAAAATATATATATTTTAAAATGTGAGCCACCATGTAAAAATATTTGTACCACATTTTTTTTTTAAACATAACCTCCCCCAAAAAACCTTCAAAGGATAACCTTTAGTAAAAAATGAGCCCTCAACCAACTCTGTATTGCATGTGTAACCATTGGTACATACACCTGTTTTAAATTTACCTTTATGAAATTATACTACGGACAATTTTTTAATAAACATTTTATTAATATTTTTTTTTTTGTTTTTTTAAATCACAATTAGGAGCAGAAATGCTCTTTATTTTAAATACAAGTACATCAACTGGGAATGGTTTCAACAGTAATAAAAAAAATTCAACACTTTTTTAAAAAAAAAAAAGCACTCACACATTCTAACCACAAGCTGCAGACCACTAGACTTTGCAATAATACATCCGATTAAAAAAAACAAAAAAACATTCACACAGGCTGCACAAACCAGTAAATACATCAAAAAAGTACATAAACCAATATGGCATTGACAAATGCACATGCAACCAACAAGACGCACACAAACATGCCTGCAAGCAGTCATAACACATGAACAGGCATAATATTGGCGAAGGCATAATAAGGTGCAGGCACGTGAACACATACATACAAAAGCACACAGCAGTACAAAAATACACACACACAGCCATCAGTCCTCCGGCTGGAGCTGGATGTCTTCACAGTGGCAGGCCTCAGGGTGGATCTGGACTCTAGCAGGGCACTGGCTGTTGCAGGACGACGGCAGGCCTCAGGTTGTATTCAGGTTTAAGCTCTTGCTGTAGTCAGTACGTCATACACAAATGCACACACACATAAATGCACACACGCACACACACAAATGCTGCACACACACACACACACACACACACACACACATACACACGCACCCAAAAATGGCAATACTCACACTGTTGGAGTGTGGCTGCAAGGTCCTTGCTGCCAGGCTGGGGTCTTGATGTCAGGCTGGGGTCTTGATGGCAGGCTGGGGTCTTGATGGCAGTCTTGCAGGCTTCTTCTCTTGGTCTTGCTGGCATATGTGGGGTTGAAGGCCCAGGCCAGGTTTATATAGATTTGGGGATGTCTGGCCAATTGGCTACAAAATCCTGGTTCTGAGCATGCTCAGTAGAAAAAAAACGTATTGCAGCGCTGCATTGCGTCGTACGACGTGTCTAGACGGATCCGTCGCTCATAGACTTTCATTGTAGCCAACGACGCATGCCGCAGGATGCGTCGGGACACTTTTTTTTGTCGGAGCCAAAAAACGTTACAATCTACGTTTTTTCCAGACGACGTGTCGCCAAATTTCGACGCATCCGTCGTACGACGTATGGCAATCCGTCGCAATGCGTCGCCAATACAAGTCTATGGGGAAAAAAACGCATCCTGCAAGCACTTTTGCAGGATGCGTTTTTTTGGCAAAACGACACATTTTAACGTATTGCAGTTAACGCTAGTGTGAAAGTAGCCTTAGTTGTCTGCTGCCAAATTATATAATGTAGGTTTGCGGCCGGAGAAATCACAGGACATAGACAATGAGTCGTGTCTCAAATTAATTCTGGTTTATTGGTTGAAATGTGCAATAATTTATAGGAAAACTAAGGGGCTTTACCACACATTACCTCATTGCCTTATCTCATAATTATTGCTGGTCTTTGCTGACGTCTGTCGCCCATATGTCCTTATCTACCGTATTTTTTGGATTATAAGATGCTCCGGATTATAAAATGCACCACAAATTTTGAGGAGACTTCTGGTAAAGTGGATACTAACAGGAATTTAGAAGTTTTTTGAGAATGGTTTAATAGAAACTAAAACAAAAAAGTAAGAAGGGATTTTTTATGTAAAGCAAAGAAAAAGTGAAAAATAATTTTCTAAAAAAAAATGGACTCCAAGAAGATGGCTGTTAAAAAACAAGTTAAAACACAAGATGATCTAGTAAAGGGCCTACGGACATATTATAATACGAAAACTAAATCCATTTTGGGGGAGGATATTAGAACCACTTCTATTAATAAATTTACTTACAAAGAAGCGTGTGCTATACCAAAAAACTATAATAATAAAAATTGGATGAATAAAATAATTTCATCCACACCTGGGATAACCGAGTCTAATGCCTCAAGAAAACCTCCCTAAAATCATTAAAACGAAAAGGAGGCCCAGAGGAGAAAGAAAAAACTGCCGAATATAGAAAAAAACAAGAAATTATAGAGGACGCTAATAACACCAGAAATACCGTCCAACAGCAGCTGAATTAGCCGTACTTTCTGGGTTCTTGCCCAACACATAAAGCAAAAGCCTTCGACCTTTTTTATAGATCTCAATAAATATGTACGTAAATTAACAATGGCACGTCATGTTTCCATTATGGAGAATAGAGAAGGGCAAGATTTAGAAAAGAAAAAGGCAGAAACTACAGATATAAAAGATAATTTTCTGCACAAGGAAGTATGTCCGCAGTCTAATTTCAACCCGATTCATCATCGGGGTAGCAACTTGGAAACATTTTTATCAATGGTAAATGAAGAATTCCGACACATGAGTGAGGAAAAAAAATAATTTTACTAAAGAATCTTATTTTTCACAAAAACAAAAATTTAAAAAATAAAAAAGTAAAAGGCTATAAAAATAATATTTCTAGGGAACAAAGAAGTGCCATAAAAAATCTTAAGGATAATGCCGAAATAGTAATAAGAGGCTGATAAAGGGGGGTATAGTACTAAAGGATAGGAAATATATTTGAAAGAAGCAAATAATACACTTGCCAATGAAAAATAAAAAAAAATTATTGATGAATATCAGGATTGAATTAATGAAGCATTTGGAAAAAATATTATAAATAAAAAGGAAAGAAATTCCTGACAAATAGAATATCGCAGTGTTGTGATTCTTATCACCTTCGTAAGGTACACAAATGCCTGAAAAATCCACCTGGTCGGCCTATAATAGCAGGCATTGGTTCCCTTACCAGCCAGCTGTCCCAGTACATCGACTTGTTTTTACAAGAATTAGTACCAACCTTGCCCTCATATCTTATGGACTCTAACCAGCTTCTATATGAAATTAGAAATATTGCATGGGAGGAAGATTTTCTTTTCATTACCATGGATGTCAATGCTTTGTATTCCAATATTCAGCATGACCTGGGAATAAAAGCAGTGGAGCATTACCTAAACGGTATTAAGGAAATGCCGGACTTCCAAAGAGAATTCCTATTGAAAGGTTTAAAATTCATTCTTGAACATAACGTCTTTAAATTCCTGGAACATCTATACATACAGAGGCTCGGCACCGCGATGGGGACGACGGTAGCCCCAAGTTTCGCTAATTTATTTATGGGGCTATTCGAGTCCTCATCGCCAATTACCCAATGTAATTATGTTAACCATATAATCCTATACTGTCGCTTTATAGACGATTTGATCACCATTTGGAGGGGAAGTCAGGAGAAAGCAGAGCAGTTCATCAGTGAGATGAATGCGAATCAGTGGGGAATAACATTCACCGCTAAGATAAGTAATGAAAAAATAGACTTCCTAGATTTGGAATTGTCTCATAATAAGGAAATTGTTAGCAAAACTTAAAAAAAAAAACTGACAGTAATGGCTTCCTACATTACAACAGTGCAAATTATAAAAGGTGGAAAACAAATATTCCCTTCAGTCAATTTCATAGAATTAGAAAAAATGATACAAATGCAGATGATTACATTGAACAGTCCAAAATTTTAATAAAAAAAGTTGATAAAAAAATATCCGAAAAAATGTATTATGAGTGCCTATGAAACAATTTTGAAAAAACCCAGGACGAATATCTATTTAAGGCCTGTTTCACACATCAGTGGCTCCGGTACGTGAGGTGACCGTTTCCTCACGTACCGGAGCCACTGACACACGTAGACACATAAAAATCAATGCATCTGTGCAGATGTCATTGATTTTTTTGTGGACCGTGTCTCCGTGTGCCAAACACGGAGACATGTTGGTGTTCGTGGGAGCGCACGTATTACACGGACCCATTAAAGTCAATGGGTCCGTGTAAAACACGTACCGCACACGGACGTTGTCCATGTGCAGTCCGTGTGCCGTGCAGAAGACAGCGCTACATTAAGTGCTGTCCCCCCCACTGGTGCTGAAGCCGCGATTCATATCTTCCCTGCAGCAGCGTTTGCTGTAGAGAAGATATGAATAATCGTGTTTAAAATAAAGATCTATGTGCCCACCGCCCTCCCGCCCCCTGTGCACCCCCCCCGCTGTTCTGAAAATACTCACCCGGCTCCCTCGTTGGCTGTTGCTGCTTCTTGTCCTGGCCGCACCTTCTACTGTATGCGGTCACGTGGGGCCGCCAATTACAGTCATGAATATGCGGCTCCACCTCCCATAGGGGCGGAGCCGCATATTCATTACTGTAAATGATCGGCCCCACGTGACCGCATACAGGAGAAGATGTGGCCAGAACAGGAAGCAGCGCCGGCGAGGGAGCGAGCCGGGTGAGTATTTTCATAACAGCAGGGGGGGGGGGGGTCGTGCACAGGGGGTGGGGACATGGAGCTTTATTTTAAACATGAAAAAAAAAACCAAAAATGGATTATTCATATCTTCTTTACAGCAAACGCTGCTGCACAGAAGATATGAATTGCGGCTTCAGCGCGATGCAGGGGATAGCGCTAAACTTTAGCGCTGTCTCCTGCACGGTGCGTGTGGTACCCAGTGGGCACGTGTGCCACAGAAACGCAGGGGCACACGGACACGGATAATTCCGGTACCGATTTTTTCCGGTACCGGAATTATCTGGACGTGTGGGACTGGCCTCAACAAAAGGATGAAATATATCAAAACAATAATAGGATTAAGAAAATCAGATGGCAGTTCAATTTCATAACAGCGTACAATCGGAATAATAATGATATTAGAAGGATACTCAATAAATATTGGTATCTATTAAAGAAGGATGTATATCTGAAAAAAATTCTACCAGAAAAACCTAATATCACTTTCCGTAGGGCACAAACTATAAGAGGCCTTATTGTGCTGTAGCTGTGAAATCATAGATAACAATGCGGCTGGGATTCTCTGTAACAGCGCGGGAGAATGTTTCCCAATTACCCAGAAATTATCCTGCGACAGCCAATGTGTGGTCATCACGTGTGCCTGTGGCGCTCAATACAGTCCCTGAGAACACGTATGAATGGCCACAGGCACAAGGCAAAAAATGGCTTCATGGAACACAGCTTGTCTGGACACTTATGTCTGAAGCACAACAAACAATTCTGGAGAACTGCTCTAGCCGCACTGATAAATTGAGTCGCAAAGAATCCAGGTGGATTTTTAATATGGGGACTTTACATCCGGACGGATTAAATGAAGTCATTGAGGGAATATAAAATAAAACAAGTGTTTTCCATAAATCTAATTAGCACTGTTTTTTTTTTTATAATCTGTGTTATAAATGTATTTTAGTCACATATGACCATTTATATTCGCTCTATAATTATATTGCAATTTTATGATATTCATGAACATATTTTATATACTAGCTGTTTCAATCCGATTTCATCATGCTTTTTATATATTTATGTAATGCTTTTACTCTCCTGATGTCCTCTTGTAGACTTCTAACTTATATAGCAGCTATATAGTGGGTGTGTTAGGAACTAATTTTAGTGGTCCACACCCTATTTAGCATAACACTACCTCTTATAAAGCTATCCACAATATTGGAACACTTATCACAATATACCTGAGGAAGAGATTTAAACTGTCGAAACGCGTCGTATGTGCGTTTTCTTGAGAATAAATAAAAACCTTTTTTGGATGATAAGATGCCTTGGATCCTACACCTACGGGAGCGCAAATAGCCTGGTATGAAATTTTGAGGAGAAAAAGAGGAAAACAATTTTTTAATAAAATGGCGGTGCCGGGAATGGTTTCTGTGGTGAGGTCTGGTCCCAGGGTCGCTGGTGGAGGAGGCAAGCATGGAGTATTTCCGCAGGCTGGGATGAGGGTGTGTTCCGATGTGTGGTGGTGCTGCTGGTGCGCTCTATCCCTGGTACAGTTGTTGCGCCTTGTCCACGATGCTGCGGGGGAGCTCTGCCCACATTTTGTGAAAGGCCAGCGCTGAAATCTCTATCTGCAGATGCGCCACACCCCCGGCAGCCATTTTCCTAGAGTCCACCGCACAGGAAACCATGGAACTGCGGGGGGCTCTGGCCTTTCACAAAATGTTGGCAGAGACCCCCACAGCAACAGAGACCCCCGCAGCGGCACTGGATATCACAGCCTGGCACAGGAGACCCTTGCGCAGCACAATCGGGCACCCGCGGCACCATTGGGCACCCTCTCATCCCAACCTGCGGCCTGCAGCAACGGTACCGGTAAGGTATACGCTTTATGAGACGCGCCCCCATTTTCCCCCAAAATTTTTGGGAAAAAAGTGCATCTCATAATCTGTAAAATACGGTATATTCCTCTAATGATTAATCAATTAGGTCAAGCTGACATCTTGTCTAATCTTCAAAGTCACTCGATATGGTCAGCAATAAAGATTATCAATGGAAGAATCAATAAGGTTTCCCATTTGCACAGTTGCATGTAGCATGTTGATCTTTCATCACCATGAGCCGAGTGGTACAGCGTGGTACGGGCATACTGGGTCATTTTAGCCCCTTAACCCCCAAGGGTGGTTTGCACGTTATGGACCGGGCCAAGTTTTACAATTCTGACCACTGTCCCTTTATGAGGTTATAACTCTGGAACACTTCAACGGATTCTGATGATTCTGAGATTTTTCTTGTGACGTATTGTACTTCATGATAGTGGTAACATTTATTTGATATTACCTGCGTTTATTTGTGAAAACAATGGAAATTTAGCGAAAATTTGAAAAATATTGCAATTTTCCAACTTTGAATTTTTATGCCCTTAAATCACAGAGATATGTCACACAAAATACTTAATACGTAACATTTCCCACATGTCTACTTTACATCAGCACAATTTTGGAACAATTTTTGTTTTGTTTTGTTAGAAAGTTGAGGGTTAAGCAGCCATTTCTCATTTTTACAGCACCATTTATTTTTTAGGGACCACATCACATTTGAAGTCACTTTGAGGGGTCTATGGGTCTATATGATAGAGAATACCCAAAAGTAACACCATTCAAAAAACTGCACCACTCAAGGTGCTCAAAACCACATTCAAGAAATTTATTAACCCATCAGGTGCTTCACAGGAATTTATGGAATGTTTAAAAAAGAAATGAACATTTAACTTTTTTTTTCTTTTTTCTCAAAAAATTTACTTCAGATCCAATTTGTTTTATTTTCCCAAGGGTAACAGGAGAAATTGTACCCCAAAATTTGTTGTACAATTTGTCCTGAGTACACTGATACCCCATATGTGGGTGGGGGGGAACCACTGTTTGGGCGCATGGCAGAGCTCGGAAGGGAAGGAGCGCCGTTTGATGCAAGATTGGACGCCATGTCACATTTGGAGAGCCCCTGATGTGCCTAAACATTGAAACCCCCCACAAGTGACACCATTTTGGAAACTAGACCCCCAAAGGAACTTATCTAGATGTGTGGTGAGCACTTTGAACACCCAAGTTTCTAACATAGAGCCTTGAAAAAAAATCATATTTTTTTCACAAAAGTGATCTATTTGCCCCCAATTTGTTCTTATCCCAAGGGTAACAGTAGAAATTGGACCCCAAGACTTTTTTTAAATTTCTCTTGAGTGCATAGATACCCCATATGAAGAGGAATACCACTTTTGAGGCACAGTGCAAAGCTCAGAAGGGAAGAGGCGCCATATTGGATTTAAGATTTTGCTGGAATGATTTGAGGGGGCCATGTCACACTGGCAGAGATCCTGAGGAGCCAGAACAAAAACCCCTATATGTGAACTCATTTTACAAACTACACTCCCCAATGAATTAATCTAGGGGTGCAGTGATCATATTAACACCACGTGTGCCTCACAGAATTTTATACCACTGAGCGGTGCAGAAAGAACAAATTACATTTTTACCAATAAAATGTTGTTTTAGCCCCAAGTTTTCTAAGGGTTAAAAGACATTTTTTTTACAACAAACTGAGGTAAAAAGTAAAAAGAAAGCATTTGCACTACTAAAGCAGGATGGCACCATTGAACCTCTAAAAAACTATAGGGAGAAAAATACTTTATCTAAAAAACTAATTAAAGCTGCCAAAAAGGAAACAGAGAAGCACATTGCTAAGGAGAGTAAAACTAATCCCAAACTATTCTTCAACTATATCAATAGTAAAAGAATAAAAACTGAAAATGTAGGCCCCTTAAAAAATAGTGAGGAAAGAATGGTTGTAGATGACGAGGAAAAAGCTAACATATTAAACACCTTCTTCTCCACGGTATTCACGGTGGAAAATGAAATGCTAGGTGAAATCCCAAGAAACAATGAAAACCCTATATTAAGGGTCACCAATCTAACCCAAGAAGAGGTGCGAAACCGGCTAAATAAGATTAAAATAGATAAATCTCCTGGTCCAGATGGCATACACCCACGAGTACTAAGAGAACTAAGTAATGTAATAGATAAACCATTATTTCTTATTTTTAGGGACTCTATAGCGACAGGGTCTGTTCCGCAGGACTGGCGCATAGCAAATGTGGTGCCAATATTCAAAAAGGGCTCTAAAAGTGAACCTGGAAATTATAGGCCAGTAAGTCAAACCTCTATTGTTGGTAAAATATTTGAAGGGTTTCTGAGGGATGTTATTCTGGATTATCTCAATGAGAATAACTGTTTAACTCCATATCAGCATGGGTTTATGAGAAATTGCTCCTGTCAAACCAATCTAATCAGTTTTTATGAAGAGGTAAGCTCTAGGCTGGACCACGGTGAGTCATTGGACATGGTATATCTCGATTTTTCCAAAGCGTTTGATACCGTGCCGCACAAGAGGTTGGTACACAAAATGAGAATGCTTGGTCTGGGGGAAAATGTGTGTAAATGGGTTAGTAACTGGCTTAGTGATAGAAAGCAGAGGGTGGTTATAAATGGTATAGTCTCTAACTGGGTCGCTGTGACCAGTGGGGTACCGCAGGGGTCAGTATTGGGACCTGTTCTCTTCAACATATTCATTAATGATCTGGTAGAAGGTTTACACAGTAAAATATCGATATTTGCAGATGATACAAAACTATGTAAAGCAGTTAATACAAGAGAAGATAGTATTCTGCTACAGATGGATCTGGATAAGTTGGAAACTTGGGCTGAAAGGTGGCAGATGAGGTTTAACAATGATAAATGTAAGGTTATACACATGGGAAGAAGGAATCAATATCACCATTACACACTGAATGGGAAACCACTTGGTAAATCTGACAGGGAGAAGGACTTGGGGATCCTAGTTAATGATAAACTTACCTGGAGCAGCCAGTGCCAGGAAGCAGCTGCCAAGGCAAACAGGATCATGGGGTGCATTAAAAGAGGTCTGGATACACATGATGAGACCATTATACTGCCTCTGTACAAATCCCTAGTTAGACCTCACATGGAGTACTGTGTCCAGTTTTGGGCACCGGTGCTCAGGAAGGATATAATGGAACTAGAGAGAGTACAAAGGAGGGCAACAAAATTAATAAAGGGGATGGGAGAACTACAATACCCAGATAGATTAGCGAAATTAGGATTATTTAGTCTAGAAAAAAGACGACTAATAACCATGTATAAGTATATAAGGGGACAATACAAATATCTCGCTGAGGATCTGTTTATACCAAGGAAGGTGACGGGCACAAGGGGGCATTCTTTGCGTCTGGAGGAGAGAAGGTTTTTCCACCAACATAGAAGAGGATTCTTTACTGTTAGGGCAGTGAGAATCTGGAATTGCTTGCCTGAGGAGGTGGTGATGGCGAACTCAGTCGAGGGGTTCAAGAGAGGCCTGGATGTCTTCCTGGAGCAGAACAATATTGTATCATACAATTATTAGGTTCTGTAGAAGGACGTAGATCTGGGGATTTATTATGATGGAATATAGGCTGAACTGGATGGACAAATGTCTTTTTTCGGCCTTACTAACTATGTTACTATGTTACTATGAGGTCCGTTTTTTCCTGAGTGCACCAATGCCCTGCATGTAATCAGGAAATATTTTTCAGGCACAGTGCAAAGCTCAGAAGGGAAGGAGTGTCAGATTATACTGTTATGGTTTGCAGGTGCCATGACCCACTGGTAGAGCCCCTGAGGGGCCAGAACAGCAGAACCCCTCATAAGTGACCCCATGTTACAAACTACTGTACACCTCTCAATGAATTCATCTAGGGGAGCAGTGATTATATTGACACCATGGGTGTGTCACAGAATTTTATACCTTTGGGCAGTGAAGACAAAATAACTACATTTTTACCGCCAAAATTTTGTTTAAGCCAAAGATTTTACATTTTCACACAAGAAGAGGGTAAAAATGGCAACAAAATTTGTTTCACAATTTCTACTGAACGTGGCAATACCTCATATGTGGCTGTACAGTACTACGTAGCCATGCAGAGAGTTTCGGGAGGAATGGCAGCGCTATTTGCCTTCAAGTGAATGTGTCTGTGCACATGTCAGCGTGTTTCCACGGACCGTGTGTCTATGCGCAAAACACGCTGACATGTCCGGTTTTTTTTAATGTCTGCATGGGCCACAAAACATCCAGCACACGTACATACACATAACACACATGGAAGTCATCCATGTGACTCGCATCGGTGCTGGGGAAGAAGCGTTACAGCGAGCGCTGTTCCCCGCTGCTTAACCAGTCTCTCATCATTCTCCTCTGCTCTGCCAGCAATAGGTGAGTATAACTGTCTGTTATTTTTAAATAATAAAGTAAAACTGTGGTTTGTTTTATTTCTAATAAGTCTTTATTCTTGCTGTGTCTTTATCATATAACTATAGGATTAGTAATGGATCGGTGTCTTATAGAAGACTCTTGATTACTAAGCCATGGGCTTGATGTCACCTGACAATACAAAGGTGACATCAACCCCACAAACATGAACCCCACTTGCCATCGCTAAAGGGCAAGTGGGAAGAGCCTGGCAAAGGGCCAGAATTAGTGCATCTAATAGATGTGCCTTTTTCTGGGCAGCTGCCAGCTGCTGTTTTTAGGCTGGGGGGGTCAATATCAATGGCCCCTTAACAGCCTAAGAATATCCGCCCCCCAGCTGTGAGCATTAGCAAGGCTGGTTGTCAAAAATGGGGGGGACTCTATGCCGTTTTTTTTAATTATTTATTTAAAGAATTCATTTTTTAAAACAAACAGCGTGGGGACCCCTCTATTCTTGATAACCAACCTTGCTAAAGATAACAGCTGAGGGTTGCAGCCCCCAGCTGTGAGTTTTGCCTGGCTGGTTATAGAAAACTAGACTGTGGCCCGATTCTAACGCATCGGGTATTCTAGAATATGCATGTCCCCGTGGTATATGGACAATGATGATTCCAGAATTCGCGGCAGACTGTGCCCGTCGCTGATTGGTCGAGGCAACCTTTATGACATCATCGTCGCCATGGCAACCATTATGACATCTACGTCGATATTGTGCCCGTCGCTGAATCAGAAACGTGAGATGTCTACGTCCTTTATGACATCATCGTCGCTGTGCCCGTTGCTGATTGGTCGAGGCCTGGCGGCCTCGACCAATCAGACGCGGGATTTCTACGTCGATGCTGTGCCGGTCTCTGATTGGTCAAGGCCTGGCGGCCTTGACCAATCAGAGACGCGGGATTTCCAGGACAGACAGACAGACGGAAAAACCCTTAGGCAATTATATATATAGATACCAGGGAACCCACGCCATTTTTTTCATTTATTTAATTATTTATAGCGCAGGCGCTCCTGCTGTTATTAGCTGCAGCAGGGGTAGGCTGATTGGAGTAATAGTCCCATCAGCCGCCACCTGCTGTCTCTTATCACTTAAATATAACTTCTCATTCTCCCCTACTCGCGCCGATCGCTGGCAGAGCAGGGGAGAATGATGAGAGTCATGTTCAGCACCCAGCGCCGGGTAACAGCGCTTACTGTAACGCTTCTTCCCTGGCGCCCGTCATTGTGGTACTGATGTGGCTCACGCATGCCACACGTGTGCCACACATATTATAAACACCGCCACTGACATCTCCAGTACCTGAAATATCAGGACGTGTCAAGAGGCCTTATATCGGGTTTTTATGTTTGGCTGCTGTCACTCACTACAAGACGCTTTTTATTGCCAAAAATAGTTCCATATTTTGGCCCACAGAGTCATGTGAGGTCTTGTTTTTTGCTGGACGAGTTGACATTTTTATTGGTACCATTTTCGAGCACATGACATTTTTTGATCGCTTTCTATTCCGATTTTTGGGAGGCAGTGTTAGGGCACACGAGATGCTTGTGTTGTCATCTTGCTGCCAAATGGTATCTTGGAGTTTTACAGCCGGAGAAAACGCAGAACAACAGCGAGTCGTGTCTGAAATGATTTCTGGCTTTATTAGTTGAGATGCACAGTATTTATAGAGAGAAATCAGGTGTTTTCCAGACATGACATCATTGCTTACTAATTACTGCTAGTCATTGCCCACATGTCTTTGTCATTTATTATGATGGTTATTACTCTAATGGCTATTGCTGGGTCAAGCTGACCTTTGGTTTATGAGGGGAGTAAAATCCCCTGGTACAGGCACATTTACTCTTGATAAGCGCAATGGGTTACACAGAGTCCACTAAATGTTTTACCCAACCTCCTATATCCGTCTTTTTGATCGCGTGTTATTCCACTTTTTGTTTGGCGGTATGATAATAAAGCGTTTTTTGCCTTGTTTTTTTATGGTGTTCACTAAAGGGGTTAACTAGTGGGACAGTTTTAAAGGTTGGGTTGTTGTGGACGCGGCGATAACAAAGGTGTACTTTTATTGTTTATTTTTTTCATTCAAATATTTATATAGAGATCGAATATATATTGATTATTTTATTATTATTATTTTTATTTTTTTTAACGTACTATTCTATCCATGTGACCTGGGACTTAATTCCCATGGACGAAATAGTACGTCATGCCCTTTAATGCAACACTGCAACTTAAGTCGCTGTGATCGCATTGAAATTCCAACGCCATCTTACCTCAGGGAAGATGGTGTCGGCTTCCCGGGCTGCGTCCTCCCCCATCCGGCTTCCCGATCGCTGTGATTGGCTGTTCAATTCTGAACAGCCAATCAGATTGGCTGAAACAGTGAGGTCCCAGGCTAGGATCGAGTACCAATGTACTCGATCCTAGGCGGTGCCTGGCAACGGCAGGCATCGGTGAAAACCCCTCAGATAATAATAATAATCTTTATTTTTATATAGTGCTAACATATTCCGTAGCGCTTTACAGACATTATCATCACTGTCTCCGATGGGACTCACAATCTAAATTCCCTATCAGTATGTCTTTGTAAAGTGGGAGGAAACCGGAGAACCCGGAGGAAACCCATGCAAATATGGAGAGAACATACAAACTCTTTGCAGATGTTGTTCTTGGTGGGATTTGAACCCAGGACTCCAGCGCTGCAAGGCTGCAGTGCTAACCACTGAGCCACCGTGCTACCGTGTGCATTGATCGCGCCAATCACAGGGCACAGCAGCGGTTTTACCGCACTGTGCCCTGCCGGTACTGGCCTGGATCGGTGCTGTAATAGGACAGGCCTAGTATGGCCTGCAGCTGCTGATTGTTGCGATTGAGGTCACTGTGCCCTGCCGGTGACCAGCCTAGGATCGGAGCTGTGACCTCCGATAATAGGCTGGTGCTTAGCAACACCGGTGTCACCAGGGCCACCTCTGATTGGTGGGATCGATGTGGTCTGTGACCTGTCTGTCACCTATGTGACCTGTCTGTCTGCTCTGCAGGGATCCTCACACTAGCGGAGGATTCCTGCAGAGCGGTCACACAGCTAGATCTCCTGCGCTGGGACTTGTGGTGCCACAGAAGCCTGTGACACCACAATTCCTGCTGATGAGAGAAGAGAGACTACAACTGTAAGTGTTGATCCCTGATCCCTGCCCGATCTCTCCATTCACCCCAATCCCCCCTTCCCCCACTTTTTACCCCACCACCCCCCTTTGCGCTGCCTCCATGCGCACATTTAGCAGTCGACGAGAATTGATTGATGACGCAGTTCACTGATCAACACTCATACTTGCTTTTTTTTCCCCAGCCCCCTTTAAGCCAACTCCATACGCACATCCCGCAGACGCCAAACTTTGATAAGTGACTCTTTTCACTTAGAGCTCGTGCCGGCTGTTTTCCATTTTTCTTTTTCACCCCCCCCCCCCCCTCCTTGTGCCACCCCTGTGCGCACATCCAGCAGCCAGCGAATTTTGATAAGCGACGCGGTTTACTTATCAGAGCTAGGGCCTGCTGTTTTAGACTATTCTTTTCACAGGCATTTTTTTCTCCCTATTTGCTTTTTTCTTTTAGCTTTTTCTTTTCAGATAATAGTTTGCACCACTCGCTATCCCCCCTGCACACACATACAGTTATAAATAAAGTACACAGAAAGCACCATATTCACACAAAAATGTCCCGCCCGTCATGTTCGTCCCAATAGCGCTATTCACTGGAGGAGGCATATTCTTTCCTTGCCTCCGACACTGATAGCGAGGGAGAGGATGCCACATTTCTATACTTTTCGAATTCTTCATCCTCCTCCTCTTCCTCCTCGGGTCCTGCAGAACCGCCACGCAGACGTCCCAGGACAGAAGATGAGGCAGCGCCCACTCCTGAAGATGAACCAGCGCGCCCCTCTTCGGACCCCGTATGGACCTTGCCCCCTGAAAATTACGAGCCACTGATTCCTGATTTTGTGGCAGAATCAGGAATCAAGTTTGACACCACCGGCCTCACAGAACTAGACTTTTTCAAAGTCTTTTTCTCTGAAGATTTTATTAAAATCATGGTGGAGCAAACTAATGTACATGCTCGGCAATTTTTGGCGCAAAACCCATCATATTCATCATATTCAACTGGATTCCTGTAGACATAGTTGAAATGATGCAGTTTTGGGACCTGGGCCTTCATATGGGGATCCTGAAGAAGCCAGAAATTCGGCAATATTGGAGTATTGATATTTTATACAACACTCCAGTGTTCCGTATAGTCATGGCCCGGACGCGTTTTGAGGCCATCCATAAGTTCCTGCATTATTCCGATAATGCACAGTGTACCCGCACGAGGTGACCCCAACTTTGACCGTCTGTTCAAAGTTCGGACGGTCATCAAACACTTCAACAAAAAGTTTGCTGAAGTGTACGTGCCCCAAAGGGACAGCTGCGTGGATGAGTCCTTGGTTCATTTTAAGGGAAGGCTCAGATTCCATCAATACCTGCCCAACAAGAGGGCCAGATATGGAATTAAACTCTATAAGCAGCGTGAGAGTACAGGGTACACCTACAGCTTTAGAGTATACGAAGGAAAGGACACTAGGATCGAACCCCCTGAGTGTCCTCCTGTCCTGGAAGTGAGTTGGAAAATTGTGTGGGATTTGGTGCACCCACTGTTGGACAAAGGTTATCACCTCTGCACTGATAACTTTTATTTCAGCATCCCACTCTTCACATCCCTGTCTGTGCGAGGTACCACAGCCTGTGGTACTGTTCGCAAAAATCAGAGAGGCCTCCTGAAAATGCTACTTGGGCAGATGGTCAGAAGGGATGACAGCAGAGCCCATTGTAGCGACCACCTGCTAATGGTCAAGTACAAGGACAAGAGGGATGTCCTTCTCTTGACCACCATACACGGTGATGGCAGCGCCCTCAGCACTGTACAAGGTACCTCTACACAGGTCAGCAAACCGGACTGTGTACTGGGGTACAATAAAAACATGGGGGGCGTTGATCTCTCTGATCAACTCCTCCAACCGTACAGTGCTTTGAGAAAGGCCAGTGTGTGGTACAAAAAGTTGTCCATGTACATCGTACAAATGGCAATGCTCAACGCTTTCCTGCTGTCACGATATGCACTGTTGTGAATTCTGTGGCAGAGTTCACTCCTGTGGTCACAAGTGGTACTTCGGCTGATTCTCTCTGGGATCTTCCTTTGTGGAGGAAAGTGGTACTGCAGCTTCTGAGTTTCCTCCCTCAGGTGATCTGGTGAGCTCGTTAGCTTCTTCTCTACTTAACTCCACCTGATGCTTTGATCTATGCTTCCTGACAATGTTTCAGTGTGGGACTTGTTTTTTCCCTGGATCATTCCTGTGGCCTGCTGCTCTGCAAAGCTAAGTTTTGCTTATGTTATTTTGTTGCTATTTTTCTGTCCAGCTTGCTTTATTGGTTTTTCTCGCCTGCTGGAAGCTCTGAGACGCAGAGGGACCACCTCCGTACCGTTAGTCGGTGCGGAGGGTCTTTTTTGTCCCCTCTGCGTGGTTTTTTGTAGGTTTTTGTGCTGACCGCAAAGTTATCTTCCCTATCCTCGTTCTGTTCAGCTAGTCGGGCCTCACTTTGCTAAATCTGTTTCATCTCTATGTTTGTGTTTTCATCTTACTCACAGTCATTATATGTGGGGGGCTGCCTTTTCCTTTGGGGAATTTCTCTGAGGCAAGGTAGGCTTATTTTTCTATCTTCAGGATTAGCTAGTTTCTCAGGCTGTGACGAGGCACCTAGGTTCTGGTCAGGAGAGCTCCACGGCTACCTTTAGTGTGGTTTGATAGGCTTAGGGTTTGCGGTCTGCAGAGTTCCCACGTCTCAGAGCTCGTTCTATTATTTTGGGTTATTGTCAGTTCACTGTATGTGCTCTGACCTCCATGTCCATTGTGATTCTGAATTGCCTTTCATAACAGTACAGGAAGCCAAAAGTGCTAATGATTCTCAATAGAGGGAAAAAAGAAGTTCTGAGACCATTTTTTTTTCTTTGCACTGTGTTCTGTCTTTTTTTTCCCCTAGACATTTGGGTGGTTCAGGATACAGGTGTAGCAATGGACATTAAAGGTCTGTCTTCATGTGTGGATCAGCTCACGGCAAGAGTTCAAAATATTCAAGATTTTGTGGTCCAGAATTCTTTGCTTGAACCGAGAATTCCTATTCCAGATTTTTTTTTTGGAGATAGAACTAAATTTCTGAGTTTCAAAAATAATTGTAAACTATTTCTGGCTTTGAAACCTCGCTATTCTGGTGACCCAATTCAACAGGTTAGGATCGTCATTTCTTTTTTGCGCGGCGACCCTCAGGACTGGGCGTTTTCTCTTGCGTCAGGAGATCCTGCATTGAGTAATATCGATGCGTTTTTCCTGGCGCTTGGGTTGCTGTACGATGAGCCTAATTCAGTGGATCAGGCAGAAAAAAATTTGCTGGCTCTTTGTCAGGCTCAGGATGAGATAGAGGTATATT
The DNA here is from genome assembly GCF_032444005.1 of Ranitomeya imitator. Lineage (NCBI taxonomy): Eukaryota > Metazoa > Chordata > Amphibia > Anura > Dendrobatidae > Ranitomeya > Ranitomeya imitator. The sequence continues at coordinate 259,874,481 of NC_091283.1, forward strand.
GTCAGAAATTTAGAAAGTGGTCAGTGCTCACTCAATGGAATGAATCTGCGCTGGCAGCAATATTCAGAAAGGGTCTCTCTGAAGCCCTTAAGGATGTCATGGTGGGATTTCCTATGCCTGCTGGTTTGAATGAGTCTATGTCTTTGGCCATTCAGATCGGTCGACGCTTGCGTGAGCATAAACCTGTGCACCATTTGGCGGTATTACCTGAGCTTAAACCTGAGCCTATGCAGTGTGATAGGACCTTGACCAGAGTTGAACGGCAAGAACATAGACGTCTGAATGGTCTGTGTTTCTACTGTGGTGATTCCACTCATGCTATCTCTGATTGTCCTAAGCGCACTAAGCGGTTCGCTAGGTCTGCCACCATTGGTACTGTACAGTCAAAATTTCTTCTGTCCGTTACCTTGATCTGCTCTTTGTCATCATATTCTGTCATGGCATTTGTGGATTCAGGCGCTGCCCTGAATTTGATGGACTTGGAATATGCTAAGCGTTGTGGGTTTTTCTTGGAGCCCTTGCAGTGTTCTATTCCATTGAGAGGAATTGATGCTACGCCTTTGGCCAAGAATAAGCCTCAATACTGGACCCAGCTGACCATGTGCATGGCTCCTGCACATCAGGAGGTTATTCGCTTTCTGGTGTTGCATAATCTGCATGATGTGGTCGTGTTGGGGTTGCCATGGCTACAAGCCCATAATCCAGTATTAGATTGGAAATCCATGTCGGTGTCCAGCTGGGGTTGTCAGGGGGTACATGGTGATGTTCCATTTCTGTCAATTTCGTCATCCACTCCTTCTGAGGTCCCAGAGTTCTTGTCTGATTACCGGGATGTATTTGATGAGCCCAAGTCCAATACCCTACCTCCGCATAGGGATTGTGATTGTGCTATCAATTTGATTCCTGGTAGTAAATTCCCAAAAGGTCGATTGTTTAATTTGTCCGTGCCTGAGCACACCGCTATGCGCAGTTATGTGAAGGAATCCCTGGAGAAGGGGCATATTCGCCCGTCATCGTCGCCATTAGGAGCAGGGTTCTTTTTTGTAGCCAAGAAGGATGGTTCGCTGAGACCTTGTATAGATTACCGCCTTCTTAATAAGATCACGGTTAAATTTCAGTACCCCTTGCCATTGTTATCTGATCTGTTTGCTCGGATTAAGGGGGCTAGTTGGTTCACAAAGATAGATCGTCGTGGTGCGTATAATCTGGTGCGAATTAAGCAAGGTGATGAATGGAAAACTGCATTTAATACGCCCGAGGGTCATTTTGAGTATCTCGTGATGCCGTTCGGACTTGCCAATGCTCCATCAGTGTTTCAGTCCATTATGCATGACATCTTCCGAGAGTACCTGGATAAGTTCCTGATTGTGTACTTGGATGACATTTTGATCTTCTCGGATGATTGGGAGTCTCATGTGAAGCAGGTCAGAACGGTTTTTCAGGTCCTGCGTGCTAATTCTTTGTTTGTGAAGGGATCAAAGTGTCTCTTTGGTGTGCAGAAGGTTTCATTTTTGGGGTTCATCTTTTCCCCTTCTACTATCGAGATGGATCCTGTTAAGGTCCAAGCCATCCATGATTGGACTCAGCCGACATCTCTGAAAAGTCTGCAAAAGTTCCTGGGCTTTGCTAATTTTTATCGTCGCTTCATCTGCAATTTTTCTAGTATTGCTAAACCATTGACCGATTTGACCAAGAAGGGTGCTGATGTGGTCAATTGGTCTTCTGCTGCTGTGGAAGCTTTTCAAGAGTTGAAGCGTCGTTTTTCTTCTGCCCCTGTGTTGTGTCAACCAGATGTTTCTCTTCCGTTCCAGGTCGAGGTTGATGCTTCTGAGATTGGAGCAGGGGCTGTTTTGTCGCAGAGAGGTTCTGGTTGCTCAGTGATGAAACCATGCGCTTTCTTTTCCAGGAAGTTTTCGCCTGCTGAGCGTAATTATGATGTGGGCAACCGAGAGTTGCTGGCCATGAAGTGGGCATTCGAGGAGTGGCGTCATTGGCTTGAAGGAGCTAAGCATCGCGTGGTGGTATTGACTGATCATAAGAACTTGACTTATCTCGAGTCTGCCAAGCGCTTGAATCCTAGACAAGCTCGTTGGTCGTTGTTTTTTGCCCGTTTTGACTTTGTGATTTCGTACCTTCCGGGTTCTAAAAATGTGAAGGCGGATGCTCTGTCTAGGAGTTTTGTACCCGACTCTCCGGGTTTATCTGAGCCGGCGGGGATCCTCAAGGAAGGAGTAATTGTGTCTGCCATCTCCCCTGATTTGCGGCGGGTGCTGCAAAAATTTCAGGCTAATAAACCTGATCGTTGCCCAGCGGAGAAACTGTTTGTCCCTGATAGGTGGACGAATAGAGTTATATCTGAACTTCATTGTTCGGTGTTGGCTGGTCATCCTGGAATCTTTGGTACCAGAGAGTTAGTGGCTAGATCCTTTTGGTGGCCCTCTCTGTCGCGGGATGTGCGTGCTTTTGTGCAGTCCTGTGGGATTTGTGCTCGGGCTAAGCCCTGCTGTTCTCGTGCCAGTGGGTTGCTTTTGCCCTTGCCGGTCCCGAAGAGGCCTTGGACACATATCTCTATGGATTTTATTTCTGACCTTCCCGTTTCTCAAAAGATGTCAGTCATTTGGGTGGTCTGTGATCGCTTTTCTAAGATGGTCCATCTGGTACCCTTGTCTAAATTGCCTTCCTCCTCTGATTTGGTGCCTTTGTTCTTCCAGCATGTGGTTCGTTTGCATGGCATTCCAGAGAATATTGTTTCTGACAGAGGTTCCCAGTTTGTTTCGAGGTTTTGGCGAGCCTTTTGTGGTAGGATGGGCATTGACTTGTCTTTTTCCTCGGCTTTCCATCCTCAGACTAATGGCCAGACCGAGCGAACCAATCAGACCTTGGAAACATATCTGAGGTGCTTTGTTTCTGCTGATCAGGATGACTGGGTGTCCTTTTTGCCTTTGGCTGAGTTCGCCCTTAATAATCGGGCCAGCTCGGCTACCTTGGTTTCACCGTTTTTCTGCAACTCTGGGTTCCATCCTCGTTTCTCTTCTGGACAGGTTGAGTCTTCGGACTGTCCTGGTGTGGATACTGTGGTGGACAGGTTGCAGCAGATTTGGACTCAGGTAGTGGACAATTTGACCTTGTCCCAGGAGAAGGCTCAACTTTTCGCTAATCGCAGACGCCATGTGGGTCCCCGACTTCGTGTTGGGGATCTGGTTTGGTTATCTTCTCGTCATATTCCTATGAAGGTTTCTTCTCCTAAGTTTAAACCTCGTTTAATTGGTCCGTATAGGATTTCTGAGGTTCTTAATCCTGTGTCTTTTCGTCTGACCCTTCCAGATTCTTTTTCCATACATAACGTATTCCATAGGTCATTGTTGCGGAGATACGTGGCACCTATGGTTCCATCTGTTGAGCCTCCTGCCCCGGTTTTGGTGGAGGGGGAATTGGAGTATATTGTGGAGAAGATTTTGGATTCTCTTGTTTCAAGACGGAAACTCCAGTATCTGGTTAAATGGAAGGGTTATGCTCAGGAGGATAATTCCTGGGTTTTTGCCTCTGATGTCCATGCTCCCGATCTTGTTCGTGCCTTTCATGTGGCTCATCCTGGTCGGCCTGGGGGCTCTGGTGAGGGTTCGGTGACCCCTCCTCAAGGGGGGGATACTGTTGTGAATTCTGTGGCAGAGTTCACTCCTGTGGTCACAAGTGGTACTTCGGCTGATTCTCTCTGGGATCTTCCGTTTGTGGAGGAAAGTGGTACTGCAGCTTCTGAGTTTCCTCCCTCAGGTGATCTGGTGAGCTCGTTAGCTTCTTCTCTACTTAACTCCACCTGATGCTTTGATCTATGCTTCCTGACAATGTTTCAGTGTGGGACTTGTTTTTTCCCTGGATCATTCCTGTGGCCTGCTGCTCTGCAAAGCTAAGTTTTGCTTATGTTATTTTGTTGCTATTTTTCTGTCCAGCTTGCTTTATTGGTGTTTCTCGCCTGCTGGAAGCTCTGAGACGCAGAGGGACCACCTCCGTACCGTTAGTCGGTGCGGAGGGTCTTTTTTGTCCCCTCTGCGTGGTTTTTTGTAGGTTTTTGTACTGACCGCAAAGTTATCTTCCCTATCCTCGTTCTGTTCAGCTAGTTGGGCCTCACTTTGCTAAATCTGTTTCATCTCTATGTTTGTGTTTTCATCTTACTCACAGTCATTATACGTGAGGGGCTGCCATTTCCTTTGGGGAATTTCTCTGAGGCAAGGTAGGCTTATTTTTCTATCTTCAGGATTAGCTAGTTTCTCAGGCTGTGACGAGGCGCCTAGGTTCTGGTCAGGAGCGCTCCATGGCTACCTTTAGTGTGGTTTGATAGGCTTAGGGTTTGCGGTCTGCAGAGTTCCCACGTCTCAGAGCTCGTTCTATTATTTTGGGTTATTGTCAGTTCACTGTATGTGCTCTGACCTCCATGTCCATTGTGATTCTGAATTGCCTTTCATAACAGTGCACGCAACACCGATACGTCGTACCTTCAGTTCCAGGAGGTAGTGGTGAAGGCCCTCATATTTAGCACCCCGGAAGGAGCGGGCCCCAGTACTTCCGGAACTGAAGGTGCTCGTATCGTACCACGTCAGCATTTCCTGGAGGAGGTCCCGCAAACTGGAAAAAGAGGTAAGTCGCAACAAAGGTGCTGAGTGTGTTACAAAAGGGGAATACGCAAGGACTCCATTTATCAATGCAACACCTGCCGCGACAAACCTGGCCAGTGTATTAAGGATTGCTTCAAATTGTACCACACCTCCATGCACTACTAATTTACTTTACAGGAAACAGTTTGTTTCCAAAGGGGGCACATCTAGATAAGTTCCTTGGGGGTCTAGTTTCCAAAATGTTGTCACTTGTGTAGGGTTTCCACTGTTTAGGCACATCAGGGGCTCGCCAAATGCCACATGGCGTCTGACCTCAATTCCAGCCAATTTTAGTTTGAAAAAGTCAAACGGTGCTCCTTCGCTTCTGAGCCCCGCCGTGCGTCAAAACAGTGAATCCCCCCACATATGGGGTATCGGTGTACTCAGGATAAGTTCCTTGGGGGGTCTAGTTTCCAAAATGGGGTCACTTGTGGGGGAGCTCCAATGTCTAGGCATACAGGGACTCTCTAAATGCAACATGGTGTCCTCTAATGATTGGAGCTAATTTTCCATTCAAAAAGTCAAATGGCGCTCATTCCCTTCCAAGCCCTGCCATGCGCTCAAACAGTGGTTTACCCCCACATATGAGGTTTCAGCATACTCAGGACAAATTGGGCAACAACTTTTGGGGTCCACTTTCTCCTTTTACCCTTGGGAAAATAAAAAAAAATGCTGCTAAAAGATCATTTTTGAGACTAAAAAGTTGAATGTTCATTTTTTTCTTCCATGTTGCTTCTGCTCCTGTGAAACACCGGAAGGTTTAATAATCTTCTTGAATGTGGTTTTGAGCCCCTTGAGGGGTGCAGTTTTTAGAATGGTGTCACTTTTGGGTATTTTCTGCCATATAGACCCCTCAAACTGACTTCAAATGTGAGGTGGTCCCAAAAAAATGGTTTTGTAAATTTTGTTGTAAAAATGAGAAATTGCTGGTCAACTTTTAACCCTTATAATTTCCTAATGAAAAAAATTTTGGTTCCAAAATTCTGCTGATGTAAAGTTGACATGTGGGAAATGTTATTTATTTAGTATTTTGCCTGACATTTTTCTCTGTCTTAAGGGCATAAAAATTAAAAGTTAGAAAATTGCTAAATTTTCCAAATTTTCGCCAAATTTCCGCTTTTCTCACAAATAAACGCAGGTAATATCAAAGAAATTTTACCACTAACATGAAGTACAATATGTCCCGAGAAAACAATGTCAGAATCACCGGGATCCATTGAAGCGTTCCAGAAGTTATAACCTCATAAAATGACAGTGGTCAGAATTGTAAAAATTAGCTCGGTCATAAACGCGTAAACCACCCTTGGGGGTAAAGGGGTTAAAAAATATTTTTACGATTATTTTAACCTCTTAACTCACGAAGCTTTTTTCTTTTTTTTTTGGCTTTGCGTTTTCATTTTTAGCTCCCCTTCTTCCTTGAGCCATCATTTTTTTATTTTTCCATCAAGATGGCCATGTTTTATTGCACGCCGCACTGACGTTTTTAATGATAGCATTTTGGTGCAGATTTGATCTTTGATCGCTCATTATTGCATTTTAATGCAATGAGGTGGTGACCAAAAAAATGTAATTCTGGCGTTTTGTTTTATTTTGTCAATACGCCGTTTAGTGATCAGGTTAATCCTTTTTTTATTGATAGATCGGGCGATTCTGAACGCGGCGATACCAAATATGTGCAGGTTTGATTTTATTTTTATTGTTTTGAATGTGGCAAAAGGGAGGTGATTTGAACTTTATGTTTTTTTCATATTTTTAAAACACTTTTTTGTGCTTTTGCCATGCTTCAATAGCTTCTATGGGAGACTAGAAGCTGCCACAACCCGATCGGCACTGCTACCTAGAGAAGATAATCAGTTCGCCTCAATGTAGCAGATTTACTCACTTGCTATGAGCACTGACCACTGGGCGCCGCTCACAGCAAGCCGGCACGGATAACCATAGAGGTCCCCAGGAGACCTCCGGTTGTCATGCCAACACACCGGTGACCCGCGATCACGTGACAGGGGTCACCAGTGGGCGTATTTCCATCGCAATTGCCGGAAGCGCATGTTAAATGCCGCTGTCAGCGTTTGACAGCGGCATTTAACGGATTAATAGCCGCGGGTGGATCATGATTCCACCCGTGGCTATTCTGGGCACATGTCAGCTGTTCAAAACAGCTGTTATGTGGCAGGAAAGATGTGGGCTTACCGCCGTAGCCCGCATTAAAGGGAGGAAGTCCGAAATCGTCGTAAATGTACGCCCGATGTTGGAAAAGGGTTACATTTTCTCTTTTACTTTGTTCTAACTTTTTTACTTTGTCCCACTATTGGACAATCATTTTTTGCAGGCTGATCACTTCTATAGCATATAGATGAAGCAGCATCAACATGCTGTAGAAACTGTCAGCTCTGCTCTGACACAGAGGCTTACACTTCAAAAACCTGACCGGCATATCCAAACATAGACTAAGTGTGAACAGGTGCTGAACCTAGAGTCGCCAACTCGTATATAGTTAAGTAAATAAGGCAGCACACTGCAGCACTAAAACCTGCAAACTTGAAACACGAAATTTGAACTGCATTACTGCACTAGAAATATGAAAAATGAGAGCGTTTAGCGCATAAAAATGGCCAATTTTATGTGTACCTGGTAGCCCCTTTACGGCATCTCTCTTATACCAGGTCCTAAACTTGCCTTACCTCGCTGAGAATAAACATCTCCATCTGAATGGGCACATGTGAAACCTCTTCCCAGACTAAAATTCTCTCTCTCTGTGGAGGGGTATTGGACCTGCTGTAATTAAAACACCTGAGGCTAGGAGGCGGAGTGCACGATCAGGAAGCTAAAGAATACATTTCAAAAACCTGACCGGCACATCCAAACATAGACTAAGTGTGAACAGGTGCTGAACCTAGAGTCGCCAACTCGTATATAGTTAAGTAAATAAGGCAGCACACTGCAGCGCTAAAACCTGCAAACTTGAAACACGAAATTTGAACTGCATTACTGCACTAGAAATATGAAAAATGAGAGCGTTTAGCGCATAAAAATGGCCAATTTTATGTGTACCTGGTAGCCCCTTTACGGCATCTCTCTTATACCAGGTCCTAAACTTGCCTTACCTCGCTGAGAATAAATGTCTCCATCTGAATGGGCACATGTGAAACCTCTTCCCAGACTAAAATTCTCTCTCTCTGTGGAGGGGTATTGGACCTGCTGTAATTAAAACACCTGAGGCTAGGAGGCGGAGTGCACGATCAGAAAGCTAAAGAATACATTTCAAAAACCTGACTGGCACATCCAAACATAGACTAAGTGTGAACAGGTGCTGAACCTAGAGTCGCCAACTCGTATATAGTTAAGTAAATAAGGCAGCACACTGCAGCGCTAAAACCTGCAAACTTGAAACACGAAATTTGAACTGCATTACTGCACTAGAAATATGAAAAATGAGAGCGTTTAGCGCATAAAAATGGCCAATTTTATGTGTACCTGGTAGCCCCTTTACGGCATCTCTCTTATACCAGGTCCTAAACTTGCCTTACCTCGCTGAGAATAAACGTCTCCATCTGAATGGGCACATGTGAAACCTCTTCCCAGACTAAAATTCTCTCTCTCTGTGGAGGAGTATTGGACCTGCTGTAATTAAAACACCTGAGGCTAGGAGGCGGAGTGCATGATCAGAAAGCTAAAGAATACATTTCAAAAACCTGACCGTCACATCCAAACATAGACTAAGTGTGAACAGGTGCTGAACCTAGAGTCGCCAACTCGTATATAGTTAAGTAAATAAGGCAGCACACTGCAGCGCTAAAACCTGCAAACTTGAAACACGAAATTTGAACTGCATTACTGCACTAGAAATATGAAAAATGAGAGCGTTTAGCGCATAAAAATGGCCAATTTTATGTGTACCTGGTAGCCCCTTTACGGCATCTCTCTTATACCAGTGTTGTGAATTCTGTGGCTGAATTCACTCCTGTGGTCACAAGTGGTATTGCAGCCTCTGGGCTTCCTCCCTCAGGTTTTTTGGTGAGCTCGTTGGCTGCCTTGCTATTTAACTCCACCTGAGTCTGTCTTCCTTGCTCCTTGTCAATGTTCCAGTGTTGGATCTGAGCTACTGCATCTTTCCTGTGGCCTGCTGCTCTGCTAGATAAGTGTTACTTTGTTTTTGTTTCCGTTTTTTCTGTCCAGCTGTGCTATTCTCTTTTGCTGGAAGCTCTGAGACGCAAAGGGTGCACCGCCGTGCCGTTAGTTCGGCACGGTGGGTCTTTTTGCTCCCCTTTGCGTGGTTCTGCTTTAGGGTTTTTTGTAGACTGCATAGTTCTCTTTGCTATCCTCGCTCTGTCTAGAATATCGGGCCTCACTTTGCTGAATCTATTTCATTCCTACGTTTTGTCTTTTCATCTTGCTAACAGTCATTATATGTGGGGGGCTGCCTATTCCTTTGGGGTATTTCTCTGAGGCAAGTCAGGCTTGTATTTCTATCTTCAGGCTAGTCAGCTCCTCAGGCAGTGCCGAGTTGCATAGGTAGTGTTAGGCGCAATCCACTGCTTCTTTTAGTTGCGTGAGGATAGGTTCAGGTATTGCAGTCTGCAGAGATTCCACGTCTCAGAGCTTGTTCTATTGTTTTTTGGGTTATTGCCATATCACTGTATGTGCGCTGATTACTGCACACTGTGTTGCCTGATAGCACAGCATAACAGTACAAGGAGCCCAAACCAATGATTCTCAATAGAGGGAAAAAAGAAGTCCTGACATCATTTTTTTTTCCTCGGCCTTCCATCCTCAGACTAATGGCCAGACCGAATGAACCAATCAGACCTTGGAAACATATCTGAGATGTTTTGTTTCTGCTGACCAGGATGATTGGGTGTCATTTTTGCCGTTGGCTGAGTTCGCCCTTAATAATCGGGCCAGCTCGGCTACCTTGGTCTCTCCATTTTTCTGCAATTCTGGGTTCCATCCTCGTTTCTCTTCAGGACAGGTTGAGTCTTCGGACTGTCCTGGTGTGGATTCTGTGGTGGACAGGTTGCAGCAGATCTGGACTCAGGTAGTGGACAATTTGACCTTGTCCCAGGAGAAGGCTCAGCTTTTTGCTAATCGTAGACGCCGTGTGGGTCCCCGACTTCGTGTTGGGGATCTGGTTTGGTTATCTTCTCGTCATATTCCTATGAAGGTTTCCTCTCCTAAATTTAAACCTCGTTTTATTGGTCCGTATAGGATTTCTGAGATTCTCAATCCGGTGTCTTTTCGTCTGACCCTCCCAGACTCCTTTTCCATACATAATGTATTCCATAGGTCGTTTTTGAGAAGATACGTGGCACCTATGGTTCCATCTGTGGAGCCTCCTGCCCCTGTTTTGGTGGAGGGGGAATTGGAGTATATTGTGGAGAAAATTTTGGATTCTCGTGTCTCTAGACGGAAACTCCAGTATCTGGTCAAATGGAAGGGTTATGCTCAGGAGGATAATTCCTGGGTTTTTGCCTCTGATGTCCATGCCCCAGATCTTGTTCGTGCCTTTCATGTGGCTCATCCTGGTCAGCCTGGGGGTTCTGGTGAGGGTTCAGTGACCCCTCCTCAAGGGGGGGGTACTGTTGTGAATTCTGTGGCTGAATTCACTCCTGTGGTCACAAGTGGTATTGCAGCCTCTGGGCTTCCTCCCTCAGGTGTTTTGGTGAGCTCGTTGGCTGCCTTGCTATTTAACTCCACCTGAGTCTGTCTTCCTTGCTCCTTGTCAATGTTCCAGTGTTGGATCTGAGCTACTGCATCTTTCCTGTGGCCTGCTGCTCTGTAAGATAAGTGTTACTTTGTTTTTGTTTCCGTTTTTTCTGTCCAGCTGTGCTATTCTCTTTTGCTGGAAGCTCTGAGACGCAAAGGGTGCACCGCCGTGCCGTTAGTTCGGCACGGTGGGTCTTTTTGCTCCCCTTTGCGTGGTTCTGCTTTAGGGTTTTTTGTAGACTGCATAGTTCTCTTTGCTATCCTCGCTCTGTCTAGAATATCGGGCCTCACTTTGCTGAATCTATTTCATTCCTACGTTTTGTCTTTTCATCTTGCTAACAGTCATTATATGTGGGGGGCTGCCTATTCCTTTGGGGTATTTCTCTGAGGCAAGTCAGGCTTGTATTTCTATCTTCAGGCTAGTCAGCTCCTCAGGCAGTGCCGAGTTGCATAGGTAGTGTTAGGCGCAATCCACTGCTGCTTTTAGTTGTGTGAGGATAGGTTCAGGTATTGCAGTCTGCAGAGATTCCACGTCTCAGAGCTTGTTCTATTGTTTTTTGGGTTATTGCCATATCACTGTATGTGCGCTGATTACTGCACACTGTGTTGCCTGATAGCACAGCATAACATACCAGGTCCTAAACTTGCCTTACCTCGCTGAGAATAAACATCTCCATCTGAATGGGCACATGTGAAACCTCTTCCCAGACTAAAATTCTCTCTCTCTGTGGAGGGGTATTGGACCTGCTGTAATTAAAACACCTGTGTTGTGAATTCTGTGGCAGAGCTCCCTCCTGTGGTCACAAGTGGTACTTCGGCTGATTCTCTCTGTGAGCTTCTGTTGGTGGAGGGAAGTGGTACTGCGGCTTCTGAGTTTCCTCCCTCAGGTGATCTGGTGAGGTCGTTAGGTGCTTCTCTACTTAACTCCACCTAATGCTTTGATCCTGGCTTCCTGTCAATGTTCCAGTGTTGGACTTGCTTTTCCCTGGATCATTCCTGTGGCCTGCTGCTCTGCATAGCTAAGTTCTTCTTTGCTATTTGTTTGCTATTTTTTCTGTCCAGCTTGTCTAATCTGTTGCTGGAGGCTCTGGGACGCAAAGGGTGTACCTCCGTGCCGTTAGTTCGGTACGGAGGGTCTTTTTGCCCCCTTTGCGTGGTTTTCTTTAGGGTTTTGTGTAGACCGCAAAGTTACCTTTCTATCCTCGCTCTGTTAAGAAAGTCGGGCCTCACTTTGCTGAATCTATTTCATCTCTACGTTTGTCTTTTCATCTTAACTCACAGTCATTATATGTGGGGGGCTGCCTTTTCCTTTGGGGTATTTCTCTGAGGCAAGGTAGGCTTATTTTCTATCTTCAGGCTAGTTAGTTTCTCAGGATGTGCCGAGTTGCATAGGCAGAGTTAGGCGCAATCCACGGCTGCCTCTAGTTGTGTTTGGAGAGGATTAGGGATTGCGGTCTGCAGAGTTCCCACGTCTCAGAGCTCGTTCTATGATTTTGGGTTATTGTCAGATCACTGTATGTGCTCTGACCGCTATGTCTATTGTGGTACTGAATTGCCTTTCACAACACACCTGAGGCTAGGAGGCGGAGTGCACGATCAGAAAGCTAAAGAATACATTTCAAAAACCTGACCGGCACATCCAAACATAGTCCTCTTCCCAGACTAAAATTCTCTCTCTCTGTGGAGGGGTATTGGACCTGCTGTAATTAAAATGTATTCTTTAGCTTTCTGATCGTGCACTCCGCCTCCTATCCTCAGGTGTTTTAATTACAGCAGGTCCAATACCCCGCCACAGAGAGAGAGAATTTTAGTCTGGGAAGAGGTTTCACATGTGCCCATTCAGATGGAGACGTTTATTCTCAGCGAGGTAAGGCAAGTTTAGGACCTGGTATAAGAGAGATGCCGTAAAGGGGCTACCAGGTACACATAAAATTGGCCATTTTTATGCGCTAAACGCTCTCATTTTTCATATTTCTAGTGCAGTAATGCAGTTCAAATTTCGTGTTTCAAGTTTGCAGGTTTTAGCGCTGCAGTGTGCTGCCTTATTTACTTAACAGAGGCTTACACTGCGCATGATCAGCAAGTTTCCTAGCTCTGGTGACCTGGATGTCATCATAATAACATTGGGTCACCATGGCAACGATCAGACCCCTATGTCATGCCGCGGGGTTTCCAATCCAAAGGCAGAGGGGCTGTCAGTCCTCTGTCGGCTTCCAGAATGCTGCGATTGTGTTCGATTGTAGTATTTCGGGGATTAATGTACCGGTGGGGGTCTGTGACCACTCCTGGCAACTAGTGCTGAGTGTGAGCTGTCAGAATGAACCCGGATGAAGGCGGAAGCCGAAACGTGCGTTGGGGCTGGCACAATCACCCACTAGGAGGTAATATTTTCTGCACTTTTTTGCTTAGTTTGTAGAGATGATTGTGCTCTTTGGAGGGACACCATGACCGCATGGTGTCTCCACTCATTGGGGATAGAGTGCCATTACTAGATGGATTTATTATGTGCAGCCTCCTTATGGCTTTATAGTGGGTTAATGGTGCCATTTTGTGGTTTCCCACTCTTTTAAACCTTGTCTTTTTTATGTGATTTTCTACCTAATAAAAATTATATCTTTTAATATTTTTGTTCTTGAGTATATTTTTTTCTGATTTTTTTTTTCCTGGCACCTAGTGCTGGGTGTCAGCTGTCAGAATCAGCTGACACCCGGTGGCGATCGCCTGCACACCTCCTGTGATAGCTGGTGATCACGATGTCGTAATGTTCCGTCCATGGTCAAATAGGCCCAGGTCACATAGATGGAATATTACGTGCAATGTCAGAAAGGGGTTAACATTCAGTATTTATTATGCACTGTCTGTGATTCTTATATATAATATTCAGCAAAGCGTCCTTAACAAGCTGATCATAGATGTGACTTCTCCATCTGTCGGTGACTTTTATAATATTTGTTTCAGGGTGAAGATCTGACCCATATTAATACTACAGAGACATATGTGAGGGGGGATGAGTGGTGTAAAGAGAAGATTCCCACATATGGCTACCCAGGTGAGTAGTGACCACTAAATGCAGAGAAGTCACAGATTCTTCTCATCACCGGCTGTGGCTGCTTTATCGGTGGTGTAGTCCAGCCGTATTACCATGATCACCATTTTGCCTCTAGACCACAACATTCTCCTCCACCCAAAACTGTTCAAATAACTTTGGTCATTGAAAGCCCTTTACTATAGATCTTACAACCTGGTAGATCCACCTACCCCCTGGGTTTAGGAGACGCTGTTACCTGCCCAGATCTGTAAACTATAAAGCCAAATGACAGCGTACGTAGAATGTGCTGACAAGATAGAAATCACCTGAAGAAAAATATTCTGATGGTCCTGTAAGAGAAAGCGGAGGGTAATGATGCTGTTGGCTTCCTAGAACCCTGAGATCTTATCGGAGGAATCTCCCTTCTCTCCCTACTGTGCTGCTGAATGTGATCATATGGTCCCTACAAGACCAGGTCCCGTCTTTCTGGCCAAACTTCACTTTTATGATCGACAACATTAAATGTGCAGTGAGGCCAAGTGTGAATTTCTGGACAGTAACAGAGTTTCCCTTTATCCTGACTTTTCCATTTCTTTTAAAACCGACTAATTTCAAGGAGGATTGTGATAATCTACATAATACACATTACACCTGTGCCAGGGTTGGTGCAGTGCAACAAATAGTCAGGGACCACATAAAAGTTCAAAGCAAATGTTTTTTAATATCCAAAACTCACAAAATGAACAGCACACAGTAATCTCTGGATTGCAGCCGGGCGTCACAACAGTCCGTATGCGAGACCGGTAGCTGAAGGCGACTGTAGCACCATGTCACGCTCAGGGGGTGCCAGGCTTTTTGATTTCGCTTGGCTCCGTGTTACTTCACACAGGCTGAACCACCTGCTCTGCAGTTTGCAAACCAAGACTGACACACCCAACCCTTGGCTGAAGAGTTTTAAATGGAATCTGTGGCCATGGGCGACTTGTAAGACTCGGCCTGCAGAGAGCAAACCACCCCACTACCATCCTGCAGTTCACTCCAAAAATAAAAGCCTATGGCGGGTTTTCTTAAATCTGCCTTGGGCAAACAGCTTGTCCAAGACCACACTTGCCGTATATACTCGAGTATAAGCCGACCCGAGTATAAGCCGAGACCCCTAATTTTGCCACAAAAAACTGGGAAAACTTAATGACTCGAGTATAAGCCTAGGGTGGAAAATGCAGCAGCTACCGGTAAATGTCAAGAATACAAATAGATACCAATAGAAGAAAAATTAATTGAGACATCAGTAGGTTAAGGGTTTTTGAATATCCATATTGAATCAGGAGCCCCATATAATGCTCCATACAGTTCATGATGGGCCCCATAAGATGCTCCATATTAAAATATGCCCCATATAATGCTGCACAAATGTTGATTATGACCCCATAAGATGCTCCATACATACATTTGCCCCATACAATGCTGTACAAATGCTGATTATGGCCCCATAAGATGCTCCATAGACACATTTGCCCCATATAATGCTGCACAAATGCTGATTATGGCCCCATAAGATGCTCCTTACAGACATTTGCCCCATATAATGCTGCACAAACGTTGATTTTGGCCCATAAGATGCTCCATAGACACATTTGCCCCATATAATGCTCCACAAATGCTGATTATGGCTCCATAAGATGCTCCATAGACACATTTGCCTTTTATAATGCTCCACAAATGCTCATTATGGCCCCATAAGATGCCCCATAGAGATATTTGCCCCATATAATGCTGCACATGGCCCCATAAGATGCTCCATAGACACTTTTGCCCCGAATAATCCTGCATAAATGCTGATTATGGCCCCATAAGATGCTCTATAGACACATTTGCCCCATATAATGCTGCACAAATGCTGATTATGGCCCCATAAGATGCTCCATAGTCTATTATGCCTCATATGCGGTTGGTGCGATAAAAAAAAAATCATACTCACCTCTCGTCGCTCAGGCCCCCGGCACTTGCTATATTCACCTGTCCGCGTTCCACCGCCAGCGCCACTGTGTCTTCCGCGTCCTCTGCACTAACGTTCAGGCAGAGGGCGGCGCGCACACTAATCGCGTTATCGCGCCATCTGACCTGAGCGTCACTGCAGAGGACGCGGAAGACGGAGGGCGCCGACAGTGGAACGGGGGACAAGTGAATATCGCGCACTGCCCCTTCATACTCACCTGCTCCCGGCGCGGTCCCTGCACGTCCCTGGTTCTCCGGTCGCCGGCAGCTTCTTCCTGTATTGAATGGTCATATGTGTTGTGAATTCTGTTATCGAACTCCCTCCTGTGGTCATGAATGGTACTTCGGCGAGTTCTGTCCATGGACTCCCTCTGGTGGCTGTGAGTGGAGCTGCTGCTTCTGAGGTTCCTTTCACAGGTGACGTAGTTAATTCTTTGGCTGGCTGCTCTATTTAACTCCACTCAGATCGTTACTCCATGCCAGCTGTCAATGTTTTTGTACTGGTTCAGTTCACTCCTGGATCTTTCTGGTGACCTGTCTACTCCAGCAGAAGCTAAGTCCCTGCTAGTTTATTATTTGTTTATTGTTTTCTTGTCCAGCCTGCTATCATGATTTTGCCTTGCTAGCTGGAAGCTCTGGGATGCAGAGTGGCACCTCCGCACCGTGAGTCGGTGCGGAGGTCTTTTTGCACACTCTGCGTGGTCTTTTGTAGTATTTTGTGCTGACCGCAAAGTTACCTTTCCTATCTTCAGTCTGTTTAGTAAGTCTGGCCTCCCTTTGCTGAAACCTATTTCATTTCTGTGTTTGTGACTTTCATATTTACTCACAGTCAATATATGTGGGGGGCTGCCTTTTCCTTTGGGGAATTTCTCTGAGGCAAGATAGGCTTTATTTTCTATCTTTAGGGCTAGTTAGCTCTTAGGCTGTGACGAGTTGCATAGGGAGCGTTAGGAGCAATCCACGGCTATTTTTAGTGTGTGTGATAGGATTAGGGGTTGCGGTCAGCAGAGCTCCCACTTCCCAGAGCTTGTCCTGTGCCAGTTTAACTATCAGGTCGTTCCGGGTGCTCCTAACCACCAAGTCCATAACACATATGGTACCGCTCATTACAGTAATTAATATGCGGCTCCACCCCTATGGGAGTGGAGTTGGGTCCATATTCATTACTGTAATAAGCGGTACCATGTGACCGCTTAACACTGGAAGAAGCTGTCAGCGCCCGGGAGAACCAGGGATGTGCAGGGACCGCGCCAGGAGCAGGTGAGTATGATTAGACAGCTGCCGCTCCCCCTCCCCTGCCGACCCCTGGGAATGACTCGAGTATAAGTCGAGAGGGGCAATTTCAGCCTAATAAAATAGGCTGAAATTATCGGCTTATACTTGAGTATATACGGTACTTTTATTCTGCGTTGCAACCACAGCTATACCTGTGACTGCAATGCATTCCAGCGGCCTTAATACACTTCTTTGCGCATCCTGGGGGACACATAGTGACCTTTGCATATAATACCTGTCACTGCCTCACACATGATATATCTCTGAGCTGTACGTGGCTTATGGCTGTAATATACATTTTTTCACACTTGTAGGAGATGTGTTGGCTCCAGCCCTGGTTTCATGGAATCAGCCAACGTCATGAATTGCATTATGTTTTCGAGCCTAAGGAACTGATATTACTGCCCAATCTCTCCCGATATGGAGAGCAAAATATAATTTCAGAACTCAGTAGCTCTTAATGGTCCATGATAAATACGTGCAACTCCGGTTTAGTGGTGGAGCTTTCCCCCAAACATATGTTGTTGGGGATATAACATTTTTTTATTCTATGTCTTTTTTTACAGGTTCATTTTGTGTAGT
The DNA here is from genome assembly GCF_032444005.1 of Ranitomeya imitator. Classification (NCBI taxonomy): domain Eukaryota; kingdom Metazoa; phylum Chordata; class Amphibia; order Anura; family Dendrobatidae; genus Ranitomeya; species Ranitomeya imitator. The sequence goes on from NC_091283.1 coordinate 259,891,713, forward strand.
AGTTCAATAATGGTGGGATCGGCCTGCCTCACTTTTATGAGTCTGCAACTACCTGGTAGCCTTTAAAATAAGGTCTCTATTACCACTTCCAAATTCCTCAGATCTAAATGTAAGACACATCAGCTCTGCACTATAATAAAACGTTCTCTATGAATGTCTATTATTTCTTCTTGAAACTCATCTGACAGAAAATATTGGCCCTTACGACAGCTAAGATCGCCAAGAGCCACAAAGCTACATACTCTAATTACCCAGAGAGTTTTCACCAGGATAATAGGAAACAAATGGACGTTACAAATTATTTTCCAATGTCTCTTGAATCCGACAATACTCTGTATATGGTTATACACTACTTTCTGGGCACAAGTTAGGGTTAAGAAAGGAAGGAGCACAATTTAGCTATTTGAACTCATATCTTGCTGGAATACTTTGCAGACACAATGTATTGGGAGCACTGTTAAGGTACCTTCACACTCAGCGATGCTGCAGCGATACCGACAACGATCCGGATCGCTGCAGCGTCGCTGTTTGGTCGCTGGAGAGCTGTCACACAGACAGCTCTCCAGCGACCAACGATCCCGAGGTCCCTAGTAACCAGGGTAAACATCGGGTTACTAAGCGCAGGGTCGCGCTTAGTAACCCGATGTTTACCCTGGTTACCAGTGAAGACATCGCTGGATCGGTGTCACACACGCCGATCCAGCGATGTCAGCAGGGAGTCCAGCGATGAAATAAAGTTCTGGACTTTCCTCAGTGACCAACGATCTCCCAGCAGGGGCCTGATCGTTGGTCGCTGTCACACATAACGATTTCATTAACGATATCATTGCTACATCACAAAAAGCAACGATATCGTTAACGATATCGTTATGTGTGAAGGTACCTTTAGTGATCACCTGGCAGATCAAAGATGTCCACCATGAGAAGGCTTGGCTCTATCTATTCCATTTTCCAGATCCCGGAGATTGCCTTGCTCATCATCCTTTAACCCCTCTACATGGATCTGGACTTACATAGAGACCCCTAGGCTTTGGCCATGGTGTTACCTGGTATTCTGTGTTGTGAGATGACAAGAAGATTAGTCAAGTAGTCGGGTCAGAATCAGGAGGGCAGAGAAAGTACAAAATTGGAAGATGCAAGTGTAGTCAGTAAGCGAGCTGGGATCACAACAGGATATGAATACACTAGCAGGAGCTGAGCAAAGAAGACTGAACCAGAGGAGAACAAGGCTGTATCTGTCAGCTTCTGACAATATGCTTCAAGCTTTAGTAGTGTTTGGTGCTTAAAGCAGGTAGAAGATTGCTCCAGCTGAACAGTTGCCAAACCCATACTGCCAGACTGGATGGTACTGCTGGTCTCAGGCACCCTACTCTTAGTATAATCAACAACGTCCATGCTAATATAATAGCCCATGGACAAAAAGTGATAAGGCGACGTAAAATATGGATATATAAAAAGTTATATCTTTATTGTACACAAAAACACAAATATAAAATAAGAGACCAAAAACAATAACAGGGCTAAAATGAAACCTCCATAGGGAAGGACCAATAGTGTGACGGACGCACATACACTGTTAAATCACTGGCAGTATATATAAGAATATGCTGATGCTAAAGTATTAGAAATAACTGCGAGTGATCCAACCACAAGTGTATAACACAGGCGGATACTCAATCTCCACAGTCCACTTGTCGATACAAGACTATGATATAATACAATGTCATAGGTATATAAGATAATAAATAGAAAGGATATAAATCAAAGCCAAACAAGCGGTCATATAAAAAATTCAAGATACAAACGCGGTGTTTATAATAAACAAAATAAAGGGGAAATACAGATACCACCCTGTTAACACCGCAATAATATCACAATAATAGATAACCCAGTGGCTATATATATGAACCTAATGCCTAGACAAAAAATCAGTATCGGCAAATAGATCCGGTTCCAGACTAAATCCGAGCGCAAGTGCCGACAAGTAGACAAAAGTATAGGAGAGCTTACCGCTACAGTAAGATGCGTCCGGTGTCCTTCCCGCCTGCCCGACGGGCGCCGTTTCGCTGCTCGCTTCTTCCGGGGGCGTGTGCGGAGAGGGGTGCCGACGCTGTATTTAAGTGTCAGGAGGGGACGTGATGAGAGGTGCCTCCCGGTTAGTAGGCGCATGCGTCAGGGCAGTTACTCCCCCTGATCGAAAGATGACTTCCGGGAGATGCCCGGGTGGAACGCTGTGACACGCACAGCGGTCACCTGATGGACATCCCGGAAGTCATAGGAGACTGAACCCAGCGCATGCGCACACCGGGAGACAACTAAAAGAATGGAGATAATCAGAGTACAAATGCCGTCCGCCACTACTAGTGGTCAAATAGATAGTGACGTAAAGAAATAATCATAACGGGGGAATTGTGATGTAATAATTTGTAAAATTATATAACCCGACGAAAACAACACTTTGTGATGTGTGTAAATATGTGAACCCAAAAATATTAAAAAATTATTATTATAATAAATAAATAATTTTAATACTATAACTAGTGAACTGGGGAGGGTATAATGCAAATAAGTCCCAACCCCAGCATACGAAAACATAAATATACAGTACATGTGATATAATAATATTGTTAAATTGGTGTCCATATTTCGAAAAACAATACATGCTATTAATTCCCCCTATATAATACAATATCTGAGGATGTGCAAATCTGCTATATAACAAAAACCAAAATATATAAATAAAACTAACAGGAGTAACACGGATATCAAACAAATAACATATATATTTAGATATAATATAAAGGAGTCCAACGATGTGATGCATATAATTAATAAAACTCCACTAGTCCCCGATTATTTCTTCAATATGGTCCTCAAATTGCTGGTTATAGACTTGATAAAGGCCGTCCTTGGCGGAAGTAGATCCATCATAATAAAATATATTATACTCCATTCATACTCTCTCATAACGTATACTTCTGTAAAAATATATAAAAAAAGGACATATTAAAATCAATAAAAATAACACAGACAACAATCGCTTTAAAAAGGAACCCCTAACCTAGATTCAGGAAAATAACCATAGGAAGAGACCAACCGCCATTACAGAAATGCATTAAAACCCAAATTTTCGTTAAGCCCTTGTGGTGTTAGGGTACCAAGACGAAAAATCCATCTGCTCTCATATTGAGCCAAAACTTGGCCTAAGTCTCCTCCTCTAATGCCAAGTTCAACCTGATCAATCCCCCAGATTATTAGCCCACGTGGATTGCATTTATGATGGGCCTTGAAGTGCCTGGGGAGAGTTTTGAGGATGGAGATATCTTCAATTGTTGCTGCTTTTTCGATATCCCTTATATGTTCTCTCACCCTTATTTTTAGTTCTCGAGTGGTGAGGCCGATATAAATCATCTCACAAGGGCATTTAGCGTAATAAATAACGCCCCGTGACGCACATGTGAGGTGCTTCCTAATCTCATAATTCTTAGATCCATTCCAATTAGAAAAAGAAAAAGTTCTACGTAGATTAAGGCAGGCCTTGCAGAAGCCACACGGAAAAAACCCATCAGGTAGGGCCCTCTTTTTGATGTTTCGACTTGAGTCGTAATGGCTATGAACTAGCAAATCTTTAATGTTCTGGCTGCGTTTGGCTACCATCTGTGGAGATGTTGGAATCACTTTTCGCAGGATAGGATCTGATTTCAAAATATTCCAGTGTTTATTTAGGATTTTTCTAAGTTCATTCCACTGATTATTGAAATTAGAAATAAATCTCACTGGCTCTTCCATGTTAGAATGGCATTTCTTAATGGGAGGATGGAGTAGTTTGGCACGGGGTGTATTAATGGCTCTCTTATAGCCACGTCTAATGGATTTCTTGCTATATCCTCTGTTGGAAAATCTGCATACTAAATCCACCGCCTGTTCTTCAAAGGCTTCCTGCTGGGAACAAATTCTTCGGGCCCGAAGAAATTGACCGATCGGTATTCCTCTAATCGTAGATGCAGGGTGTGATGAGGAATAGTGCAGTAAGGAATTTGTAGATGTAGGTTTCCTATATAGGTCTGTAGTGATGGTTCCATCGTCCAGGACTTCGATTTTTAAATCTAGAAAATCAAGTTTCCTTCCACATTTATAGGTGAGGTGGATATTTAAAGAGTTATCATTGAGTTTATTCATGAGGCGATGTAATTCATCCATTGTCCCTTCCCACACAAACCATATATCATCAATATAGCGCATCCATCCCTGAACTTTATCCATTTCAGGGATGGTGCCGTCTTGGAAAATGCTTCTTATTGAGCCAAAACTTGGCCTAAGTTGGCCAACTCTCTTATAGCCACGTCTAATGGATTTCTTGCTATATCCTCTGTTGGAAAATCTGCATACTAAATCCACCGCCTGTTCTTCAAAGGCTTCCTGCTGGGAACAAATTCTTCGGGCCCGAAGAAATTGACCGATCGGTATTCCTCTAATCGTAGATGCAGGGTGTGATGAGGAATAGTGCAGTAAGGAATTTGTAGATGTAGGTTTCCTATATAGGTCTGTAGTGATGGTTCCATCGTCCAGGACTTCGATTTTTAAATCTAGAAAATCAAGTTTCCTTCCACATTTATAGGTGAGGTGGATATTTAAAGAGTTATCATTGAGTTTATTCATGAGGCGATGTAATTCATCCATTGTCCCTTCCCACACAAACCATATATCATCAATATAGCGCATCCATCCCTGAACTTTATCCATTTCAGGGATGGTGCCGTCTTGGAAAATGCTTCTCTCCCAAGCCCCCATAAATAGATTGGCATAAGAGGGGGTACAAGCAGCCCCCTTCCCAGCAGGAAGCCTTTGAAGAACAGGCGGTGGATTTAGTATGCAGATTTTCCAACAGAGGATATAGCAAGAAATCCATTAGACGTGGCTATAAGAGAGCCATTAATACACCCCGTGCCAAACTACTCCATCCTCCCATTAAGAAGTGCCATTCTAACATGGAAGAGCCAGTGAGATTTATTTCTAATTTCAATAATCAGTGGAATGAACTTAGAAAAATCCTAAATAAACACTGGAATATTTTGAAATCAGATCCTATCCTGCGAAAAGTGATTCCAACATCTCCACAGATGGTAGCCAAACGCAGCCAGAACATTAAAGATTTGCTAGTTCATAGCCATTACGACTCAAGTCGAAACATCAAAAAGAGGGCCCTACCTGATGGGTTTTTTCCGTGTGGCTTCTGCAAGGCCTGCCTTAATCTACGTAGAACTTTTTCTTTTTCTAATTGGAATGGATCTAAGAATTATGAGATTAGGAAGCACCTCACATGTGCGTCACGGGGCGTTATTTATTACGCTAAATGCCCTTGTGAGATGATTTATATCGGCCTCACCACTCGAGAACTAAAAATAAGGGTGAGAGAACATATAAGGGATATCGAAAAAGCAGCAACAATTGAAGATATCTCCATCCTCAAAACTCTCCCCAGGCACTTCAAGGCCCATCATAAATGCAATCCACGTGGGCTAATAATCTGGGGGATTGATCAGGTTGAACTTGGCATTAGAGGAGGAGACTTAGGCCAAGTTTTGGCTCAATATGAGAGCAGATGGATTTTTCGTCTTGGTACCCTAACACCACAAAGGCTTAACGAAAATTTGGGTTTTAATGCATTTCTGTAATGGCGGTTGGTCTCTTCCTATGGTTATTTTCCTGAATCTAGGTTAGGGGTTCCTTTTTAAAGCGATTGTTGTCTGTGTTATTTTTATTGATTTTAATATGTCCTTTTTTTATATATTTTTACAGAAGTATACGTTATGAGAGAGTATGAATGGAGTATAATATATTTTATTATGATGGATCTACTTCCGCCAAGGACGGCCTTTATCAAGTCTATAACCAGCAATTTGAGGACCATATTGAAGAAATAATCGGGGACTAGTGGAGTTTTATTAATTATATGCATCACATCGTTGGACTCCTTTATATTATATCTAAATATATATGTTATTTGTTTGATATCCGTGTTACTCCTGTTAGTTTTATTTATATATTTTGGTTTTTGTTATATAGCAGATTTGCACATCCTCAGATATTGTATTATATAGGGGGAATTAATAGCATGTATTGTTTTTCGAAATATGGACACCAATTTAACAATATTATTATATCACATGTACTGTATATTTATGTTTTCGTATGCTGGGGTTGGGACTTATTTGCATTATACCCTCCCCAGTTCACTAGTTATAGTATTAAAATTATTTATTTATTATAATAATAATTTTTTAATATTTTTGGGTTCACATATTTACACACATCACAAAGTGTTGTTTTCGTCGGGTTATATAATTTTACAAATTATTACATCACAATTCCCCCGTTATGATTATTTCTTTACGTCACTATCTATTTGACCACTAGTAGTGGCGGACGGCATTTGTACTCTGATTATCTCCATTCTTTTAGTTGTCTCCCGGTGTGCGCATGCGCTGGGTTCAGTCTCCTATGACTTCCGGGATGTCCATCAGGTGACCGCTGTGCGTGTCACAGCGTTCCACCCGGGCATCTCCCGGAAGTCATCTTTCGATCAGGGGGAGTAACTGCCCTGACGCATGCGCCTAGTAACCGGGAGGCACCTCTCATCACGTCCCCTCCTGACACTTAAATACAGCGTCGGCACCCCTCTCCGCACACGCCCCCGGAAGAAGCGAGCAGCGAAACGGCGCCCGTCGGGCAGGCGGGAAGGACACCGGACGCATCTTACTGTAGCGGTAAGCTCTCCTATACTTTTGTCTACTTGTCGGCACTTGCGCTCGGATTTAGTCTGTAACCGGATCTATTTGCCGATACTGATTTTTTGTCTAGGCATTAGGTTCATATATATAGCCACTGGGTTATCTATTATTGTGATATTATTGCGGTGTTAACAGGGTGGTATCTGTATTTCCCCTTTATTTTGTTTATTATAAACACCGCGTTTGTATCTTGAATTTTTTATATGACCGCTTGTTTGGCTTTGATTTATATCCTTTCTATTTATTATCTTATATACCTATGACATTGTATTATATCATAGTCTTGTATCGACAAGTGGACTGTGGAGATTGAGTATCCGCCTGTGTTATACACTTGTGGTTGGATCACTCGCAGTTATTTCTAATACTTTAGCATCAGCATATTCTTATATATACTGCCAGTGATTTAACAGTGTATGTGCGTCCGTCACACTATTGGTCCTTCCCTATGGAGGTTTCATTTTAGCCCTGTTATTGTTTTTGGTCTCTTATTTTATATTTGTGTTTTTGTGTACAATAAAGATATAACTTTTTATATATCCATATTTTACGTCGCCTTATCACTTTTTGTCCATGGGCTATTATATTAGCATGGACGTTGTTGATTATACGTTATGGGAGTGCGGTTGTTGAGGCACCACTATAGATTGTTTCTAGAGATATTTAGTAATAATACCCTACTCTTAGTGGCTGGACAGAGCCAGCCACCCAGAGCTTCTGGTTTGCAGATTCCAGTAGAGATGGGACACACCATTTGCAGATTCCCTAATATAGCAAAATTACAGAAAACTAAACCAGTAGAAATCCTATAAAGTGACTCCATTTTCGAAATTATAACCCTCAGTGAATTATTCTATGGCATTAGTGACTATTTTGACTCCACAACCACTTTAAGGAAATTAGCTTGCATTGGATGTTGCAACATGAAAATATCACTTTTGCCATTCTATTGTCCAATACATAATGCCCAGATTGTGCTTCAGGAGACACACACCGTAAATTAAGTGGGTTCATCTCACTATAGTAATGCCAAATATATGGATGCTGAATATGGTTTGGGCACACTGCAAGGCTCAGAAGCAAGCAAGAAATTTGACTTTAGGAGAGCGGATATTGCTGAATTGGTTTATGGAAGCCATGTTGCTTTTCAAGAGCTTTTGAGCCACTAATAAAGTGGAAACCTTTGTTTTTCCACTGGCAGATGATGGACCTGAGTGGTGTCTTATATTTCATGAGATGAGTAGAAGTTTTATTGGTATAATTTTCACCTATATAACATTGTTTGGTGGCTTTTTATTCTATGATTAGGAGGCAGAATGAACAAACATAGTAACATAGTAACATAGTTAGTAAGGCCGAAAAAAGACATTTGTCCATCCAGTTCAGCCTATATTCCATCATAATAAATCCCCAGATCTACGTCCTTCTACAGAACCTAATTGTATGATACAATATTGTTCTGCTCCAGGAACGCCACGATCCACTGGTTCATGCTATGAGGCCTTCGATTAGACTGTTAACTGTCATTGTCTTGGTGAATAGTTCAATATTTTTACATAAGCTTGCTGTAAAAATTACAAATTAAGTAGAAATGTTCAAAAGTATAAAATGTAAGGATATTTTATTTAAAATTAATAACTGGTTTTATTTTTAGCAGTTGACTGTACCAGGAGATCAGAGGGAACGCTGACATCTTCAGTTTTTAAATCAGATGATCTTGAGATCACACAGGATACAGTTGAAGTGAATGCCATTATCTCAGATATGGCATCATCCTTTCACAGCAAAGATCTGTCATCTGATCCTTTGAAACAGGTTCTGTTTTCTGGTTCATTACCAAATACTAAGAAAAATCAAAGTAACAATATAAGCATTAAAAAACAAATTGATTCTAAAGGAAAGAAGACATTTTCATATTCAGAAAATGGAAATAGTTTTCTCAAAAATACTTTTTTAAAACATGGAAAAATTCACAAAGCAGATAATAGATTTTCCTGTTCAGAATGTGGGAAATGTTTTAATCAAAAATCAAATTTTGTTATACAACAGATAACTCACACTGGGGAGAAGCCTTTTTCATGTACAGAATGTGGGAAATGTTTTAACAGAAAATCAGATCTTGTTATACATCACAGAACTCACACAGGGGAGAAGCCTTTTTCCTGTTCAGAATGTGGGAAATGTTTTAACCGGCAATCAGTTTTGGTTAATCACCATAGAACTCACACAGGGGAGAAGCCTTTTTCCTGTTCAGAATGTGTGAAATGTTTTAAACAGAAATCAGATTTTTTAAATCACCAGAGAACTCACACAGGGGAGAAGCCTTTTTCCTGTTCAGAATGTGGGAAATGTTTTAACCGGCAATCAGTTTTGGTTAATCACCATAGAACTCACACAGGGGAGAAGCCTTTTTCATGTTCAGAATGTGGAAAATGTTTTATCCGGAAAGCAAATCTTGATTGCCACCGGAGAACTCACACAGGAGAGAAGCCTTTTTCATGTTCAGAATGTGGAAAATGTTTTGTGAAGAAATCATCTCTTCTTAGTCACCAAAGAACTCACACAGGGGAGAAGCCTTTTTCATGTTCTTAATGTGAGAAATGTTTTACACAGAAATCAACTCTTAATAAACATCAGGGAAGTCACACAGGGGAGAAGCCTTTTTTATGTTAAGAAATATTTTAACTGAAAATTGTATCTTAACCTCTTCCCGACCTGTGACGCAGCATATGTGTCATGAAAGTCGGTGCTAATCTGACCTGTGAGGCAGTGTATGCGTCATAGCGGGATCATGTTCCTGGGGGTCGGGTGAATGGGTTAACTGAAATATCACCTGACCTCCAGGAACAGGGGACTTGTACTGGAGACCGGGGGGGTGGCTTTGCCCCCCCATGGCTATGATCGCTCTGGTGACCTCTTTGTCACCACCCCCCAGATCTGATTGGAGCTAGCGTCCATGTGACGCTATCGCTCCTATTAGATGTGGAGGGGTGGAGTGAAATATAGCTGCCCTCGCTCTGCAGCCTGATCCCTTCCATGGGAGCTTCAGAGCGATGTCCCTTCTGCTGCTGCCACTGCATCGCCGCCTGACCGCCGCCGCCTGCCATCCGATACTTCCCTCTGCTGCCTTCCGCTCCCCCGCCATCCGACTCCACCCCACGACCTCTGCTCCCTCCCCCTGCCCCAGTGATTACCCCCTGCCCCCCCTGATCACCCCCCTGCTGCTGCTGCTGCCAGCTCCATCTCCATGCTGCATTTCCTCAGCCCCTTCCTGCACCCCCACGCCTGAGACCCCCTGTCCCCCACTTATCTCCCCCCTGCCACGCTGATTTCCCCTCTGCCCCGCTGATCTACCCCTGCCCTGCAGATCACCCCCCTGCTCCGGTGATCTCCCCACTGCCCCGGTGATCTCCCCCCTGCCCCGGTGATCACCCCCTCTTGTCCCAGTTTTCCCATTAGGGTTGAGTTGGGCTAAAGTGAGTTGGGCTAAAGTTAGGGTTAGGGCTAAAATGAGGGTTGGGATAAGGGTTAGGGTTGGGATTAGGGTTAGGGGTGTGTTGGGGTTAGGGTTAGAGTTAGAATTGGGGGTTTTCCACTGTTTAGGCACATCAGGGGCTCTGCAAACGTAACATGATGCCCGCAGACAAATCAATCAAAGTCTGCATTTTAAAACGTCACTACTTCCCTTCCGAGCCCCGACGTGTGCCCAAACAGTGGTTCCCCCCACATATGGGGTACCAGTGTACTCAGGACAAATTGGACAACTTTTGGGGTCCAATTTCTCCTGTTACCATTGTGCAAATAAAAAATTGAGGGCTAAAAAATCATTTTGGAGGAAAAAAAATCATTTTTTAATTTTCACGGCTCTGCGTTATAAACTTCTGTGAAGAACATGGGGGTTCAAAGTGCTCACCACATATCTATATTAGTTCCTTGGGAGGTCTAGTTTCCAAAATGGGGTCACTTGTGGGGGAGCTATAATGTTTAGGCACACAGGGGCTCTCCAAATGCGACATGGTGTCCGCTAACGATTGTAGCTAATTTTCCATTCAATCTTCCCTTCCGAGCCTTGCCATGGGCCCAAACAGTGGTTTACCCCCACATATGTTATTGTTGTACTCAGGAGAAATTGGCCAACAAATTTTACGATCCATTTTATCCTGTTGCCCATGTGAAAATGAAAAAATGGAGGCTAAAATAAAACTTTTGTGAAAAAAAAGTAATTTTTTATTTTATGGATCAGTTTGTGAAGCACCTGGGGGCTCAACGTGCTCATTATGCATCTAGATAAGTTCCTTGGGGGGTCTAGTTTCCAAAATGGGGTCACATGTGGGGGAGCTCCAATGTTTAGGCACACAGGGGCTCTCTAAATGCGACATGGTGTCCTCTAATGATTGGAGCTAATTTTCCATTCAAAAAGTCAAATGGCACTCCTTCCCTTCCAAGCCCTGCCATGTGCTTAAACAGTGGTTTACCCTCACATATCAAGTTTCAGCATACTCAGGACAAATTGGACAACAACTTTTGGCGTCCACTTTCTCCTTTTACCCTTGGGAAAATAAAAAAAATGCTGCTAAAAGATCATTTTTGAGACTAAAAAGTTAAATGTTCATTTTTTCCTTCCATGTTGCTTCTGCTGCTGTGAAACATCTGAAGGGTTAATAAACTTCTTGAATGTGGTTTTGATCAGCTTGAGGGGTGCAGTTTTTAGAATGGTGTCACTTTTGGGTATTTTCTCTCATATAGACCCCTCAAACTGACTTCAAATGTGAGGTGGTCCCTAAATAAATGGTTTTGTAAAAAAAATAATTTTTAATATAAATTTTTATAGAAAATTTGCAGTAACAACCATGTAAAACAACAATCTATAAGCTTCAATCATGGCATATAGACATTACAATTGTTACAGTCACAGTTAAACATAAGTCAAAGTTTTAAACTGAGAATGCCATCTTTCAAAAGCAGCAATGGTAACCTTAGCCATGTTATATAACCTATATGAAATAGCCAAGAAAATTATCAATAATGCAAAAACAAACAAGAAAACAAAAATAGGAGGGAAGGTGGTAAGGAAGGGATTTAAAAAAAAAAAAGGGGGGGGGGGTGAGTCTCTACTAAGTCGCCTAACACGTCTAGCCTGCCTCCCCTCTAAATGATTAAACACCCAACCCTGATCATGTCAAGAACAATCCTCCGGTAATTCAAGTGGACTGAGATTATTCTTCAGTTTTTCCATAAGGTACCATCTAGTGGAGGAGAAGGGAGCTATCATCTTCCGCCTTTCATCAACATTACAAAGTTTTCCAATAAACTGACTCAATTTATTTGTAAGTGCGTTCCCCTGCTCAACTGCCATGTAAAGATGTAATTGGGCTATCAAATCTGACAATTGTGGGGTAGATGAATAGAGCCAATGCTTGAGAATTAGCTTTTTAGCCAAGATCAGTATAGTGTGCAGGGCCGCCATCAGGGCATTACAGCCGTTACTGCTGTATGGGGCCCAGTCAGCAGCAGTACACAGAGGGGCCCGCAGATCCTGGGCCCCACTGTTGTGCTTCTACTGATCGGGCCCCATCATGCACTAAAACACTGTGCACTGCGGCACACACGTCGGCGCTGGGGCCCGGGAGCCTTCTTGGAGCTGTGCACGGCCGTCTCACCTAGTCGGCTGCGCAGCTCCTGCTCGGCTGTAGCTAGAATGTATGGGCTCCCTGCAGGTCCTGACTACAGCCCATACATTCTAGCCATCTCAGTAGTGAATGTGATAGAATGTAGGGGCTCCTGTCCGGTCCTCTCAGCAGCCCATACATTCTAGCTGCTGCTTCACTGCTGAAGACACTAGACGCCCCGGGAACGACTGAGGTAAGTATAAAAACATTTTTGTTTTTTTTAAATAGGTGAGGTGGGGGGGTGTGAGACTGCAGATGATGAAGTGTGTTTTAGGGGGTACTGCACATGATGAAATAATAGGGGGCTGCAAATGATGAAGTGTATTTGAGGGGGTACTGCACATGAAATGATAGGGGGCTGCAGATGAAGTGAAGGGGGGATAGGGGACTGCAAATGATGATGTGGGGGGTGATGGGGACTGCAAATGATGTGGGGGTGATGGGGACTGCAAATGATGTGGGGATGATGGGGACTGCAAATGATGTGGGGGTGATGTGGACTGCAAATGATGTGGGGGTGATGGGGACTGCAAATGATGTGGGTTTGATGGGGACTGCAAATGATGTGGAGGTGATGGGGACTGCAAATGATGTGGGGGTGATGGGGACTGCAAATGATGTGGGGGTGATGGGGACTGCAAATGATGATGTTGGGGTGATGGGGACTGCAAATGATGTGGGGATGATGGGGACTGCAAATGATTTGGGGGTGATGGGGACTGCAAATGATGTGGGGGTGATGGGGACTGCAAATGATGATGTTGGGGTGATGGGGACTGCAAATGATGTGGGGGTGATGGGGACTGCAAATGATGTGGGGGTGATGTGGACTGCAAATGATGATGTGGGGGTGATGGGGACTGCAAATGATGTGGGGATGATGGGGACTGCAAATGATGTGGGGGTGATGGGGACTGCAAATGATGTGGGGGTGATGGGGACTGCAAATGATGATGTTGGGGTGATGGGGACTGCAAATGATGTGGGGGTGATGGGGACTGCAAATGATGTGGGGGTGATGTGGACTGCAAATGATGATGTGGGGTGATGTGGACTGCAAATGATGATGTGGGGTGATGGGGACTGCAAATGATGATATGGGGGTGATGGGGACAGGAAATGATGTGGGAGTGATAGCGACTGCAGATGATGAAGTGTGTTTGAGGGGGTTCTGCACATGATGAAATGATAGGGGGCTGCAAATGATGAAGTAAGGGGGACTGCAGATGAAGTGACGGGGGGATAGGGGACTAAATGATGATAGGGGACTAAATGATGAAGTGGGGGTGATGGGGACTGCACATGAAGTGAATGTGAGGGACGTGGACAGCAATTGAATTGAAGGTGGGGGTGGGAAGAGCAAATGGTGTATTGAAGGTGGGGAGAGCAAATAATGAATTTTGAGGGTGGGGAAGAGCAATTGATAATGAATAGAGAGTGGGATAGAGAGAAGACATGGCAATGAATTGAGGCAGAAGGGGCATATAACTATAATGAATTGGGGTAAGGGTTCGAGCGGGAGGTAAATAGTGGGGGTCGTTGAGGATAAAGTGACTGGTAATAAATTGGGAGAAAGAATACAGGTTCTAATTAATTTATATGTATTAAATGGGGAAAGTGGCTATATACAGATAGTGGGGGCACAGTGGTGGATTATAATTTATATTTGGAATGGTGGGTTGCATAATAACCAATTATATATTAATGGTGGGTGAACGTCTGTAGTCAGATGTGTAGTGTAGAAGAAAGGGAAAAAATGGGGAATGTGCTCTGGAAGCGGTGCTCTAGATAACTGTGTTATTTTATGCAGAGACGAGTCCTGGCAGAAAGAAGTGATAGCGGTCTGCGCTGGATTAAAAAGAAACGCAAAGATGAAGGACTTTAGGTAGAGACGTCACTGGTGAGTATCCTACCTGTACACAGACACCATACACTGTATACTGTATACAGAGCTCCTGTGTATAATGTCACTGGTGATCACTATATTATCTGTACACTATACACTATATACAGAGCTCCTGTGTATAATGTCACTAGTGATCGCTGTATTACATGTACACTGTACCCTATATACAGAGCTCCTGTGTATAATGTCACTGGTGATCCCTGTATTACCTGTACACTGACACTTTATAAAGAGCTCCTGTGTATAATGGCATCGGTGACCACTGTATTACCTGTACACACACTGCATACTAAGTACAGATCTCCTGTGTATAATGGCCCCTATTGGTGATAGTATTTTTTTAAATTAATGATCAGTATTGTACTATTTAGTCACAATGTGGTGGTAATATGTTGTCCGGCTATGTTGTAGCGGTATTTGTTCCTTGTATGTGCTATTATTCGGTCACTGTGTGGTGGTAATATGTGGTCTGTTCATGTTGTGTTGGTATTTGTTCCTTATATGTAGTTGGTTACCATGTGATGGTAATATGTGGTCTGGACATGCTGAGGTGGTATTTGTCCCTTGTATGTGGTATTGTTCAGTCACTGTGGTGGTAGTATGCAGTCTGCACATGGTGTGGCGGTATTTGATCCTTGTAGATAGTATTATAGGTCACTATGTAGTAATAATATGGTGTCTGGTCATGGTGTTGTGGTATTTGTCCAATTGAAAATAAATAAAAATACATCTAAATTGTATTGCATATTTTATCAAATGTTTAATAGGTTAGAGTAGAGTGGGGCCCGGCCAAAAGAGTCTACCTTGTTGTCATCTCAGATTAAAAAAAAACCTTTTGGCCAAAACAAAAGCTGCTGGCTATGTGTTTGATCTGGTGATGGGAACTGTTAATATGTGATTTGTGGGAAGTGGAGTTTTGCCAAGAGACAGCGGTGGGGCTGTGGACAGTTCGAGGGGTGGAGGCGGGGCTGGGTGGAGCCTGGGCGGAGTCTTAAGGGGCCCTGAAATTCCTAGTGGCAGCCCTGATAGTGTGTATTAGTATTGGGGGCTCTCCGTAACCCTCACCTCTCCAATTCTCCCAATAATGTAAGATCGCCATTGGCAGGGAAAGCGATGTCACATTGCTTCAGAGGATACCAAGCAATCCAGAAACTGAGTCCCAAAATGGGACTATGTTACCGCAGGACCACAAACCAAGTAATAAGTCAGAGTTAGATTGATGGCATCTAGGGCAGGCCGTAAGTCTGTCAGGTCTACATCTGGTTTATGAATGTTAAAAGTGTAGATTGCTCCGTGCATGATTTTAAATTGAGTTACCCTCCAATTCTCATTAATTATGTGGTTCTGGAAGAGAGACCAACCTTTTCTTATTAAGGAGGGGGTTTCGGTATCTTCCAGTTGTTGTCTCCAATGCTTATAAAAAGTTTCTGGATGAGGGTCTAATAAGTGAGGTTTCATTATGGAGTATATTGCGGATATAGAGGGGGTCCCAGTAGGGTATTAGAGCAAATCGTCAAGCATATTATGGTTTGATTCAAATGTAACATCCTGCAGATTAGACATAACTGAGCGTTTGATTTCCTCATACTGAAGGGAGTGGGAGGGCGGGAGATGATATTTCTCAAGTACTTCGGGACAAGTTAGCCTTCTAGCCTCCATCGGATGGAGAATATGAGACATTAATAATCTCCTTTTGTTGCCAGGCAATAAATATTTTATTTTCTATACCCTGAGGGAATTCAGGGTTTGCCCACAGAGGTAAAAATTAGGATATTCTGAAAGAAAGACTACCGTATATACTCGAGTATAAGCTGAGAATTTCAGCCCATTTTTTTAGGCTGAAATCGCCCCTCTCGGCTTATACTCGAGTCATACCCAGGGGTCGGTAGGGGAGCAGGAGCGGCAGCTGTGTAATAATACTCACCTGCTCATTACAGTAATGAATATGGACCCAACTCCACTCCCATAGGGGTGGAGCCGCATATTCATTACTGTAATGAGCGGTACCATGTGACCGCTCAATACAGGAAGAAGCTGCCGGTGCCGGAGAACCAGGGACACCGCGCCATGAGCAGGTGAGTATAATGCAGTGCGCGATATTCACCTGTCCACCGTTCCACCGCCGGCCGCCTCTGCAGTGACGCTGAGGTCAGAGGGCGCGATGACGCGATTAGTGTGCGCTCCGCCCTCTGCCTGAACAGTCAGTGCAGAGGACGGGGAAGATACAGCGGTGCCCGTCGGTGGAATGCGGAGCAGGTGAATATAGCAAGTGCCGGGGCTCTGAGAGGTGAGTATGTCATTTTTTATTTTTTTTTAATCGCAGCAACAGCATATGGGGCAAATGTCTGTATGGAGCATCTTATGGGGCCATATGCAGCATTATATGGGACAAATATCTGTATGGGGCCATGTGCAGCATTATATGGGGCAAATATCTGTATGGAGCATCTTATGGGGCCATGTGCAGCATTATATGGGGCAAATATCTGTATGGGGCCATGTGCAGCATTATATGGGGCAAATATCTGTATGGAGCATCTTATGGGGCCATGTGCAGCATTATATGGGGGCAGTTATCTGTATGGGGCCATGTGCAGCATTATATGGGACAAATATCTGTATGGGGCCATGTGCAGCATTATATGGGGCAAATATCTGTATGGAGCATCTTATGGGGCCATGTGCAGCATTATATGGGGCAAATATCTGTATGGGGCCATGTGCAGCATTATATGGGGCAAATATCTGTATGGAGCATCTTATGGGGCCATGTGCAGCATTATATGGGGGCAGTTATCTGTATGGGGCCATGTGCAGCATTATATAGGACAAATATCTGTATGGAGCATCTTATGGGGCCATGTGCAGCATTATATGGGACACATATCTGTATGGAGCATCTTATGGGGCCATGTGCAGCATTATATGGGGCAATTATCTGTATGGGGCCATGTGCAGCATTATATGGGGCAAATATCTGTATGGAGCATCTTATGGGGCAAATATCTGTATGGGGCCATGTGCAGCATTATATGGGGCACATATCTGTATGGAGCATCTTATGGGGCCATGTGCAGCATTATATGGGGGCAGTTATCTGTATGGGGCCATGTGCAGCATTATATGGGACAAATATCTGTATGGGGCCATGTGCAGCATTATATGGGGCAATTATCTGTATGGCGCCATGTGCAGCATTATATGGGACAAATATCTGTATGGAGCATCTTATGGGGCCATGTGCAGCATTATATGGGGCAAATATCTGTATGGAGCATCTTATGGGGCCATGTGCAGCATAATATGGGGCAATTATCTGTATGGGGCCATGTGCAGCATTATATGGGGCAAATATCTGTATGGGGCCATGTGCAGCATTATATGGGGCAAATATCTGTATGGAGCATCTTATGGGGCCATGTGCAGCATTATATGGGGGCAGTTATCTGTATGGGGCCATGTGCAGCATTATATGGGACAAATATCTGTATGGGGCCATGTGCAGCATTATATGGGGCAATTATCTGTATGGGGCCATGTGCAGCATTATATGGGACAAATATCTGTATGGAGCATCTTATGGGGTCATGTGCAGCATAATATGGGGCAATTATCTGTATGGGGCCATGTGCAGCATTATATGGGGCAAATATCTGTATGGAGCCTCTTATGGGGTCATGTGCAGCATAATATGGGGCAATTATCTGTATGGGGCCATGTGCAGCATTATATGGGGCAAATATCTGTATGGAGCATCTTATGTGGCCATGTGCAGCATTATATGGGGGCAAATATCTGTATGGATCATCTTATGGGGCCATGTGCAGCATTATATGGGGCAATTATCTGTATGGGGCCATGTGCAGCATTATATGGGGCAAATATCTGTATGGAGCATCTTATGTGGCCATGTGCAGCATTATATGGGGCAAATATCTGTATGGAGCATCTTATGGGGCCATGTGCAGCATTATATGGGGCAATTATCTGTATGGGGCCATGTGCAGCATTATATGGGGCAAATATCTGTATGGGGCCATGTGCAGCATTATATGGGGCAAATATCTGTATGGGGCCATGTGCAGCATTATATGGGGCAAATATCTGTATGGAGCATCTTATGGGGCCATAATCAACATTTGTGCAGCATTATATGGGGTATATTTTAATATGGAGCATCTTATGGGGCCCATCATAAACTGTATGGAGCATTATATGGGGTATATTTTAATATGGAGCATCTTATGGGGCCCATCATGAACTGTATGGAGAATTATAGGGGGCGTATTTTGTATTGAGCATCTTATGGGCCCATCATGAACTGTATGGAGCATGATATGGGGCTCCTGATTCAATATGGATATTCAAAAACACTTAACCTACTGATGTCTCAATTAATTTTACTTTTATTGGTATATATTTTTATTTTTGAAATTTACCAGTAGCTGCTGCATTTTCCACCCTAGGCTTATACCCGAGTAATTAAGTTTTCACAGTTTTTTGTGGCAAAATTAGGGGGGTCGGCTTATACTCGAGTATGTACAATATTTTTTTTTCTCACCGCTTTCCAAGTTGAGATAGTGCCTCTACATAGGATTGATTGTCTTAAATTTAGGGGCAGAGAGGAAATGCGTGCGTGTAAAATGGCCGAAAGATTCAGGGGGTGAGCAAAATCCGCATCTAGTGAGGTGTCAGTATAAGAATGTCTGTTGTGCAGCCAATCAATAATATAACGCATATTACAAGCTAGGTTATAATTCCTGACACTAGGAAAGTTTATTCCTCCATCCTCCTTAGAAGCCATCAGTTTCGAGATACTAATTCTAAGACGTTTATGGTTCCATGTAAATTGATTGAATTGGCTATTTAGAAAATTAACGTCAGAATGTTTGAGCAAAAGGGGCAATGTTTGGAGAGGGTACATCAGCTTGGCCATACTGATCATCCTAACGAGGTGAGCCCTTCCTATAAACGATAATGGTAGATTTTGCCACGCTTTCAATTGGTTCGATATTTTAGATAGTGGGGGGATAGTTTAGATCGTATAGAGATGAAGGAGTCCTACCAATTTTAGTACCTAAATAGGTAATACAAGAAGAGGTAACGGAGATGCCCCCCAATGAAGTTTCCGTAGCTGGGTTTCTCCCTTCTTAGTTAGCGGCAGCAGTTCGCATTTGTCTACATCGACTCTAAAACCCGACTATGCACCAAATTCTTCCAGCAGGGTCAAAGCTTTCGATAAATAATCCTTAGGATTAACCATAAATAGGATAACATCATCCGCAAAGAAGGCTGACTGTAGCACCTGTATTCCCTCGAAAGTAGACGGCTAAGATAAAGTGAGGACCAGAGGTTCAATTGCTATATTGAACAAGAGTAGGGAAAGCGGACATCCTTGTCTGATTACCTTTTTTAGAGAAAAGGCGCCTGAGAGGAAGCCTGGAGTATAAACCTGTGCACTAGGGAGTGATATAAAGCATGTATATAATCAAAGAAGGGGCCCAATAGTGACATCCTGTTCAAGACTAAGCAGCCAATCCCACTTTACATTATCAAATGCTTTTTCCGCATCTATGGTAACTAATGCCAGAGCATCACACCCATCCGGGCAGATCTTGGTAGAATGGATCTTATCGAGTGCCAATAGAACCTTACGTACATTTAAGGTTGCTGATCGGCCTCTTATAAAACCTGCCTGAGACTGCGAAATAATATCTGGAAGGATTACGGCCAATCTGCCAATATTTTCTAAATGAATTTAATATTGGTGTTAATTAATGATATAGGTCTATAGGAGGATGGCAAAGTAGGGTCTTTTCCAGGCTTTATGATTAGATTGATATAGGCCCTATTAGCTGAAGGAAATAAGTGGTCTCCCTCAAGGATTCTATTAGCTAACTGTGTCAATATTGGTGAGAACTCAGAGGATAAAAATGTAACACATTCAGCAGAATATCCGTCCGGACCAGGGGCTTTACAATTTTTGGATTTTTTTATGGATGAAAGTATCTCTTCTTTAGAAATTGGTTTGTTTAACCCCTTCCCGACCTGTGACACAGCGTATGCGTCATGAAAGTCGGTGCCAATCCGACCTGTGACGCATATGCTGTGTCACAGAATGATCATGTCCCTGCAGATCCGGTGAAAGGGTTAACTCCAATTACACCCATTACACCCGATCTGCAGGGACAAGGGGAGTGGTAGTACAGCCCAGGGGGAGTGGCTTCACACCCCTCCCCCCGTGGCTGCGATCGCTCTGATTGGCAGTTTCACTTTCAACAGCCAATCAGAGCGATTTGTAATATTTCACCTATTAAAACTGATGAAATATTACAATCCAGCATCGGCCATGGCTGGAAACACTGGTCTGCCCCCCCACCACCACCGATCCTTCCCCCCAGTCCTCCGATCAGTCCTGCACACTGCACCGCTCCCCTCCGTCCTCCTGTCCGCTCCCCCCCCGTGCTCTTGTCCGCTCCCCCCGTGCTCCAATCCCACCCCCTGTGCTCCAATCCAACCCGCTGCACTCCGATCCACACCCCTCCATGCTCCGATCCACCCCCGTGCTCCGATCCACCCCCCGTGCTCCAATCCACCACCCCCATGCTCCGATCCACCCCCCCGTGCTCCCCCTACCCCATCATACTTTCCGAGCCTCCCACGGTCCGTCCGTCTTCTCCATGGGCGCCGCCATCTTCCAAAATGGCGGGCGCATGCACACTGCGCCCACCGAATCTGCCGGCCAGCAGATTAGTTCCAAAGTGCATTTTGATCACTGTGATAAAACCTATCACAGCGCTCAAAATAAAAAAATACTAAATGACCCCCCCCCCCCTTTGTCACCCCCATAGGTAGGGACAATAATAAAATAAATAATTTATTTATTTTTTTCCCACTAAGGTTGGGGTAAGAATTAGGGTTAGGGTTAGGGTTTCGGTATGTGCACACGTATTCTGGTCCTCTGTGGATTGTTCCGCAGCGGATTTGAAAAATCCACAGTGCTAAACCGCTGCAGATTTATCGCGGATTTACCGCGGTTTTTCTGCGCATTTCACTGCGGTTTTACAACTGCGATTTTCTATTGGAGCAGTTGTAAAACCGCTGAGGAATCCACAGAAAGAAGTGACATGCTGCGGAATGTAAACCGCTGTGTTTTCGTGCAGTTTTTCTGCAGCATGTGTACAGCGATTTTTGTTTCCCATAGGTTTACATTGAAATGTAAGCTCATGGGAAACTGCTGCGGATCCGCAGCGTTTTCTGCAGCGTGTGCTGCCTTTAGAATTAGGCTATGTGCACACGGTGCGGATTTGGCTGCGGATCCGCAGCGGATCGGCCGCTGCGGATTCGCAGCAGTGCTCCATCAGGTTTACAGTACCATGTAAACCTATGGAAAACCAAATCCGCTGTGCCCATGGTGCGGAAAATACCACGCAAAAACACTGCGTTGTATTTTCCGCAGCATGTCAATTCTTTGTGTGGATTCCGCAGCGTTTTACACCTGTTCCTCAATAGGAATCCGCAGGTGAAATCCGCACAAAAAACACAGAAAACTTTTTCAAAAATGGTGCTGAAAAATCTCACACGAATCCGCAACGTGGGCACATAGGGTTAGGGTTGGAATTAGGGTTGTGGTTAGGGGTGTGATTAGGGTTACGGGTGTGTTGGGGATAGAGCTGTGATTAGGGTTATCGCTACAGTTGGGATTAGGGTTAGGGGTGTGTTGGGGTTAGTGTTGGAGGTAGAATTGAGGGGTTTCCACTGTTTAGGCACATCAGGGGGTCTCCAAACGCAACATGGCGCCACCATTGATTCCAGCCAATCTTGTATTCAAAAAGTCAAATGGTGCTCCCTCAGTTCCAAGCCCCGACGTGTTCCCAAACAGTGGTTTACCCCCACATATGGGGTACCAGCATACTCAGGACAAACTGCGCAACAATTATTGGGGTCCAATTTCTCCTGTTACCCTTGTGAAAATAAAAAATTGCTTGCTAAAACATCATTTTTGAGGAAAGAAAAATGATTTTTTATTTTCACGGCTCTGCGTTGCAAACGTCTGTGAAGCACTTAGGGGTTCAAAGTGCTCACCACATATCTAGATAAGTTCCTTGGGGGGTCTAGTTTCTAAAAGGGGTCACTTATGGGGGATTTCTACTGTTTAGGCACACCAGGCAAACGCAACGTGACGCCCGCAGACTATTCCATCAAAGTCTGCATTTCAAAAGTCACTACTTCCCTTCTGAGCCCCGACGTGTGCCCAAACAGTGGTTTACCCCCACACATGGGGTATCAGCGTACTCAGGAGAAACTGGACAACAACTTTTGGGGTCCAATTTCTCCTGTAACCCTTGGGAAAATAAAAAATTCTGGGCTAAAAAATTATTTTTGAGAAAAGAAAACGTATTTATTATTTTCATGGCTCTGCGTTATAAACTTCTGTGAAGCACTTGGGGGTTCACAGTGCTCAACACACATCTAGATAAGTTCCTTTCAGGGTCTAGTTTCCAAAATGGGGTCACTTGTGGGGGGTTTCTTCTGTTTAGCCACATCAGGGGCTCTGCAAATGCAACGTGACGCCCGCAGAGCATTCCATCAAAGTCTGCATTTCAAAACCTACCTACTTCACTTCCGAGCCCCGGCATGTGCCCAAACAGTGGTTTACCCCCACATATGGGGTATCAGCGTACTCAGGAGAAAGTGGACAACAACTTTTCGTTCAAATTTCTCCTGTTACCCTTGGGAAAATAAAAAATTGCAGGCTAAAAAATCATTTTTGAGAAAAGAAATTTTTTTTTTTATTTTCATGGCTCTGCGTTATAAACTTCTGTGAAGCACTTGGGGGTTCAAAGTCCTCATGACACATCTAGATTAGTTCCTTTGGGGGTCTAGTTTCCAAAATGGGGTCATTTGTGGGGGATCTCCAATGTTTAGGCAAACAGGGGCTCTCCAAACGTGACATGGTGTCCGCTAATGATTGGAGCTAATTTTCCATTTAAAAAGCCAAATGGCATGCCTTCCCTTCCGAGCCCTGCCGTGCGCCCAAACAGTGGTTTACCCCCACATATGGGGCATCAGCGTACTCAGGACAAACTGGACAACAACATCTGGGGTCCAATTTCTCCTATTACCATTGGCAAAATAGGAAATTGGGAAAATAAAAAATTGCAGGCTAAAAAATCATTTTTGAGAAAAGAAAGGTTATTTTTTATTTTCATGGCTCTGCGTTATACACTTCTGTGAAGCACCTGGGGGTTTAAAGTGCTCATTATGCATCTAGATAAGTTCCTTGGGGGGTCTAGTTTCCAAAATGGGGTCACTTGTGGGGGAGCTCCAATGTTTAGGCACACAGGGGCTCTCCAAACGCGACATGGTGTCCGCTAACAATTGGAGCTAATTTTCCATTCAAAAAGTCAAATGGCGCGCCTTCCCTTCCGAGCCCTGCTGTGTGCCCAAACAGTGGTTTACCCCCACATATGAGGTATCGGCGTACTCGGGAGAAATTGCCCAACACATTTTAGGATCCATTTTATCCTATTGCCCATGTGAAAATGAAAAAATTGAGGCGAAAAGAAATTTTTTGTGAAAAAAAAGTACTTTTTCATTTTTACGGATCAATTTGTGAAGCACCTGGGGGTTTAAAGTGCTCACTATGCATCTAGATAAGTTCATTGGGGTGTCTAGTTTCCAAAATGGGGTCACTTGTGGGGGAGCTCCAATTTTTAGGCACACAGGGGCTCTCCAAACGTGACATGGTGTCCGCTAAGGAGTGGAGCCAATTTTTCATTCAAAAATTCAAATGGCGCTCCTTCCATTCCAAGCCCTGTCGTGCGCCCAAACAGTGGTTTACCCCCACATATGAGGTATCAGCGTACTCAGAACAAATTGTACAATGACTTTCATGGTTCAGTTTCTCCTTTTACCATTGGGAAAATAAAAAAATTGTTGCTAAAAGATCATTTTTGTGACTAAAAAGTTAAATGTTCATTTTTTCCTTCCATGTTGCTTCTGCCGCTGTGAAGCACCTGAAGGGTTAATAAACTTCTTGAATGTGGTTTTGAGCACCTTGAGGGGTGCATTTTTTAGAATGGTGTCACTTTTGGGTATTTTCAGCCATGTAGACCCCTCAAACTGACTTCAAATGTGAGGTGGTCCCTAAAAAAAATGGTTTTGTAAATTTCGTTGTAAAAATGAGAAATCGCTGGTCAAATTTTAACCCTTATAACTTCCTAGCAAAAAAAAAATTTGTTTCCAAAATTGTGCTGATGTAAAGTAGACATGTGGGAAATGTTATTTATTAACTATTTTGTGTCACATAACTCTCTGGTTTAACAGAATAAAAATTCAAAATGTGAAAATTGCGAAATTTTCAAAATTTTTGCCAAATTTCCGTTTTTATCACAAATAAATGCAGAATTTATTGACCTAAATTTACCACTATCATGAAGCCCAATATGTCACGAAAAAACAATCTCAGAACCGCAAGGATCCGTTGAAGCGTTCCTGAGTTATTACCTCATAAAGGGACACTGGTCAGAATTGCAAAAAACGGCCAGGTCCTTAAGGTCAAAATAGGCTGGTAAAAAAAGCAATACTCTATAAATCCACTTGGATATATCCAACAAGATCCTACCAATATATTCGGAACACAGCTCTAGTAGGAATTAAAACTTAACCTTTATTTTATACCAGGTAAAAATACTAATATGACAATAACAAAGACAAAAAACGTCACCCCAAAACAAGAAAACTATAATGGTATTAGATGATGTAGCCTACAGGATAAGACATCACTATGGGTGATACCAAAAATAGAAAGTGAGTGAGAACAGTAGTTATAAATACAAAATATACTGTCCCACACATTCAAGATACCTCTGGTTAATAGCACAAGTACATAAGTGCGCAAAATGCTAAGCCAGGTAACCCTGTGTGTATAGGTATTGGCAGGTATCAGAAAAAATGATAAACAGGCAGGAGGGGTATAAAGCAAACAAGGTGAAAATCATATATAACATGAATATAAAAAACAGGAACGATCTCACCAAATGCCGTGGCTCAGGTAGGTATAGCCCATGGTTCGCAGAGTGGAAAAATCCATAAATCAGCGATGTAGGGAGACAATACCCTGTCAAACCCTAAAAAGGCTAACTGTAACCTACGTTCCCGAGCTCCCGCCCTTACAAGGGCAGTCCACAACTACCCCTGAGCAATATCATGCCCTGCACTCTCCCTATTGGAATGTCCCGACGCGTTTCTTCGCAGGCGGAATCATCAGGGGACTTGCCTGCATGGGAGCTAAAGTGCATAAGTGCTATACAAAAGGACAAAGAGACCTGCCACCCTCCATGTTGAGCTGAGGAGAGTGGGAGGAGTTATACATCCACTTAAGTAATTTGGTGAAAGGCATGATTGGCCAATCACATGCTGAACACAGAGCATGTGATGTAAATAAAAATGAGCAAGTACTTAATACAGCGATATGTGCTAAACCGATAATCAAACAAGAGAGACCCAACGGTAATAAAGACCGCATGGTACTGCATTCAATAGTACCTGCAAAGCACTGATCCGGCATGTGTGCGCCATAATCCGATGAAAAAACACGAGAGAGAGACTTCCGGTAAAAGCGGAAGTTACAGTTGCCAGGATACAGGGACGCTAACAAGCGCTAGTACGCGCCGGAACCCAGAAGCTTCCCAATAGACCGGAAGTAGTGGTTGCTGGGTTACCAAGACGCTGCCCAACGCTGAGACGCGCTGAGGACAAACCGAAGATGATTTTAATCGGAACGCCACAGAACCGCCGGAACTCTCTTGTTTTACACAATCAACAAAAAATTCTAATATGTATAGGTGGAAATAATTGATCAATTAAACACCACCACTCCACCCAAATAAACTGATTTTATCGAGGCACCCCAGTGCTACCGGGACCCTCTTACTTTGCACAGACGCCAGAAAAAAAGAGAAATGGGTGGAAATAATTGGTCATTTACACACCACCCCTACAACGGTATGTACCTGTCATAGAGAGAAAGCGGAAAATATAGTTGCCAAGATACACTGACGAGCGCTAGGACGCGCCAGACCCACAAGCTTCCTGATCGACCAAAAGGAGAGGTTGCTGGGTTACCAAGACGCTGCCCTGCGCTATGGCGCGCTAAAGACAAACCAAAAATGGTTTTAATCAAAACGCCGCAGCGTTACCGGAGCTCTCTTATTTTACACAGTCGCTAACTGGGCATAGTAGACATGGGTGGAAATAATTAATTAACTAAGCACCACCACTCTATAAGTATACACCTATCATGGAGATACCTCTACGTAGCTGATGTGCACTGATCAAGTGCCAAGATGTAACTATCCAAAACCCATAAAGGTACAAACACAGCTGCTATAAAATTAGAGCGCATGAGAGCCATGACTGTATAGACATTACCAAGTTAGCGATATATACTTAAATGTGTAAAATAAAACAAAATAGACAGGGACTACAAACTTGCTCACAGAAATAACCCCACCAAAGAAACAGAAAAAGGATGGGGGGTATATGATGGTGATAACGGACAATACTTATACAAATAGATGAAGGGGGACAACAAACAGGATTTTGGAAGGGCACAAAAAACATGTACACTAACACCTGGATCAACAACAAGAGGAAACACAAAAAGTCTTCACAGAAAACAACCATAATTAATTTGGTCATTAAGGCCACAAGGTGAAATGGTATTTAGATAAAAAATCCACTTCGCCTCCTTCTGGAGCAGCAACTAATCCCAGTTGCCTCCCCGAACGGGCATAGTAACCTTTTCAATTGCTATAAACTGTAAGTTCTTTATTTGTCCGTTGTGCAGCTGGTTGATGTGTCGGGGCACAGATGTGTCTCTATTATGAGACACATCAGCCACATGTTCCCCAATTCGCTTTTTAAACTCTCTGATCGTTTTGCCTATATATTCCATTCCACAAGTACAAGAGGCCCTGTAAATAACCCCTTTGGTGCTGCAGTTGATGAACTGTTTGATGGAATACTCCTTGCCAGTAACATTACTGACAAAGGATTTACTGTTATCAACATATTGGCATGCCGTGCAGTGCCCACACTTATAGCACCCCACGACGTTACTTTTGAGCCACGTATCACTGGAGGGGTTAGCGAAGTGGCTATGGACGATTCTGTCTTGTAGCGATCTAGATTTTTTATGGGTAATTGTGGGAGCATCCCCCAGATGATCAGAAATATCCGGGTCCATCTGAAGGATAGACCAATGTCTCCTGAGGATGTCCCTTACTCGACTAGCCCCATTGTCATAGGTGGTAATGAAACGGACCGAGGTATCATCCTGTTTTTTGTCTTTGTTATTGTCATATTAGTATTTTTACCTGGTATAGAATAAAGGTTAAGTTTTAATTCCTACTAGAGCTGTGTTCCCAAAATAGGCTGGGTCATGGAGGGGTTAAAAAAAGAGCTGGACTGCCATCACTATTTCCTGAGGCCCCTGATCACGTGACCCCTGACTCCTCCCCCTGTGACCTCATCACAGGTCCTGTGCGCACAGAGCAGCCATATATGTGGAGTGCAGCTCTGCAGGTGAAGGTATGTGGAGATTCCCCATTACTGAGCGCGGGGACATTAACCCCTTCTGCACGGAGACTCTTTATAAGAATCATAACGTTGTTGTTCTGTTTCCTGTAATAGATACATACGAGCCAACTATGGAGGACAGGAAGTGAGGGAGCGGATTGTTCTCCTAGTACAGGGCCCCTTTCTTGGTCCCACACAGTGTAATGCCCCCATTATGCCCTGTAAGCAGGTTCTGCCCCACACCCAGCTGCCTCGGGCACTTTACCATGAGCTGGTGGGTTGCCTTCTTGGGCTGTGGGGTACTCGGTATTGGGTTCGGTCGCACTTGACGATGTCACGGTGTCTACGACCCGGTCCGTGGCCCTGGGCACCCATTTAAAGGGAAAGGTCTTTTAAAGGGAACCTGTCACCCCCTCAAAGTGTTTTTAACTAAAAGGGCCACCTTGTGCAGCACTAATGCTGCATTCTGTCAAAGTGGCTCTTTTAGTTCGGGTCCCTGAAAATGCTGAAATAATGTGCCCCTCATACCTGAATTTGTTAGGACAAACATCTATATATCTACCTATTCTATTTGTATTTACTGTATGTAATCCATGTCTTCTATCCTGTCGGCTCCTGCGGTGATTTTAGACCGCGGCTGCTGAATTACCGGCTTTTCTTCTATCTGTCTACTTATGTAACATACAAATATAATATATATATATATATGTGTGTGTGTGTCACTGACATCTATATATCTGTGTATATATCTGTTCTATCTATCTATTCTATCCTGTCACGCTGTGATTTTACTGAACGCGGCACATGAATTGCGGCTTTTGGGGGGACCCTCTATTCTTGATAACCAGCCTTGCTGAAGCTGACAGCTGAGGGTTGCAGCTGTGAGTTTTTCCTGGCTGGTTATCAAAAATACAGGGGAACCCACGCAGTTTCTTTTTTTTTATTATTTATTTACAGCGCAGTAGCGGTTGAATACACCAATCAGCCGCTCCGGCTCTCACTGTTATTAGCGGCTGTAGGTGTCGGATGATGGGAGCTGTAGTCCCATCAGCTGACACCAGTGACCTGATGTAAACTTTTTACCTCCGATCACGGATGAGTGATCACGCTGTCTTCTGACAGGTTGGGAACCGCGGCTCTCTGACCGGCGGTGATGATTTTATCGCCGATCAGAAGCGCTACGCCGGTGATTACCACGCAGTCACACAGCTTGGGAAACACCGGCTTTTGTACTGTGCATGTTCGGCTATACTCGATGATTTAATCAACGATTAAACGTGAGCCGAACAGAACATTGAAATATTCGCTCATCTCTAGCCATAATACTGTGTGAGGGGCTGTGGGGCCGTCATACTGTGTGCAGACCTCATACTGAGCTACATGGGCTCCCTGTGATGAGTCAGATAGAAAATGAGAAGTACAGACCTTTGGTCTATATGATTGCCGTCCTCCTGAATTGATAGGGTGTTGTGTGCCAGGAGGGAGACATCAGATAGTACGTCCTGAAGGTAAGCAAAGATATAATGGCAGTAAGAATTCAGATTCCAGGCAGGGAGCATAGTGGAGACAAAGAGCAGGAAGAGGTCATTAGCTCAGGTTTGCTACTATTGTGGCTTATAACAAAAGTTATGTACAGCCACATGTAACCGGAAAGTTCCTGACTCTGCACAATGCAGAAGAAGCATTCATAAAGTGTTGTGCCTGCTATCTGATGTATATACTTCTCATCAAGTTCTTGTTAAGTGAAGGAAAGTTTATTTTTGAACTTTGGTCCCCCTCATTCATCTCCATACCATCTGGTCTGGGCCTACAACGACAGCATGCAATCTGCAGAGTTGGGAGATATGACTAATATATATATATATATATATATATATATATATATATATATATATATATATATATATATATATATATATATATTATACTAGCTGAAGAGCCTGACATAGTAACTAACTGTGGTTAGTTATAACAAATTTACAATGATTATTCTCCATCTCATAATCCAGTGCCCCTATACTATTATTATTATTATTTATTTATATAGCACCATTGATTCCATGGTGCTGCAGATGAGGAGGGGTTACATACAAATTACAGATATCATTTACAGTAAACTAACAATGACAGACTGATACAGAGGGGCGAGGACCCTGCCCTTGCGGGCTTACATTGTACCGGATGGTGGGGATGGAGACAGTAGGTTGGGGGGATGCAGGAGCTCCGGTTATGGTGAGGCGGTAGCTCCGGTAGTGGTGAGGAGGCAGCAGGGTCAGTGCAGGCTGTAGGCTTTCCTGAAGAGATGGGTTTTCAGGTTCCGTCTGAAGGATCCGAATGTGGTTGATAGTCGGACGTGTTGGGGCACTGAATTCCAGAGGGTGGGGGATATTCGGGAGAAATCTTGGATGCGGTTGGCTGAGGAGCAAATAAGTGTGGAGGACAGAAGGAGGTCTTGGGAGGACCAGAGATTACGTGAGGGAAGATATCGGGAGATTAGTTCAGAGACGTATTGAGGAGAGAGGTTATAGATGGCCTTGTAGGTCAGTATTAGTAATTTGAACTGGATATGCTGAGGGAATGGGAGCCAGTGAAGAGATTTACCAAGGGGAGAAGCGGAGGAGTAGCGAGGAGAGAGATGAATTAGTCGGGCAGCAGAGTTAAGGATGGACTGGAGAGGTGCAAGGGTGTTAGCAGGGAGGCCACAGAAAAGGATGTTGCAGTAGTCATAGCGGAAGATCATCACACATCCTCCATCCCATAGTCCAGTGCTCATATACCCATCATACATATCCTCCATCCCATAGCCCAGTGCCCATATGCCATCATACATCTTTCATCCCAGAGTCCAGTGCCCATATCCCAATCATACATATTCTCCTTCCCAAAGTCCAGTCCCCATAATATACCCATAATAAATATCCTCGATTCCATAGTCAAGTGTCCATATACCCATCACACATCCTCCATCCCATAGTCCAGTGCCCATATACCCATCATACATATCCTCTATCCCATAGTCCAGTGCCCATATACCCATCATACATTTCCTCCATCCCATAGTCCAGTGCCCATATACCCATCACACATCCTCCGTCCCATAGTCCCGTATCCATATACCCATCACACATCCTCCATCCCATAGTCCAGTTCCCATATACCCATCACACATCCTCCATTCCATAGTCCCGTGCCCATATACCCATCACACATCCTCCATACCATAGTCCAGTGCCCATATACCCATCACACATCCTCCATCCCATAGTCCCGTGCCCATATACCCATCACACATCCTCCATCCCATAGTCCAGTGCCCATATACCCATCACACATCCTCCGTCCCATAGTCCCGTATCCATATACCCATCACACATCCTCCATCCCATAGTCCCGTATCCATATACCCATCACACATCCTCCATTCCATAGTCCCGTGCCCATATACCCATCACACATCCTCCATACCATAGTCCCATGCCCATATACCCATCACACATCCTCCATCCCATAGTCCCGTGCCCATATACCCATCACACATCCTCCATCCCATAGTCCAGTGCCCATATACCCATCATACATCCTCCATCCCATAGTCCCGTGCCCATATACCCATCACACATCCTCCATCCCATAGTCCCGTGCCCATATACCCATCACACATCCTCCATCCCATAGTCCCTAGCTGGGTGGCGCTGAGCAGGGAGTTTCTGGAGATGTGCTGTTATGTAACCTGGCAGTGCGGCTCTGTGTGCGGCCGCTGATGATGCGATTTTCTACGCCGGTAACAATAGAGCGCGGCAGTAATAGAGGAGGGGGATTCATTTCTGTCATGTGCTGTCTGCTCCTTTCTGGGGGGCAGACAATGGCTGGAGCTTATGTTCCCAGGGATGCTAGATTTCTCCCACCCGGTCAGTGTCTGCTGAGGTGTTGTGGAGTGGGAAAACCGCTGCTCATAGCAACCAATCACAGCTCAGCTTCTTCTAAACAGTTCTGGTGAAATGAAATATGGTTAGTAATTGGTTGCTACGTGGAATGGGCGTGGTTACATACATACATACATACATACATACATACATACATACATACATACACACACACACACACACACACACACACACACACACACACATACATACATACAGTACATACACTCAGCTTTATATATATATATATAGATTTTTTTTCTTTACGTTTGAGGGCCCAATTCCAGCTGTTGCTGTCGGACCTGTGATTTCTATCTCCTCCACTGTGTACAGGATAATAGAGTATAATAAAGTAGTTATGGATGAGACTAAGGCTACTTTCACACTAGCGTCGTAAGACGCACATCGCAATGCATCGTTTTGGAGAGAAAACGCATCCTGCAAAGTTGTCTGCAGGATGCGTTTTTTCCCCATAGACTAACATTAGTGACGCATTGCCACACGGTTGCGTCGTGTTGTGGCGGACCGTCGGAACAAAAAAACGTTCCATGTAACTTTTTTCGTGCGTCGTGTCCGCCATTTCCGACTGCGCATGCGCGGCCGGAACTCCACCCCCTCCTCCCCGCAACTCACAATGGGGCAGCGGATGTGTTGTAAAACTGCGTCCGCTGCCCCCGTTGTGCTGAGTTGTCACAGGATGCGTCGGTACATCGGCCAGACGCACTGTGACGGGCCGACGCTAGCGTGAAAGTAGCCTTAACTAACATTGTGCAGTGACTCTGCTTTCCATATAGTGATGGATATTTCTTGTTGCTGAAACTATGATGTTTTTCACTTTAACCCTTTGTTAACCCCCTCTGATCAGTGCGATCATACAACATACAAGCCTCTGATGGCTCCGGTGATGCCCTGTACTACTGTAGTGCCGTGTATCATCACTGCTGTCAGTGCAATACTAACGGCCCCATACACATGAGATAAGGCTAGGTTCACACTGCGTTAATGGTGTCTGTTAGACAGACTACGTTACACCGCGGCATAAACGCGGTGTAACATAGTCCATTACGGCCGCCATTGACTACAATGTCGGACGCATCGCAAGCGTATGCCCACAATGGGCGTGCGCTAGCGATGTGCCGTCATTGAGTGACGGACCTTGAGACGCAGGCTGCAGCGTTACCAGGTCCGTCACTGCTAGCACAGATAGAGCTAGCAGATGCTAGCGATGTGCCAAAGTCGGCACTTGCGTTACAACAGCCCGTTTAACGTATGTGTTGAACGGGCCGCTGTAACGCAGTGTGAACCCGGCCTAAGAGTTGGCTGAACGGTCATTTGGCAGATGGCCATCTCTCCCGACTCCCCCATACACACAAATATTCCAGCTTTCCTGGGGTCTGTATGAGAGAGTCGCCTCCAGACTCCTCTAGCGGAGGATTATCTACATGAAGAACAAACGGATTATCCTCTGAAATTCAGGATGTCAGATCCTTCTCTGCCCTGACATCATCTGTCGGGAGGCCCTCAAATACATTATATAGTCGCCCAAACCCGCCGAAATCAGTGATTTCACGGAACTTTAGTATGTGTATGCAGCGTCGGACTGGAGTAGCTTGGGCCCAGCAGAGAACATCATTCTAAGGGCCCACCATGCTTAAAGGGTGCTAGCTGCAGAGTTAATTTTGGATAAACAAGACAAGTGCTGCCGAGAACAATGATATTCTATAAGAACAGAAAGATTTTATTATTTAGACATGTGCCACATACACACACTAGACATGACACATACGCACCAGTCACACGCTAGACACAGGATACATACAAAGGACACACACCAGTCACACGCTAGACATGACACACTCACACAGCATACAAACACCAGTCACACACTAGACACAGGATTAGAGATGAGCAAACCCTTGGATGTTCGGGTCCGGCTGAATAGTTTAAAAAAAGTCCAGGATCGGGTACAGAACAGTACCCGGACCCCATTCACTTGAATGTTGGGCCCGAACATCCAGTGTTTACCACTCTGTGAGGTGCAAGACAGCGTGGCAAACACTGCTTCTGATCGGCGGTAAAATCATCCTCGCCAGACAGCTGAGGTCCACATGCTGTCAAATGACGTGAGCCCGCAGCTGTTATCGGAGGTATAAAGTTTACCTCCAGTCACTGGCGTTGGCTAACCTCATTGAGGTTACGGCAGGTCACTGAGGCTGTGTTCCCAGCTGGGCCCCTGAACTACGGTGACCTTGGTGAGATCCCCACTAGCACAGTGAGAAAGTCCCACGGTGCAGAGGTGAGTTCACAACAGTTCACTTTGCAGAGTTCACTAATAGAAATTACTCAATGTACCAAGATGCTTTTTCTCACTCCCCCATTCTCCACACAGCCCGTGATCACCCTCCTTTTCCACAAAGCTCATCATCTCCCCTTCTCCACACAGCCCCCTCATCATCCCCCCTTCTCCACACAGCCCCTCATCATCCATCCTCCACACAGCCTCATCATCCCCCCTTCTTCACACAGCCCCTCATCATCCCTCCTTCTCCACACAGTCCCCTCATCACCACCCCTTTTCCACACAGTCCCTCATCATCCCCCCTTCTTCACACAGCTCATCATCCCTCCTTCTGCACTCAGCCCCTCATCATCCCTCCTTCTGCACTCAGCCCCTCAGCATCCCTCCTTCTGCACACAGCCCCTCATCATCCCTCCTTCTGCACACAGCCCCTCATCATCCCTCCTTCTGCACACAGCCCCTCATCATCCCCCCTTCTTCACACAGCTCCTTATCATCCCTCCTTCTGCACACAGCCCCTCATCATCCCTCCTTCTCCACAGCCTCCTCATCATCCCTCCTTCTGCACACAGCCCCTCATCATCCCTCCTTCTGCACACAGCCCCTTATCATCCCTCCTTCTCCACACACCCTCCTCACCATCCCTCCTTCTGCACACAGCCCCTCATCAGGCCTCCTTCTCCACACAGCCTCATCATTCCCCCCTTCTCCACACAGCTCCTCATCATCCCTCCTTCACACAGTCCCCTCATCACCCCCCCTTTTCCATACAGCCCCATCATCATCCCCCTTTTCACACAGCCCCTCATCATGACCCTTTTTCCATGCAGCCAGTCATTATCATTTCCCCTTCTCCACACAGCCCCTCATCATCTTCCCTATACAAGCCCCACTCAAGTTACATCAACCCTTTCCAAAATACATCGTCTCACCACTCTCACTGAATCCTGGGTCTTCATTCCTATTTGTTCAAGGGTCCATTGTGCAGCCCCTCGGTCCTCTCCTCACGGGGCTCCATGGTGCAGCCTCTCATTTCATTCCTCTCCAGCAGCCTCAAAACAACGCTGCTTCCTGGTCACTGGTCTGATGGAGCCCCACCCCTTCTGGTGACATCATGCCATTGCCTTCAAAAAATCTACTCCGCTCTAGAGGCTCTGTGCTGTGTGCAGTCTCGCAGCCTGTGGCTCTGTGCTGTGCGTGGTCTGTTATTCCACACCCAGTGCCGGCTGTCTGCACTGCTCAGCAACAAGTGATGTGAGGTGAGCGCTTTCTCATCACCTGCTGCTGCCACTGCTATTGATCTCATTCAGCACGCCACAGAGCGGTGAGCGCCGAGATCAGTAGAAGCCGCAGCAAATGATGAGGAAGCGCTCACATCACTTGTTGCTGAGCAGTGCAGACGGCTGGCACCGGGTATGGAATAATGAACTCACCGCTGGGTGCACTCAATCCTAATACAGGGCAGAGCACGCACTAATGAATGAGGCAAGACTCAGAGTCTGTTGCTGGTGAGGGGGAGAGCCCACTTTGAGGCGGGCCTACCAGAGGATTCTCCGATCTCCCGGTGGGCCAGTCCGACCCTGTGTGTATTGGGGCGTTAAAAGGTAACTTATTGGACGCTGCCTCTGGCCCGGCCTAAAAGACCTTCATACATTGCTGCCCAGACGCCATTATTAGGCATGTAAGTATCATAATAACTAGGCCGCCCCATACTATCGAGTACTTGGGGGCGGGGGGCATTCAGCCAAACTCTGTCACCTTCTTAGAGGCCATGTTTGCTTTTCACAGCAGCAAGTGGATAAACTACCAGGGTTTTTTTTTAATCCTCATCTGTGCCGTCCCTGCGGTGCACATCTATGTTCTGTGCACAAAATGATTAATTTCTTTTTAATAAATGTTTAACATGTTAAAAATTATAAAATGTGTCTTCTGCTTTTTACATGTTTTTTTCTTTTTACAAGAATTGTTGGAGCCAATTTTCTTTAGAAACATTTCAATATCTGTTTTTTTCTGGTGTTTCTCCTGCAATATAGGAAAGCCTAAGGCTAGGTTCACATTGCCTTAATGGGTTAACGCTAACGGACTACGTTGCACGGCGAAAATGTCGCAATTAACGTTAGCGCACCCATTGACAGCAATGTGATTTTTGCCTCTAGCGCATGCCATTTTCAGCACGCGCTAGCGATGTGCCGTTCTTTTGTGACGGACCTCGGACGCTGCTTGCAGCATCCGAGGTGCGTCCGAGGTCCGTCCCTCGCTAGCGCAGATCGGGGATCTGCGCTAGTGGGGACGGCGAACCCGGTCCCAAAATAAACATTGCGTTAGCGCAATCCGCTAGCGCTATGCGCTTAACGGATTGCCCTAACGCAATGTGAACCTAGCCTAAGGCCAGAAATAAACCCCATAAACCACTGTACATTGAGACTTTGGGATCAGATCATTTCTCTCCACGTTGATTGTGGTAAAAATCTTTTCTAAAAGTCTCAAACTTCTGTGTGTGAATCAGAGCTGAGATCTAACGTGATAGAAGATTACAGTGCGGGGAAGACGGGAAACCTTCATATAGAGGCCGGTGGTGATGCAGTCAGTGACCGACTCTGGCCAAATCGGTTTCTAGAGCCGTAGTAGAAGATGAAGATGTCGTCCTCATCATGAAGTAGTTATTTCTCATGTCGCGTGTAATGAATATCTCCTGCAGTATTGCTAATGCCGATTCCAGGGTCGGTAAATGAGACGAGAATTAGCGTTATGGAAGATGAGTCTATGAGAAACGTATTCAGCTGCCGACTCCGAGGAGGAAACTGCTTGTTGTCTGTGGCCTAAATATATAGGATTTATTAGTAGATGTAAAGAAGGAAACTAAATACTGTAAAATAATAAATCTCCTCATATGTTTCCCTTATTATCTCCAGTAATTGTATTATTACAGGATTCTTATGATGTTACATCAGCTCATCTTCTCATTCAGGTCTCTACAATATCGGATCCTCTCAGTGAAGATCTTCTACAAAAGAAAATTGTCCTGATTTACCCATCAAAGATGGATATGGACAGAGACAAGATGGCGGAGAGGATATTACACCTCACCCTAGAGATCCTCTTCCGGCTTACTGGAGAGGTGAGAGATTCTGATGACGTCACATTACATCATTCTTATCTATGGGAATAACAGATGGACAGAACTGGAGAGGTGAGGACTCTGGAAATGTCTGTAGTGAGATTTATTAATGTGTCTCTCCATTACCAGGATTACACAGTGGTGAAGAAGACCTCTAGTGATCGCTGTCAGGACCCTGTGTCTGAGGGATGGGGAAGACCCCTGAGCCCAATCACGGGGCCTCCACCTCACCCCCTGATCCATGAGGACATCAATGACCAGAATATCCTAGAACTCACCTACAAGATGATTGAGCTGCTGACTGGAGAGGTGACACTGCTGGGAATGCTGGGACATTATACAGTAACGCTATGAAGGGATCGGGGGATGACGGTATCATTGTATGTGTCAGGTTCCTATAAGGTGTCAGGATGTCGCTGTCTATTTCTCCATGGTGGAGTGGGAGTATTTAGAAGGACACAGAGATCTGTATAAGAACGTCATAATGGAGGTTCCCCAGCCCCTCACATCTCCAGGTAATAGACAGGACTAAATACACACGGCCTATAATTATCTGTATGTAAAGAATGAATTCACTCCCTGTATGTGTTTCCTCCAGATCTATCCAGTAAGAGGACAACACCAGAGAGATGTCCCCGTCCTCTTCTTCCACAAGACTGTAACCAAGAAGATCCCAATGCTCCTCAGGATCATCAGGTAGATGGAGAGAAGGTGTCAGGAGATCTCCCCTATGATGTGTAGACGCCGGTGAAGGTCTTGTGCTCAGTCTTGTTTTATCCACCAGTATTATATGTTTTATACTTGTGTAATGAGAACTGTGGAGATGGCAGGATTAGAGCTGATCATAGATGGGACTTCTCCATCTGTCGGTGACTTTTATAATATTTGTTTCAGTGTGAAGATCTGACCCATATTAATACTACAGAGACATATGTGAGGGGGGATGAGTGGTGTAAAGAGGAGATTCCCACATATGGCTACCCAGGTGAGTAGTGACCACTAAATGCAGAGAAGTCACAGATTCTTCTCATCACCGGCTGTGGCTGCTTTATCGGTGGTGTAGTCCGGCCGTATTACCATGATCACCATTTTACCTCTAGACCACAACATTCTCCTCCACCCAAAACTGTTCTAATGACTTTGGGCATTGAAAGCCCTTTTCTATAGAACTTACAACCTGGTAGATCCACCTACCCCCTGGGTTTAGGAGACGCTGTTACCTGCCCAGATCTGTAAACTATAAATCCCAATGACAGCGTACGTAGAATGTGCCGACAAGGTAGAAAATCACTTGAAGAAAAATATTCTGATGGTCCTGTAAGAGAAAGCGGAGGGTAATGATGCTGTTGGCTTCCTAGATCCCTGAGATCTTATCGGAGGAATCTCCCTTCTCTCCCTTCTGTGCTGCTGAATGTGATCATATGGTCCCTACAAGACCAGGTCCAGTCTTTCTGGCCAAACTTCACTTTTATGATCGACAACATTAAATGTGCAGTGAGGCCAAGTGTGAATTTCTGCACAATAACAGAGTTTCCCTTTATCCGGACTTTTCAATTTGTATTAAAACCAACTAACTTCCAGTAGGATTGTGATAATCTACATAAACCCCTCACACCGGTGCCATGATATATCTCTGAGCTGTGCGTGGCTGATGGCTGTAATATACATTTATTCCCGCCTGCAGGAGATGTGTTGGCTCCAGCCCTGGTTTCATGGATTCACTCCACCTCATAAATTACATTGTTTTTGATCCTAAGAAATTCAGATTACTGCACAATCTCTCCTGAAATGGGGAGCAATATTATTTTCTCTAATCTTCTGGTCAGGATTCATAGTAGCTCCAATGGTCCACCATAAATGAATGCAACTCTGGTTTACTGTTGTGTAATCTGTATTTGTAGTTTTCAGTTAATGAGATTCTCGTGCTCTGGGGTGGGGCTGTGGGCGGGGCTTTATGTGGTGCTCTGTGGCGGGGCTTTATCTGATGCTCGTGGGCGGGGCTTTATGTGGTGCTCTGGGGCGGGGCTGTGGGCGGGTCTTTATGTGGTGCGCTGATTACATATTCATTTGTATTGGCTTATGACAGGTCGCTGATCCCTCCCTGACCTGTCCCCCATTTTTACATAATGCATATAATAGTGTTGATATTATTGTTGATAATGCCTATAATATTGTGGGGCTTAGAAAAATAATTACATCCAGCAAAACACAATAAAATCCCATTTTTACATATCCATCAACGCCTTTCTTTCTTCTGGTGTTAGATTAGATGTCTCATGTGGTCTAGATGGTCGGGATGCTTTATCCTCAGAGACTATTTTGGCAAAAACATCAACTGCTGAGACAAAAGACAAATGAGGAAATGTTTTGGATTTTTTAATTAGATGTGTGGGGAAATGGCTCACCTCAGAGACTTGTTCATCCAATAAATATTGAAATGTTAGCAAGGGCCTCCTGTTCCTCCCTTGTAGGAAAAAGATCCTATTGATCAGATTAATAATGCAATTTTTTTAAATCAATTTTTTCAAAAATAGATGTAAATGCTTAATTATTGTGAATGAATCTAGGCGAGATGAAGGTGAGAACATTCGCCCTTTCGGCAGCACGGTCATCTGTGTGGTTGTCCATTCATGATGTGATAAATTCCCTGTAAATGGTCCTCGTGCCGATCTTTATTTGAGGATGCGAGATTCTGATTCCTTTTCCCAAATTGCCTCGTTCGAAGAGCCTTTTCAGGGTCAGTGATTTGACGTCACATTCTCTCACAGAAGATATGGATTGAATGGATGAGGTCCTGGAAAGGTTCCTTTCAATGGAACTTTTCTTTATTTGCCAGCGGAAAATCTTACCGGTGGCAAAATCTGAACTCTCACGTTGATATTTGTTGGACTTAAGGTACCGTCACACTAAGCGACGCTGCAGCGATACCGACAACGATCCGGATCGCTGCAGCGTCGCTGTTTGGTCGCTGGAGAGCTGTCACACAGACAGCTCTCCAGCGACCAACGATGCCGGTAACCAGGGTAAACATCGGGTTACTAAGCGCAGGGCCGCACTTAGTAACCCGATGTTTACCCTGGTTACCATCGTTAAAGTAAAAAAAAACAACCACTACATACTTACCTACCGCTGTCTGTCCCCGGCGCTGTGCTTCTCTGCTCTGGCTGTGAGCGCCGGTCAGCCGGAAAGCAGAGCGGTGACGTCACCGCTCTGCTTTCCGGCCGCTGTGCTCACAGCCAGTACAGGAGGAGTGCAGAGAAGCACAGCGCCGGGGACAGACAGCGGTAGGTAAGTATGTAGTCGTTGTTTTTTTTTACTTTAACGATGGTAACCAGGGTAAACATCGGGTTACTAAGCGCGGCCCTGTGCTTAGTAACCCGATGTTTACCCTGGTTACCAGCGAAGACATCGCTGAATCGGCGTCACACACGCCGATTCAGCGATGTCAGCGGGAGATCCAGCGACGAAACAAAGTTCTGGACTTTCTTCCCCGACCAGCGATATCACAGCAGGGGCCTGATCGCTGCTGACTGTCACACTGGACGATATCGCTAGCCAGGACGCTGCAACGTCACGGATCGCTAGCGATATCGTCTAGTGTGACGGTACCTTTACTGTTTGTTCCCATCTTTCCATGTCTTTCTCCATGTTGGTTGTGGTCTCTTGAAAAGATACTGCTGTCATTTCTGATTGTACCTTATTGTGGAGATCCTGTATCTCCTCCTCCATTTTGGCCAATGATGCAGTATTGTTTTCAATAATTATGTGGATAAATTCCGAGGAGTATGTATTCGCTGCCTTAATCCACCTTTGAGTTACATTTTCATCTTCAAGATCAGAAGTCGGATAATCTTGTATTCTTAGCCCCCGTGGTCTGATTTTCTGGCCCCAATAATTTTCCAGTGCCGTTTTCATCCACCGCAGTTTAGTGTTTTTATGTAAAGTATTTTTATATTAGAATCTCTTGGCTGGTGATTGAAGTGTGGCCGGTGCCAGATCCTTTACCTAGCCAGGAGCTTTCCCTGGTCTTGGTCCGTTCTGTGCGGCCCCAATGTTAAGATAACAGTATTCTAATAATATTAATACACAACTTGGTCCTATTTAACGTGGTAATCCTATTAGTTAGTGCCAACTCACAGTGACATCAACAAAACATCCTGAGGACAATAAACCTCAATGGATAAAGGACTGGAGCCAGAAGAATGGTTTTTATAAAAAAAAATCTTATTTTATTTTTATTAGATCAACAAACATGATAAATACATGGATACAAATAGTAAGAAGGGTTCAGAAAGAAAAGAGGGACTTTAGGACTCACAATTAGGGTTGAGCGAAACGGGTCGAACATTTTCAAAAGTCGCCGACTTTTGGCGAAGTCGAGTTTCATGAAATCCGATCTGACCCCTGTGCGTTGTCGGCCATGCGGTACGCGACTTTCGCGCCAAAGTCGCGTTTCAATGACGCGAAAAGCGCCATTTCTCAGCCAATGAAGGTAAACGCAGAGTGTGGGCAGCGTGATGACATAGGTCCTGGTCCCCACCATCTTAGAGAAGGGCATTGCAGTGATTGGCTTGCTGTCCGCGGCGTCACAGGGGCTATAAAGGGGCGTTCCCGCCGACCGCCATCTTACTGCTGCTGATCTGAGCTTATGGAGAGGTTGCTGCCGCTTCGTCAGAAGCAGGGATAGCGTTAGGCAGGGTCCATTAACCACCAAACCGCTTGTGCTGTAGCGATTTCCACTGCCCAACACCACCATCGGTGTGCAGGGACAGTGGAAGCTACATTTTTTTTTTTTTTCCCCCCTCAGCGCTGTAGCTCATTGGGCTGCCCTAGAAGGCTCCCTGATAGCTGCATTGCTGTGTGTACGCCGCTGTGCAAACCAACTGCTTTTTTTCAAAGCACAAATCCTGTTGTTCCTTCCTTTCTGCACAGCTATCTTGTTTGTTTGTCCACACTTTTGATTTAATTTGTGCAGCAGTCCACTCCTTGTTATTGCTGCCTGCCATACCTGGCTGAGATTACTGCAGGGAGATAGTAATTGTAGGACAGTCCTTTTTTTTTTGTTTGTTTTGTTATATCTCTTCAAGCCACTTTCTGCCACAGAAAATAGACTCTCATACAGTGGGCGAGATTTATTCACTAGTCTCCCTGAAGAAAAAAAAAGGGTGCAGATTAAAATTGGCAAATCTGTATCAGTGGCAGTCCTGTGTGTGGCATCTGTGTCTCATTTTCTGCCACAGAAAACAAAAAAAAAACACAAATCTGTGGGAGATTCATATTGCCCTTTCTGCTTGTGTGCCAGTCTTGACTCCTGGGTGTGCCATCTCTCTCTCTCTCTCCAATTGTGGGCCATAGAAAGCCTATTAATTTTTTTGCTTGATTTGGGTTCCAAAATCTTCCTGAAAAAATCACTAAATCAATCAGTGGGAGATAAATATTGGCCTCTGGGCTTGTGTGCCACTCCTGACTCCTGTGTGCGTCATCTCTCACTCAGTGGGCCCTAGAAAGGCTATTTTTTGTTTTATTTGTTTTCTAAATTCTCCCTGAAAAAATCATTTTTTTTTATTTGGTTTCTAAATTATTCCTGAAAAAATCATTTTGTTTGTATTTTTTTTTTTTTTTCTAAAGTCTCCCTTTTAAAAAAAAAAACACAAATCAGTGGGAGATTAATATTTACATTTGCGCTTCAGTGACAGTCCTGCGTGTGTGGCATCTCTCTCATTTGTTGCCAACAACAACAGAGTGTGTAACATTGTGGCTGATTTTCGTTGTGGTCTCACCCACCTGTAAAGGGGTAGCTAAATCATACTGAAGTTATAGCTCACCGTGTAAGTTGTGTGACAGCAACAAATACCGTTAGTTTGTTAACGTTTTTAAAACAATGAGGAAGTCTGGTGGAAGAGGTCGTGGCCGGGGGCGTTCATTGTCAGCTGGTAATGAGGGTAGTGGTAGTGGTGGAGCATCAGGTGGTCGTGGGAAAAAAAATATTGCACCTAAGTCTGGAGCTGTGGAGCCAGGTTCGTCGTCTGGCTACACAAGGCCTCGAACGCTCCCTTTTCTGGGAGTAGGAAAACCGCTTTTAAAGCCGGAGCAGCAAGAGCAAGTTTTGGCTTATCTTGCTGACTCAGCCTCTAGCTCTTTTGCCTCCTCTCGTGAAACTGGTAAAAGTAAAAGCAGCGCGTCGTTAGTGGATGTTCACGGTCAGGGACAAGTCGCTTCCTTGTCCTCTTCAGCAAAAACAACAACAGAGAAGAATGCAGCAGGCGACACAACGGGTTACTCCATGGAGCTCTTTACACATACCGTCCCTGGCTTAGAAAGTGAAGCAGTTAACAGTGCATGCCCATTAAAAGTTGAATCTGACATGGAGTGCATTGATGCACAGCCACAGCCAGACTACTATGCTGGTCCTTTGACTCAGACCACAACATTGCCCTCGCAGGGTGCTGATCAAGAATCAGACCCTGATGAGACTATGTTGCCCCATCACGAACGCTATACCACCGACCGACACGGTGACACAGACGAAGTTGCACACGAGCTACAAGAAGAGGTAATAGATGACCCAGTTCTTGACCCCGATTGGCAGCCATTGGGGGAACAGGGTGCAGGCGGCAGCAGTTCTGAAGCGGAGGAGGAGGGGCCGCAACAGGCATCAACATCGCAACAGGTTCCATCTGCCGGGCCCGTATCTTGCCCAAAACGTGTGGCAAAGTCAAAACCTGTTGGAGGACAGCGTGGCCATCCGGTTAAAGCTCAGTCTGCAATGCCTGAAAAGGTATCCGATGCTAGAAAGAGTGCAGTCTGGCATTTTTTTAAACAACATCCAATTGATCAGCGCAAAGTCATCTGTCAAAAATGTTCAACTAGCTTAAGCAGAGGGCAGAATCTGAAAAGTCTCAATACAAGTTGCATGCATAGACATTTAACCTCCATGCATTTGCAAGCTTGGACTAACTACCAAACGTCCCTTAAGGTGTAGCACCCTCGGCCAATGAAGCTAG
Organism: Ranitomeya imitator; assembly: GCF_032444005.1. NCBI lineage: Eukaryota > Metazoa > Chordata > Amphibia > Anura > Dendrobatidae > Ranitomeya > Ranitomeya imitator. Next base: position 259,936,007 of record NC_091283.1, read on the forward strand.
TCATCAACGCAACATCCCTTCCGGCAGTGTAGGGCCAACATTTTCTGCACCACCTGCAGTATCTGTGCAGGTTTCTTTGCCAGGCCAAAGCAGTCAGGGTCAGGGAATCACCAGTTTCGTAGTAGGAAACACTGCATCTAGGGCACCGGCGGCAACAATACCATCTCCCACCGTCTCTCAGTCTGCCATGTCCACCGGCACCCCCGCTAGTTCCACGATCTCCAGCTCTCCAGTCCAGCTCACCCTACATGAGACTATGGTTAGAAAAAGGAAGTACTTAGCCTCGCATCCGCGTACACAGGGTTTGAACGCCCACATAGCTAGACTAATCTCGTTAGAGATGATGCCCTACCGGTTAGTTGAAAGCGAAGCTTTCAAAGCCCTGATGGACTACGCTGTACCACGCTACGAGCTACCCAGTCGACACTTTTTTTCCAGAAAAGCCATCCCAGCCCTCCACCAGCATGTTAAAGAGCGCATCGTCCATGCACTCAGGCAATCTGTGAGCACAAAGGTGCACCTGACAACAGATGCATGGACCAGTAGGCATGGCCAGGGACGTTACGTGTCCATCACGGCACACTGGGTAAATGTGGTGGATGCAGGGTCCACAGGGGACAGCAAGTTTGGGACAGTTCTGCCTAGCCCACGGTCTAGGAAACAGTTGGCTGTAGCCGTTCGCACCCCCTCCTCCTCCTCCTCGTCCTCCTGCAGAAGCGAGACCTCGTCCACAGACCGCAGTCGCACAACCACTCCATTCGAAGCTGCCACTGTTGCACACCAGGTCTCCCATTATGGGGCAGCTACTGGCAAACGTCAGCAGGCTGTATTGGCTATGAAGTGTTTGGGCGACAACAGACACACCGCTGAAGTTCTGTCCGAGTTCTTGCAGAAAGAAACGCAGTCGTGGCTGGGCACTGTAGATCTTGAGGCAGGCAAGGTAGTGAGTGATAACGGAAGGAATTTCATGGCTGCCATCTCCCTTTCCCAACTGAAACACATTCCTTGCCTGGCTCACACCTTAAACCTGGTGGTGCAGTGCTTCCTGAAAAGTTATCCGGGGTTATCCGACCTGCTCCTCAAAGTGCGTGGACTTTGCTCACATATCCGCCGTTCGCCCGTACACTCCAGCCGTATGCAGACCTATCAGCGTTCTTTGAACCTTCCCCAGCATCGCCTAATCATAGACGTTGCAACAATGTGGAACTCAACACTGCACATGCTTCAGAGACTGTGTGAACAGAGGCGGGCTGTTATGTTTTTGTGGGAGGATACACATACACGGGCAGGCAGTAGGATGGCAGACATGGAGTTGTCAGGTGTGCAGTGGTCGAAGATTCAAGACATGTGTCAAGTCCTTCAGTGTTTTGAGGAAAGCACACGGCTGGTTAGTGCAGACAACGCCATAATAAGCATGAGCATCCCCCTAATGCGTCTGCTGATGCAAAGTTTGACGCACATAAAGGATCAGGCGTCTGCAGCTGAAGAAGAGGAAAGCCTTGATGACAGTCAGCCATTGTCTGGCCAGGGCAGAGTACAGGACGAGGTAGCGGGCGAAGATGAGGAGGAGGACGAGGAGGATGATGGGGATGATTATATTTTTAATGAGGAAGCTTTTCCGGGGCCAGTGGAAATTGTTGGCGCGGCAAGGCCGGGTTCTGGTTTTTGGAGGGACACAAGTGACTTGGATTTGCCTGAAACTGCCCCTCAACCAAGCACAACCACAGATTTGAGAACTGGAACTTTGGCCCACATGGCGGATTATGCCTTACGTATCCTCAAAAGGGACACACGCATAACAAAAATGATGAACGATGACGATTACTGGTTGGCCTGCCTCCTTGATCCTCGCTATAAAGGCAAATTGCAAAATATAATGCCACATGAGAACTTGGAACTAATATTAGCAACCAAACAATCAACTCTTGTTGACCGTTTGCTTCTGGCATTCCCTGCACACAGCGCCCGTGAACGTTCTCACACGAGCTGCAGGGGCCAGCAGACCAGAGGTGTTAGAGGGGCAGAAATCAGAAGTGGCGTTGGCCAGAGGGGTTTTCTGACCAGGTTGTGGAGTGATTTTGCTATGACCGCAGGCAGGACAGGTACTGCAGCATCAATTCAAAGTGACAGGAGACAACATTTGTCCAGTATGGTTACTAACTATTTTTCATCCCTTATCGACGTTCTCCCTCAACCGTCATTCCCATTTGATTACTGGGCATCCAAATTAGACACCTGGCCAGAATTGGCAGAATATGCATTGCAGGAGTTTGCTTGCCCGGCAGCTAGTGTCCTATCAGAAAGAGTATTCAGTGCTGCAGGTTCAATACTAACAGAAAAAAGGACTCGTCTGGCTACCCAAAATGTAGATGATCTAACCTTCATTAAAATGAACCACAACTGGATTTCGAAATCTTTTGCCCCACCTTGCCCGGCTGACACCTAGCTTTCCTATGTAAAGGTCTTGCCTGTGGACTATTCTGAACGACTTTTCCAATCTCGTAATTTGCAGCACCTGATTGTCCAGCATCCAACATGTTAACACCTCCCTAAATGGCCAAAGTCCCCACACGGGGCCATGGTATCGCCACTTGGCGCCAGCACCCGTGAGAGTACTGTTTGTCTGAAGAGGTGGGTGTGCCCGCTTTTGGTCGACGGCACTGCCACTAGGTCCCTCATAGTACAATAAAGTGTCTGGCGGTGGTGGTGCGCACCCAACGTCAGACACACCGTTGTAATATGAGGGGCCCTGGGCCTGTACCGCCGGCCACAAGACAGTCCCCCCCCCAGCTCAAACAGTGCTCTACCACTTGCAAAATTTTCTCTCACAGCTCCACCAATGTTTAGTCTATGCGCTGACATCCTTCAATGCCTGGCACTGTCAATACCATTGTATTGACATTTTTGTTATGTTAGGCCTTCGAAGCCTGTCTGCGGTCCCTCCTTCCACTAGGCCTCCACTGACCTGTCTACTGCTGTCCGTGTTCCCCTGGAACTCATTGTAAATTGCCTACATCCCAATTTTTGTTATGTTAGGCCTTCGAAGCCTGTCTGCGGCCCGTTCTTTCCACTACTACTACACTGACCAGGCCACTGCTGCCCGTGTTCCCCTGGAACCAATTTTAAATTGCCTACAGCCATCCCAATTTATTATGTTAGGCCTTCGAAGCCTGTCTGCGGTCCCTCCTTCCACTAGGCCACCACTGACCTGTCTACTGCTGCCCGTGTTCCCCTGGAACCAATTGTAAATTGCCTACAGCCAGCCCAATTTATTATGTTAGGGCTTCGAAGCCTGTCTGCGGTCCCTCCTTCAATAGGCCTCCACTGACCTGTCTACTGCTGCCCGTGTTCCCCTGGAACCAATTGTAAATTGCCTACAGCCAGCCCAATTTATTATGTTAGGCCTTTCTCAGCCTGTCTGCGGTCCCTCCTTCCACTAGGCCTCCACTGACCTGTCTACTGCTGCCCGTGTTCCCCTGGAACCAATTGTAAATTGCCTACAGCCAGCCCAATTTATTATGTTAGGGCTTCGAAGCCTGTCTGCGGTCCCTCCTTCCACTAGGCCACCACTGACCTGTCTACAGCTGCCCGTGTTCCCCTGGAGCCAATTGTAAATTGCCTACAGCCAGCCCAATTTATTATGTTAGGGCTTCGAAGCCTGTCTGCGGTCCCTCCTTCCACTAGGCCACCACTGACCTGTCTACAGCTGCCCGTGTTCCCCTGGAACCAATTGTAAATTGCCTACATCCCAATTTTTGTTATGTTAGGCCTTCGAAGCCTGTCTGCGGTCCCTCCTTCCACTAGGCCACCACTGACCTGTCTACTGCTGCCCGTGTTCCCCTGGAACCAATTGTAAATTGCCTACAGCCAGCCCAATTTATTATGTTAGGGCTTCGAAGCCTGTCTGCGGTCCCTCCTTCAATAGGCCTCCACTGACCTGTCTACTGCTGCCCGTGTTCCCCTGGAACCAATTGTAAATTGCCTACAGCCAGCCCAATTTATTATGTTAGGCCTTCGAAGCCTGTCTGCGGTCCCTCCTTCCACTAGGCCTCCACTGACCTGTCTACTGCTGCCCGTGTTCCCCTGGAACCAATTGTAAATTGCCTACAGCCAGCCCAATTTATTATGTTAGGCCTTCGAAGCCTGTCTGCGGTCCCTCCTTCCACTAGGCCTCCACTGACCTGTCTACTGCTGCCCGTGTTCCCCTGGAACCAATTGTAAATTGCCTACAGCCAGCCCAATTTATTATGTTAGGCCTTCGGAGCCTGTCTGCGGTCCCTCCTTCCACTAGGCCTCCACTGACCTGTCTACTGCTGCCCGTGTACCCCTTGAACCAACATCAGAAAATAAAAAAAAAGTATTTTGCTGATAAAAAAGAAAATACTGGAAAGATATCAATTGCAGACATGTTAAAATTAAAAACAAACACATACAACAAAAATCTGGTACAGTACTAAAAATGGCCACCAGCTACAATAACTTTCTCCTGCAAGTAGTTAACTGAAAGTTTTTTTAAATTTAAAACACAGATATGGCATCCACCGAGTGTTGTCCTGTCGCGTCTTCTTTATATTATTGCCAAGAAGATGCAAAACAATGAAAACAATAAAATCATTATTTACCAAAAAAAAAGAGTAAGTCAAAAGCATATTGCAAATAAACATTCATTACAAATAAAGAAGCAGGGCGCGTCCGAGGGTGAGTATATACCTAATAAGAATATAATCACCCTCGGACGCGCAATGCTTCTTTCCGACAGCCTTCATTCTTAAGAATCAGCCCTTCCGTGGTGTAGAGAGAGGGTGTGTTACACTCCAAGGTGTTCCCCAGGTTGCCTTTCCTGAGCTTCGATCTTCATGCTCTCGTTTAGTAGTTGTCGGAAACTACGCTGCATTAGGCCTACACATTGGGTATGGGGTGTAGAGAGAGGGTGTGTTACACTCCAAGGTGTTCCCCAGGTTGCCTTTCTTGAGCTTCGATCTTCCGGCTCTCGTTTAGTAGTTGTTGGAAACTACGCTGCATTAGGCCTACAAATTGGGTATGGGGTGTAGAGAGAGGGTGTGTTACACTCCAAGGTGTTCTCCAGGTTGCCTTTCCTGAGCTTCGATCTTCCGGCTCTCGTTTAGTAGTTGTTGGAAACTACGCTGCATTAGGCCTACAAATTGGGTATGGGGTGTAGAGAGAGGGTGTGTTACACTCCAAGGTGTTCTCCAGGTTGCCTTTCCTGAGCTTCGATCTTCCGGCTCTCGTTCAGTAGTTGTTGGAAACTACGCTGCATTAGGCCTACAAATTGGGTATGGGGTGTAGAGAGAGGGTGTGTTACACTCCAAGGTGTTCTCCAGGTTGCCTTTCCTGAGCTTCGATCTTCCGGCTCTCGTTTAGTAGTTGTTGGAAACTACGCTGCATTAGGCCTACAAATTGGGTATGGGGTGTAGAGAGAGGGTGTGTTACACTCCAAGGTGTTCTCCAGGTTGCCTTTCCTGAGCTTCGATCTTCCGGCTCTCGTTTAGTAGTTGTTGGAAACTACGCTGCATTAGGCCTACAAATTGGGTATGGGGTGTAGAGAGAGGGTGTGTTACACTCCAAGGTGTTCTCCAGGTTGCCTTTCCTGAGCTTCGATCTTCCGGCTCTCGTTTAGTAGTTGTTGGAAACTACGCTGCATTAGGCCTACAAATTGGGTATGGGGTGTAGAGAGAGGGTGTGTTACACTCCAAGGTGTTCTCCAGGTTGCCTTTCCTGAGCTTCGATCTTCCGGCTCTCGTTTAGTAGTTGTTGGAAACTACGCTGCATTAGGCCTACAAATTGGGTATGGGGTGTAGAGAGAGGGTGTGTTACACTCCAAGGTGTTCTCCAGGTTGCCTTTCCTGAGCTTCGATCTTCCGGCTCTCGTTTAGTAGTTGTTGGAAACTACGCTGCATTAGGCCTACAAATTGGGTATGGGGTGTAGAGAGAGGGTGTGTTACACTCCAAGGTGTTCTCCAGGTTGCCTTTCCTGAGCTTCGATCTTCCGGCTCTCGTTTAGTAGTTGTTGGAAACTACGCTGCATTAGGCCTACAAATTGGTTATGGGGGAAACATTGGCGCATCTGCGGTCCCTCCTTCCACTAGGCCTCCACTGACCTGTCTACTGCTGTCCGTGTTCCCCTGGAACCAATTGTAAATTGCCAACATCCCAATTTTTGTTATGTTAGGCCTTTGAAGCCTGTCTGCGGCCCATTCTTTCCACTAATACTACACTGACCAGGCCACTGCTGCCCGTGTTCCCCTGGAACCAATTTTTAATTGCCTACAGCCAGCCCAATTTATTATGTTAGGCCTTCGAAGCCTGTCTGCGGTCCCTCCTTCCACTAGGCCTCCACTGACCTGTCTACTGCTGCCCGTGTACCCCTTGAACCAACATCAGAAAATAAAAAAAAAGGATTTTGCTTATAAAAAAGAAAATACTGGAGAGATATCAATTGCAGACATGTTAAAATTAAAAACAAACACATACAACAAAAATCTGGTACAGTACTAAAAATGGCCACCAGCTACAATAACTTTCTCCTGCAAGTAGTTAACTGAAAGTTTTTTTTTAAATTTAAAACACAGATATGGCATCCACCGAGTGTTGTCCTGTCGCGTCTTCTTTATATTATTGCCAAGAAAATGCAAAACAATGAAAACAATAAAATCATTATTTACCTAAAAAAAAGAGTAAGTCAAAAGCACATTGCAAATAAACATTCATTACAAATAAAGAAGCAGGGCGTGTCCGAGGGTGAGTATATACCTAATAAGAATATAATCACCCTCGGACGCGCAATGCTTCTTTCCGACAGCCTTCATTCTTAAGAATCAGCCCTTCCGTGGTGTAGAGAGAGGGTGTGTTACACTCCAAGGTGTTCCCCAGGTTGCCTTTCCTGAGCTTCGATCTTCATGCTCTCGTTTAGTAGTTGTCGGAAACTACGCTGCATTAGGCCTACACATTGGGTATGGGGTGTAGAGAGAGGGTGTGTTACACTCCAAGGTGTTCCCCAGGTTGCCTTTCCTGAGCTTCGATCTTCCGGCTCTCGTTTAGTAGTTGTCGGAAACTACGCTGCATTAGGCCTACAAATTGGGTATGGGGTGTAGAGAGAGGGTGTGTTACACTCCAAGGTGTTCCCCAGGTTGCCTTTCCTGAGCTTCGATCTTCCGGCTCTCGTTTAGTAGTTGTCGGAAACTACGCTGCATTAGGCCTACAAATTGGGTATGGGGTGTAGAGAGAGGGTGTGTTACACTCCAAGGTGTTCCCCAGGTTGCCTTTCCTGAGCTTCGATCTTCCGGCTCTCGTTTAGTAGTTGTTGGAAACTACGCTGCATTAGGCCTACACATTGGGTATGGGGTGTAGAGAGAGGGTGTGTTACACTCCAAGGTGTTCCCCAGGTTGCCTTTCCTGAGCTTCGATCTTCCGGCTCTCGTTTAGTAGTTGTAGAAAACTACACTGCATTAGGCCTACAAATTGGGTATGGGGTGGAGAGAGATGGTGTGTTCCACTCCAAGGTGTTCTCCAGGTTGCCTTTCCTGAGCTTCTATCTTCAGGCTCTCGTTAAATTGTGGTTAAAAGGGAACAACTGCATTTGGCGTACTAGTTGGTTTGGGGCCTACTAACAGTGTCTGCCGCTCCTTGCTGTTCTCCTGGTTTCCTGTCCTGAAATTCCGTTTTCAGGCGCTCGTTAAGTAGTTGTTAATGTTAGACTGCATTTGGCCTACTAGTTGGGTTGGGGCCTACTATCGGTGTCTGCCACTCCTTGCTGTTCTCCACTGAACAAAGCTGTGCCGCCTGTTTACTACGGTTGCCAATTTTGAACTGCATTTCGACTACTTACTGATTTGGGCCTACTCTCTGTGTCAGCCTCTCATTCCAGTTGTCCTCCACTGCAATGCCCCCTGGTTAGTCTTGTGTTACCAATTTTGAACTGCATGTAGCCAACTTTATTCTTTGGGCCTATATCTGTGTTTCCTCCTCATCCTGCCCATTGCCCAGCCAGTGATAGATGAGTCTGCTGGTACATTGATCCATAACGCAAAATTCCCCGTGCACGCTACACAGCAAGATTGTGACCCTGCTGAAAGTCAGGTTCCTCTTCCCGCATACCATACCACCTTACACGGGGACAAAGAGGAAGGTGCAGATGAAAGTGCAGGTTCCTTCATCAGGTGGGGGGAGGAATACTAGTTGGCGACGTCACTGGCACAGGGCCTCTCATAGTACGCAAAAGTGTTGCTGCCGGTGGGAGGCGCCCCCGCCGTGCAAACACACCGCTGTACTTTGAGGGGCCCTGTGCCAGTGCCAATGCCAACGAGTGGGCCCCCCCTGCTTGCTCAGGTTCACAGCACTTGCAAAGTTGAAATACTTACCTCTCCCTGCTCCACTGGCGTGACGTGGTCCAGATTTCCTGGGCCCACTAATTACTTGAACCAGCCCTACCCACCACAACTTTAGCCAAATGACCCCCAATTTCAAATGCCTTCCAATTATTATAATGTTAATTACGCTTGACAAGCTTCATTAAGAAGAATGGATGGTTTTGACATTAAAATGGGCACTCTAGGTGTTTTCCTGGCCCCCACTCACTGCCGACTATGCTGCCCCATTGACTTGCATTGGGTTTCGTGTTTCGGTCGATCCCGACTTTACGTCATAATCGGCCGATTTCACTCGACCCGACTTTTGAGATAGTCGGGTTTCGCGAAACCCGGCTCGACTCTAAAAAGGTCAAGGTCGCTCAACTCTACTCACAATAGTTACATTTTGCTGTCTAGTAATTAGCATGATCCGAATCTCAGATACAAAGTGATCAAACAATAAGTGACCTTGCTAAAACAATAGGTGCTTCAATGTTGTGAACACTAAGAACAAATGACAAATCTTTAATAAATAGTGTATAAATTATAGCAGGCAGGTGATTATTAGTAAAGCTCAAGATACAAGTGCAATATTATAATCCTATTACCAGATTGGCATGTTTAGATCATACATGCATCCTAGACTTCCCCATAATTTATATATCCGGAATAGCGTAGGATAGATTTTCCCAAGGGCCCCCAGAGACCCATCTTCCAAGCACTGTACCGCAGGACATCTTGTCGTCACCCTCTCTATCAGCTGTTGTACCACGCTTGAAGACGCCTCACACTCCCAGCCCTTGAAGTGCCGGCACTGAGCCGCCAGGAAGTATATTTCAGGGTTAGGCAAAGCCAAACCTCCTTCATCCTTAGGTCTCTGAAGCGTCTCCAACTTAATGCAGGGATGCTGCTTCCCCCACACCAAATTCCTAAATAAGGAGTTAATCAGCTTAAATTTCCCACATGGTATCCAAATAGGTGAGTTATGGAGAACATACAGAATCTTAGGCATGAGAATCATTTTAATAAGGTTGACTCGGCCCACCACTGACAAGTTCAATTTAGACCATGCCCCTACTTTTGCCTTAAGAACCCCCAACACGGGAGTCAAATTCTTATGCAAGTAATCTGTAATCGGCAGAGAGATCCATATCCCCAAATATTTGAACTGATCAGCCACTTTAAGTCTGCCTCCCTCCGCAACATCTCCTTCCTCATCCCCTACGTCATCTACCTTAAACAGAGTTGATTTATTCCAATTTATCCTCAACCCCAACAATGCTCCAAATCTTTCCATAAGCCAAATTGCATTTCCCAATGAAATATGTGTATCGCTCAGGAACAGCAGTATGTCGTCCGCATATAACGCTATCTTTTCTTCAATTGACCCATACTTAAACCCAGATACTTCAGCAGACTGCCTAATCTTGGCGGGCAACGGCTCAACAGCCAAAGCAAACAGGAGAGGGGAGAGTGGACACCCCTGTCTCGTCCCTCTATGTAACTTTACTCCATTCACCCTAATTCTAGCCACTGGTTGCGCAAACAGCAGTTTGACCCAGGACACAAATTGTGGACCAAAACCCAAACAGTGTAACACCTGCCACAAATACCCCATTCTACACTGTCGAAAGCCTTATGGGCCTCTAAGGATGCAATAACTTTCTGGCCGCAGTTATCAGCACCCAGCTGTACATTCATAAAAAGCCTTCTCAAGTTAATTGCCGTAGACCTGTCGGGCATAAAGCCTGACTGATCCAGATGTATTAATTTAGAGAGAACACCTCACAATCTGGCTGCCAACACCCCGGCCAGAAGATTGACATCTGTTGTAAGCAAAGTCTTTATCCTCCTTCGGGATTACCACTATTATGGCTTCTCTCATGGAGGCTGGCAGCATTCCCCTACTCTTAGTCTCCGCCAATACCACTCTTAATCTAGACATCAACACTTCCTCCATATCTTTGTAAATTTCGGCTGGTAGTCCATCTATCTGCTCCTGGCGCCTTACCCCTTGCCATTGACCTTAATGCCCGGCTTAATTCCTCATCCATAATAGGTGCCTCCAAACTTTCCCTGTCATCCTCACTCAGCTTGGGCAACTCAAGTCCCCCTAAAAAAGCCCCAGTGTCTCCCATCAATGCATCCGTAAAGACCTCCAAGATCTCAGAAGTATCCAGCACCTTCGCACCGTTTGCTGAAACCAATGAATGCACAAATGATGTACTCCTCTGAGCAGAGGCCACCAGCTACAGCATATGACCCACCGCCTCCCCTCCTGATAAAAAGCTAGTCTCTGAAACTTTTTTGCTCTCCGCCCTCTCCAAAAGAATTATATCCATTTTATTCTGAGCTTCTTTTAACTGTTTCCCAGCCTCAAGGTTACCCAGAGCAATCATTTCGTCCTCCGCTACTCTCAGCCTCTCACTTGCCGTTCTTTCCGCCTGTTTTGCCCGCCGCTTACATCTACTATTATCGCTAAACAGCAATCCCCTCAAATACGCTTTCATAGTCTCCCAAATAGTGTGTATATCAGCACTCCCATCATTAAACTCAAAAAGCTCCTCTATCTCCCGCTGTACGTTGTCTATATCAATACTGCGCAACCAGTTGAGGAGAGTTTTCCACTCACCCCTGCACCCTGCCCGCGCCTCCATCGGCCGCAGCTCCACCTCAATCGGATTATGATCCGAAAATGCCTGTGAAAAGGTATCTCACGTCTCCCACTATTGTATCTAATATTTCATTTCCAAGAGCCATATCTATTCTAGATAAGGTATCATGGGCTGGTGATTAGCAAGAATACCTCCTCTCCCCAACGTGTCGAACCCTCCCCAGATCAATCATGCCAATTTCCTGAACATATGTACCAAACGTAGTAGTATGACCTTCAGACCTATTCTGTAAGTTTTTGTTCCTATCCCAGAAGTCATCACATATATTCTTGAGGTCTCCAATAATTAGAAGTGGTATCTCGTCTCCTCGCCCCACCAGCTCCAACACTTCTCTAATTTTCTTACTGGAATAGGGAGGTGGAATATACATAGCCACTACACACAGCAGCATCCCAAGCAATTAACATTTCACCACCACATATTGACCATCTGCATCAACATACACCTTTATCTCCTCAAATCGCACCCCCGCAGGAATCCGTACTGACACTCCCCTCGAGTACGTAGAGAAAGTAGAGTGATACGCTTTCTGTATCCAGCGCCTAGACAAGACATCAACCCTCACACACTGAATGTGTTTCATGCAGACATATCAATGAGGCCCTTTGATCATGAGCATACTGTAAAACTGCCGCCCGCCTGGTTTTATCCGCTAGGCCTCTTATATTCCAACTCAATATTTTAATACAGTCCCCCATCATATCTCTCATCAACCTTCAGAGTAACCTTGTTTCTTGGCCTGAGCTGTCTAACCCCCCCACCCACCCTTTGAACTCCCAACTCCCACCCCTACCCTCCCCCCAACTAAATATTTTTCCTCTCATCTAGAATGGGGCTCCTCTGCCCATTAGAGACACTCTCCCTTGGATTACTTTCTCCTTCCCCTTCCCGCCAACATTAAGGTCACAACTCTTTTTATTCATCTAAAACATTTCAAAACATAGAACAAAGAAAAGAGGTATAATACACATTCGCAGAACACCTTTTTCTAAAGCACTCCTCTGCCCTCCATATTATCTATTGCTGCATTGTCTGACCAAAGAACCAGAATGGCTAAACTCAGCTTTTTCATAATTGAAAAGAATACAAGCAGTAAACAAGTATGCAATTAACCCAAGAGAAACCAATATCCCATATCCATATCTCAACGAGTTCTCAGTCTCCTTTAGCTTGTATTTTCTTAGCATTAATATCAATCCACTGGGTAGTGTCCCCTGGTGTCAGGAAAAAATGAACTCTATTAAAAGCCACCCCTCTTAGTCTCACCAGAAAAAACATGGAGTATTGCAACCCCAGTTCTGTCGCCTCTTGACACCAGTAAACTGCATTCTCTGTTTCTGGACCACAGCGGAGTAATCCGGATAAATGGCGATCCTCTGTCCTCCAACCGTGAGATCCTCCATTTCTCTGGCCTTTCTAAGAATGTCTGTCTCTATAGTTTAATATCTTGGCCAACATGGTACGGGGATTAGCTCTGGGGGGAGGGGGCTATGGTGGAACCCTGTGAGCTCTTTCAACTGCAAAAACTTTCGTCAGAGCCTCAACCCCAACCTTTTCCCTCAGCCAGTTTTCAGTATATTCCGTAAGATTTCTCCCCTCAGATTTTTCAGGCAGACCCACTATTCGGAGGTTATTTCTTCTGGATCTATTTTCCAGATCCTCATTTTTTGCCGCCAGTTCTGATATCTTTTGAGCAAACGTTTTCTCTGTCTTTTGTAACTTTGCAACATGATCCTCTGCATTGTTCACCCTCTTTTCCACCTCTCTCATGCGGTTGTCCATTTTCTGTATGGCATCCTTTATCTGTACAATCTCCCCTTTAACCTCCTTCATCTGTAGGGTCAAGTCATTTAGGGACTGTCTACATGAGGATATGAGTATAAATACGTCCTTTAGGGTCAGCTCTGTTGTGAATTCTGTGGCTGAATTCACTCCTGTGGTCACAAGTGGTACTGCAGCTTCTGAGCTTCCTCCCTCAGGTGTTCTGGTGAGCTCGTTAACTGCTTCATTACTTAACTCCGCCTGATGCTGCTATCCTTGCTCCTGGTCAATGTTTCAGTGTTGGATCTGAGCTTCTCCTGATTGTTCCTGTGACCTGCTGCTCTGTATAGCTAAGTGCTTTTTGCTTTTTTGTTGCTTTTTTTCTGTCCAGCTTGTCTTTTGTTTTGCTGGAAGCTCTGAGACGCAAAGGGTGTACCGCCGTGCCGTTAGTTCGGCACGGTGGTTTTTTTTTGCCCCCTTTGCGTGGTTTTGCTTTAGGGTTTTTGTAGACTGCAAAGTTCGCTTTACTGTCCTCGCTCTGTCCTAGAATATCGGGCCCCACTTTGCTGAATCTATTTCATCCCTACGTTTTGTCTTTTCATCTTACTCACAGTCATTATATGTGGGGGGCTGCCTTTTCCTTTGGGGAATTTCTCTGGGGCAAGTCAGGCCTATTTTTCTATCCTCAGGCTAGCTAGTTTCTTAGGCTGTGCCGAGTTGCCTAGGTAGTTGTTAGGCGCAATCCACAGCCGCTTTTAGTTGTGTTTAGGATAGGATCAGGTGTGCAGTCTACAGAGTTTCCACGTCTCAGAGCTCGTTCTTGTATTTTTGGGTATTTGTCAGATCACTGTGTGCGCTCTGATCGCTAAGCACACTGTGTTTCTGGATTGCCTTCATAACACCTGTCATTAGCAAACATAACAGTACCAGGAGCCAAACTAATGATTCTCAATAGAGGGAAAGAAAAAGTTCTGACATCATTTTTTTTTTTTTTTTCTGCTCTGTGTTCACTTTTTTTTTTCCCCTAGACATTTGGGTGATTCTGGACACAGGTGTGGACATGGATATTCAGGGTCTGTGCTCTTCAATGGATAATCTCGTTATAAATGTACAAAAAATTCAAGATACTATTGATCAGAAATCTATGTTAGAACCAAGAATTCCTATTCCTGATTTGTTTTTTGGAGATAGAACTAAGTTTCTAAGTTTCAAAAATAATTGTAAGCTATTTCTGGCCTTGAAACCTCATTCTTCTGGTAATCCTATTCAACAGGTTTTGATTATTATTTCTTTTTTGCGCGGCGACCCTCAAGACTGGGCATTTTCTCTTGCGCCAGGAGACCCTGCATTGAGTAGTGTCGATGTGTTTTTCCTGGCGCTCGGATTGCTGTACGATGAGCCTAATTCAGTGGATCAGGCTGAGAAAAATTTGCTGGCTTTGTGCCAGGGTCAGGATGATATAGAAGTATATTGTCAGAAATTTAGGAAATGGTCAGTACTCACTCAGTGGAATGAATCTGCGCTGGCAGCTTTGTTCAGAAATGGTCTCTCTGAGGCTCTTAAGGATGTCATGGTGGGATTTCCTATGCCTGCTGGTTTGAATGAGTCTTTGTCTTTGGCCATTCAGATCGGTCGACGCTTGCGCGAGCGTAAATCTGTGCACCATTTGGCGGTACTGCCTGAGGTTAAACCTGAGCCTATGCAGTGCGATAGGACTATGACTAGAGTTGAACGGCAGGAATACAGACGTCTGAATGGTCTGTGTTTCTACTGTGGTGATTCCACTCATGCTATTTCTGATTGTCCTAAGCGCACTAAGCGGTCCGCTAGGTCTGCCGTCATTGGTACTGTACAGTCCAAATTCCTTCTGTCCATTACCTTGATATGCTCTTTGTCGTCGTTTTCTGTCATGGCGTTTGTGGATTCGGGCGCTGCCCTGAATCTGATGGATTTGGATTATGCTAAACGTTGTGGGTTTTTCTTGGAGCCTTTGCGGTGTCCTATTCCATTGAGAGGAATTGATGCTACACCTTTGGCCAAGAATAAACCTCAATACTGGGCCCAGCTGACCATGTGCATGGCTCCTGCACATCAGGAAGTTATTCGCTTTCTGGTGTTGCATAATCTGCATGATGTGGTCGTGTTGGGGTTGCCATGGCTACAAACCCATAATCCAGTATTGGATTGGAATTCCATGTCGGTATCCAGCTGGGGTTGTCAGGGGGTACATGGTGATGTTCCATTTTTGTCGATTTCGTCATCCACCCCTTCTGAGGTCCCAGAGTTCTTGTCTGATTATCAGGATGTATTTGAAGAGCCCAAGTCCGATGCTCTACCTCCGCATAGGGATTGTGATTGTGCTATCAATTTGATTCCTGGTAGTAAATTCCCTAAAGGTCGATTATTTAATTTATCCGTGCCCGAACACGCCGCTATGCGCAGTTATGTGAAGGAATCCCTGGAGAAGGGACATATTCGCCCATCGTCATCGCCACTGGGAGCAGGGTTCTTCTTTGTAGCCAAGAAGGATGGTTCGCTGAGACCGTGTATTGATTACCGCCTTCTTAATAAGATCACTGTTAAATTTCAGTATCCCTTGCCATTGTTATCTGACTTGTTTGCTCGGATTAAGGGGGCTAGTTGGTTCACTAAGATAGATCTTCGTGGTGCGTATAATCTGGTGAGAATCAGGCAAGGAGATGAATGGAAAACTGCATTCAATACGCCCGAGGGTCATTTTGAGTATCTAGTGATGCCGTTCGGACTTGCCAATGCTCCATCTGTGTTTCAGTCTTTTATGCATGACATCTTCCGTGAGTATCTGGATAAATTCCTGATTGTTTACTTGGATGACATTTTGATCTTCTCAGATGATTGGGAGTCTCATGTGAAGCAGGTCAGAATGGTTTTTCAGGTCCTGCGTGCTAACTCTTTGTTTGTGAAGGGATCAAAGTGTCTCTTCGGTGTGCAGAAAGTTTCATTTTTGGGGTTCATCTTTACCCCTTCTACTATCGAGATGGATCCAGTTAAGGTCCAAGCCATCCAGGATTGGATTCAGCCGACATCTCTGAAAAGTCTGCAAAAGTTCCTGGGCTTTGCTAATTTTTATCGTCGCTTCATCTGTAATTTTTCTAGCATTGCCAAACCATTGACCGATTTGACCAAGAAGGGTGCTGATTTGGTTAATTGGTCTTCTGCTGCTGTGGAAGCTTTTCAGGAGTTGAAGCGTCGTTTTTGTTCTGCCCCTGTGTTGTGTCAGCCAGATGTTTCTCTTCCGTTCCAGGTCGAGGTTGATGCTTCTGAGATTGGAGCAGGGGCGGTTTTGTCAGAGAGGTTCTGATTGCTCAGTGATGAAACCATGTGCTTTCTTTTCCAGGAAGTTTTCGCCCGCTGAGCGTAATTATGATGTGGGCAATCGAGAGTTGCTGGCCATGAAGTGGGCATTCGAGGAGTGGCGTCATTGGCTTGAAGGAGCGAAGCATCGCGTGGTGGTATTGACTGATCATAAGAACTTGACATATCTCGAGTCTGCCAAGCGCTTGAATCCTAGACAGGCCCGTTGGTCGTTTTTTTTTGCCCGCTTCGACTTTGTGATTTCGTACCTTCCGGGCTCTAAAAATGTGAAGGCGGATGCTCTGTCTAGGAGTTTTGTGCCCGACTCTCCGGGTTTATCTGAGCCAGCGGGTATCCTCAAGGAAGGAGTCATTGTGTCTGCCATCTCCCCTGATTTGCGGCGGGTGCTGCAAAAATTTCAGGCGAATAAACCTGATCGTTGTCCAGCAGAGAAACTGTTCGTCCCTGATAGGTGGACTAATAAACTTATCTCTGAACTTCATTGTTCGGTGTTGGCTGGTCATCCTGGAATCTTTGGTACCAGAGAGTTAGTGGCTAGATCCTTCTGGTGGCCATCTCTGTCATGGGATGTACGTACTTTTGTGCAGTCCTGTGGGATTTGTGCTAGGGCTAAGCCCTGCTGTTCTCGTGCCAGTGGGTTGCTTTTGCCCTTGCCGGTCCCAAAGAGGCCTTGGACACATATTTCGATGGATTTCATTTCTGACCTTCCCGTTTCTCAAAAGATGTCAGTCATTTGGGTGGTCTGTGATCGCTTTTCTAAAATGGTCCATCTGGTGCCCTTGGCTAAATTGCCTTCCTCCTCTGATTTGGTACCTTTGTTCTTTCAGCATGTGGTTCGGTTGCATGGCATTCCTGAGAATATTGTTTCTGACAGAGGTTCCCAGTTTGTTTCAAGGTTTTGGCGAGCCTTTTGTGGTAGGATGGGCATTGACCTATCCTTTTCCTCGGCTTTCCATCCTCAGACTAATGGCCAGACCGAACGAACCAATCAGACCTTGGAAACATATCTGAGATGTTTTGTTTCTGCAGACCAGGATGATTGGGTGTCCTTTTTGCCGTTGGCTGAGTTCGCCCTTAATAATCGGGCCAGCTCGGCTACCTTGGTTTCTCCATTTTTTTGCAATTCTGGGTTCCATCCTCGTTTCTCTTCAGGACAGGTTGAGTCTTCGGACTGTCCTGGCGTGGATTCTGTGGTGGATAGGTTGCAGCAGATCTGGACTCAGGTAGTGGACAATTTGATCTTGTCCCAGGAGAAAGCTCAACTTTTCGCTAATCGCAGACGCCGTGTGGGTCCCCGACTTCGTGTTGGGGATCTGGTTTGGTTATCTTCTCGTCATATTCCTATGAAGGTTTCCTCTCCTAAATTTAAACCTCGTTTTATTGGTCCGTATAGGATTTCTGAGGTTCTCAATCCTGTGTCTTTTCGTTTGACCCTCCCAGACTCCTTTTCCATACATAATGTATTCCATAGGTCGTTGTTGCGGAGATATGTGGCAACCAATGGTTCCATCTGTTGAGCCTCCTGCCCCGGTTTTGGTGGAGGGGGAATTGGAGTATATTGTGGAGAAGATTTTGGATTCTCGTGTTTCTAGACGGAAACTCCAGTATCTGGTTAAATGGAAGGGTTATGCTCAGGAAAATAATTCCTGGGTTTTTGCCTCTGATGTTCATGCTTCCGATCTTGTTCGTGCCTTTCATGCGGCTCATCCTGGTCGGCCTGGGGGCTCTGGTGAGGGTTCGGTGACCCCTCCTCAAGGGGGGGGTACTGTTGTGAATTCTGTGGCTGAATTCACTCCTGTGGTCACAAGTGGTACTGCAGCTTCTGAGCTTCCTCCCTCAGGTGTTCTGGTGAGCTCGTTAACTGCTTCATTACTTAACTCCGCCTGATGCTGCTATCCTTGCTCCTGGTCAATGTTTCAGTGTTGGATCTGAGCTTCTGATTGTTCCTGTGACCTGCTGCTCTGTATAGCTAAGTGCTTTTTGCTTTTTTGTTGCTTTTTTTCTGTCCAGCTTGTCTTTTGTTTTGCTGGAAGCTCTGAGACGCAAAGGGTGTACCGCCGTGCCGTTAGTTCGGCACGGTGGTTTTTTTTTGCCCCCTTTGCGTGGTTTTGCTTTAGGGTTTTTGTAGACTGCAAAGTTCGCTTTACTGTCCTCGCTCTGTCCTAGAATATCGGGCCCCACTTTGCTGAATCTATTTCATCCCTACGTTTTGTCTTTTCATCTTACTCACAGTCATTATATGTGGGGGGCTGCCTTTTCCTTTGGGGAATTTCTCTGGGGCAAGTCAGGCCTATTTTTCTATCCTCAAGCTAGCTAGTTTCTTAGGCTGTGCCGAGTTGCCTAGGTAGTTGTTAGGCGCAATCCACAGCCGCTTTTAGTTGTGTTTAGGATAGGATCAGGTGTGCAGTCTACAGAGTTTCCACGTCTCAGAGCTCGTTCTTGTATTTTTGGGTATTTGTCAGATCACTGTGTGCGCTCTGATCGCTAAGCACACTGTGTTTCTGGATTGCCTTCATAACACCTGTCATTAGCAAACATAACACAGCTCCCCTCCTGCTGCTGCAGCCCTGCCACAGTCTCCCTCCCCCTTCTGTACCTCAGCCTTTCCTTCGGCAGTCATTTCTTCATCCTCCTCCTCCCCTTCAGATCAAACTTCAGCAGATAACTTCGCTTCCACTACATCATCTGCCCGGGAAAACTTTTCTCAATTTAGCAGCAGCCTCCAAGCGTCTCTGACATGCAGTGTTAACCTTATTAACGTCTTCCCTGGCCGCGGCGCTATCTTGGAATGCACCGGCCTCTCCAGCTCCCGCATCTTTCTGCCATCTCCGGGTCATTTCGTCCTCCCCACCGTGCTCCAGCGCTCCCGAGACCTTCAGCCAGCAGATATATCACACTTTAAAGCAGACAGCGGCGTCTGCACAGGATTAGAGCAATAATGGCAGTGGGAGCTCTCTCCTATGCGACCGCTCACCTGGCCAGCTAGGACACACCCAGAGTATAATGTAACTTGTTTTTCTTATCTTTCAGGTTACATCGGGGGGGGGGGGATATTATGAGAATTCCGATTTAGTTAATTTAGGAATTGTGCACATTCCATCTCAGTACCCACCCAAAGAAAGAATGTCGTCAATATAGCGATGCCAATTGCGAATCTGTTCCTTGAAAGCCTTGGAGGGATACACCACATTCTCCTCCCACCATCCAAGGAAGATATTAGCATACGCTGGTGCGCATCGAGCCCCCATGGCGACTCCAGAGATCTGTCGAAAAAATGCCCTATCAAAGATGAAGTAATTATGGTGGAGAATAAAATTCAATAGATCAATAATAGTCATGCCTGCAGTCTATATGATTACATCTGTCCAGAAAAAAGCAACAACATTGACTCCGTCACTGTGATTGATGTTGGAATACAACGACTCGATATCGCAAGTCATGAAGAGAGCATTCGTCGGCACAACAATATCCCGGCAGATCTCAATTAAATGAGTCGTGGCCCTGATGAAGGAAGGTAAAGTTAGTTCTAAGGGTTGTAGAAAAAATCCGCATAAGCGCAGGCTTTTTCACATATGCTTCCAATGCTTGAAAGTATTGGACGGCCGGGCGGTTTGTTGGCATTTTTGTGGATCTTTGGCAACATGTAAAAGGTGGAAATAACAGGATGTTCTACCCACATGTATTTTTTCTCATTGGAGGTAATGATACCATATTGTTCCGCTTTCATGAGTAGTTTATGAAATTGGGTGAGAAAAACTGATGTTGGCTCAGAAGGGAATTTCAAATAAAACCTAGAATCCCCCAATTGTCTGGTTGCTTCCTTCAAATACATGTGGGTAGGCCAAAGAACCACATTGCCACCCTTGTTGGCCTCCTTAATTAGGAAGACATTGTTTTTGAGCGAAAAGAGTGCCTGCTTCTCAGCCCTAAACAGATTGGGCGAAGTACTAACCTGAGGAGACATAAGCAAAATGTTTCGTTTGACCAATTCTAAAAATATCTTCACTGTGGGTACCAATGAAAATGAAGGGGCTTTTGTGGACTTATTCCTGTATGGAAAGGGACTTCTGATGGTGGTGGAATGATTTTCTTCAAGAAGTTCAAGCAGATCTAGAAAAGCTTGATGTTCCTCCTCTGGAAGTGTTTGCATAATGTCAAGTTTCTAGTACACCTGGAATATCAAATTTCTGCAGAACATCTGCAAAACAGAAATCTGAGAAGACAAGACGTGATCAGAAAGATTAATGACTTGTAACGATAGAAAGCTCACCTCTGGACCTTCCATTGTAGGGGATGGCTTATGCCCAGGGGTTACTTGCGCCTGGTTCCGTAAGTCTGTTGAAAGGGCGATGTCCGACTCCGGTACCTGGTTGGCCTCCTTCTTGTTGTTCTTGGTGTGTTTTTCACCCCGTCGGGTCCGATGTCTAGCTCGCTTCCAGCTGATGACGAAAAATCACTAGAGCTGGCTTCACCCGACGAGGGATCCATTGTGGCCATAGTTTGGAAATTTTTGTTATTAGCCTTGGTGTCACGGGCGCTACCACTATGCTTCCACCTAAAAACTGTGTGTTGCTCAAAGTCCAGTTTATCTCTCTGAAACTTTTTCGGTTTTCTGGAAGTTACATCCGACTCATATTTATCTAAAATCTCCTTTAACTTTGCCCTGAAACTCATGACCTGTGCTGAGTCAACTTTACTCAGCTTGGACTCCAGCTCTTTAACATGGATTTTGGTGATGGAAAAGAGTTTTTTTGTCATGTTCAAGCAGCATATTATTTAATATATTGGAACATTGTGTGAGCCCTTGCTCCCAAGATTTACGGAAATAATCGGAGGGTTCCCAAGTGGGAAAAATAGCCACATGTAAACCCCGAGGTATAAGTCCTGCCTTGAGGTATTCAAGTCTCATCGTTTTTTCAATTTTTAAAATCTGAGGTGTGTCACTTTATGTGGGGATAACTTTGGAATTCTTCACAAAGGATAATAGAAAACAAATGGATCTTACAAATTATTTTTCATCTGCTCACAATACCCTACATACGATTGTACACTACTCTCTGGGCACATGGCAGTGTTCAGAAGGGAAGGAGCGCCATTTAGCTGTTTGAATGCAGATCTAGCTGGAA
This sequence comes from Ranitomeya imitator, assembly GCF_032444005.1. Taxonomy (NCBI): domain Eukaryota; kingdom Metazoa; phylum Chordata; class Amphibia; order Anura; family Dendrobatidae; genus Ranitomeya; species Ranitomeya imitator. The sequence continues at coordinate 259,957,289 of NC_091283.1, forward strand.
TAGTTTGCAGATACAATGTATTGGGAGCACTGTTCGTGGTCAACTGGCAGCTCAAAAGATCTCCACCATGAACATGCTTGGCACTATCTTCTCTGCTTTCCATATCCCAAGGATTGCCTTGCTCATCTCCCTTTATCACCATTACATTGATCTGGACTTACACTGGGACCCCTAGGCTTGGACCATGGTGTTACCTGCTATTCTGTGGTATTAGATGGTAAGATGAATAGTCAGGTAGCTGGATCAGAACCGGAAGGACAGAATCGGAAGACACACGATTAGTCAGTAAACAGGCCACGGTCACACAGTAAACAAATACACAAGCCACAAGCTGAGCACAGAGGACTGAACCAGAGGAGAACAACGCTGTTTTTATGGCCATGTGCTTTGAGCTTTAGTAGGGTGTGGTACTTTCCAATTGGCTGAAGTAGGGAGCTGATTACTCCATCTGGACAGCAGGAACAGATTCCAGATGAGATTGGACACATCATATGCAGAAGCCCTAATATGACTAAATTACAGAAAGCCAGATTAGTCGAAATCCCTGTGAAGTGATTCAATTTTGTAAATTAATTCACTGAGGGTTATAATCTATACATATGTAGTCAAAATTGTTGGTACCCCTCTTTTAATGACAGAAAACCCCACAATGGTCACAGAAATAACTTGAATCTGACAAAAGTAATCATAAATAAAAAATCTATGACAATGAACAAATGAAAGTCAGACATTGCTTTTCAGCCATGCTTCTACAAAATTAAAAAAAATAAAACTCATGAAATAGGCCTGGACAGAAATGATGGTACCCCTGAAAATAATGTGACAAAGGGACATGTTAAATCACATTGTGTTCACTAACTAGCATCACAGGTGTCTACAATCCTGGAATCAGTGAGTGGCCTGTATATAGGGCTACAGATACTCACTGTGCTGTTTGGTGACATGGTGTGTATCACACTCAACATGGACCAGAGGAAGTGAAGGAAAGAGTTGTCTCAGATTAAAAAGAAAATTATAGACAAATATGTTAAAGGTAAAAGTTATAAGAACATCTCCAAGCAGCTTGAAGTTCCTGTGACTACAGCTGCAGATATTATTCAGAAATGTAAGATCCATGGGACTGTAGCCAACCTCCCTGGACGTGGCCGCAGGAGGAAAATTGATGGCAAATCAAAGAGACGGATAATACGAATGGTAACAAAAGAGCCCTGAAAAACTTCTAAACAGATTAAAGGTGAACTTCAAGCTCAAGGAACATCAGTGTCAGATCGCACCATCTGTCATTGTATGACCCAAAGTGGACTTCGTGAGATACGACCAAGGAGGACACCATTGTTTAAAAAAAATCATAACAAAGCCAGACTGGAATTTGCTAAACTACATGTTGACAAGCCACAAAACTTCTGGGAGAATGTCTTATGGACAGATGAGACAAAAATTTAACTTTTTGGCAAGGCACATCAGCTCTATGTTCAGAGACGGAAAAATGAAGCATCTCAAGAAAAGAACACTGTCCCTACTCTGAAACAAGGCGGAGGCTCTGTTATGTTCTGGGGCTGCTTTGCTGCATCTGGCACAGGGTGTCTAGAATCTGTGCAGTGTACAATGAAATCTCAAGACGATCAAGGGTTTCCAGAGAGAAATGTGCTACCCAGTGTCAGAAAGCTTGGTCTCAGGCGCAGGACATGGGTCTTGCAACAGGATAATAACCCAAAACACACAGCTAAAAACACCCAAGAATGGCTAAGAGGGAAATATTGGACTATTCTGAAGTGGCCTTCTATGAGCCCTGACCTAAATCCTATTGAGCATCTTTGGAAAGAGCTGAAACATGGCGTCTGGAAAAGGCAACCTTCAGACACGAGACAACTGGAGTAGTTTGCTCTTGAGGAGCGGCCAAAATACCTGTCGAGAGGTGCAGAAGTCTCATTGACAGTTACAGGAATCGTTTGATTGCAGTGATTGCCTCAAAAGGTTGTGCAACAAAATAATACGTTAAGGGTACCATCATTTCTGTCCGGGCCGATTTCATGAGTTTTATTTTTTTTAATTCTGTGGAGGCATGGCTGAAAAGCAATGTCTGACTTTCATTTGTTCATTTTCATAGATTTTTTATTTATTATTACTTTTGTCAGATTCAAGTTATTGCTGTGACCATTGTGGGTTTTTCTGTCATTAAACGAGGGGAACCAACAGTTTAGACCACGTGTATAGGAGGAATGAATATTTTGACTCCACAGCCACTTTCTGGAAATTAACACACAGTGGATGTTGGAGAGTGAAAATTACACATTTGCCATTTTATTACCCAGCACATAGTGCCCAGATTGTGCTCCAGGAGACACACTCTGTAAATTAAGTGGATTCTTCTCACTATAATATTGCTAAATACAGGGATCCTAAATGTTGTTTGAGCACACTGCAAGACTCAGAAGTGAGAGAGGATTTTGCTGGATTGGTTTATATAAACTCTGTTACTTTTCAACAGCCTTTGAGCCACTAATAGTGTGGGAACCTCTGTTTTTCCATTGACAGATGATGGACCTGAGTGGGGACAAAACAGTCATTGGTTTGGTAAATAACACCATGTAACACAATTTTTGTTCCTGGCTTCCAAGTGAAATATTTCAATTGCTTATGTTTAAAGACTATGGAAAAACGACTACATTCAACAAAAACTTTGATTTTATGATCACAACCCAGAAAAATTTTGTATTTATTTTGACAAAAAAGGAAATTATTATATTTTCGTTCATGCGGTCTGATAAAAAAACAACACTTGCATTGTAAATTGACAAAGACAGTCAAAAATCTCTCAAAGGTTCAGAAATGAGTACAGTACAGACCAAAAGTTTGGACACACTTTTTCATTTAAAGATTTTTCTGTATTTCCATGACTATGAAAATTGTAAATTCACACTGAAGGCAGGTGGAATTACATGCTTAACGAAAAAGTGTAAAACAACTGAAAATATGTCTTATATTCTAGGTTCTTCAAAGTAGCCACCTTTTGCTTTGATTACTGCTTTGCACACTCTTGGCATTCTCTTGATGAGCTTCAAGAGGTAGTCACCGGGAATGGTTTTCTCTTCACAGGTGTGCCCTGTCAGGTTTAATAAGTGGGATGTCTTGCCTTATAAATGGGATTGGGACCATCAGTTGTGTTGTGCATAAGTCTGGTGGATACACAGCTGATAGTCCTACTGAATAGACTGTTAGAATTTGTATTATTGCAAGAATAAAGCACTTAAGTAAAGAAAAACGAGTGGCCATCATTACTTTAAGACATGAAGGTCAGTCAGTCAAAAAAATTGGGAAAACTTCGAAAGTGTCCCCACTTTGCAGTTGCAAAAACCATTAAGCGCTACAAAGAAACTGGCTCACATAAGGACCACTGTTATGATCTGGTGGCCTAGGAGCAGCATGAGACGTACTCTGGAGAAGGTGGTACCTTTACTGACCGCAAACCCTGAACTAGCAGCGCAACTAGAAGTAGCCGTGGGGGGTACCTAACACTCCCTAGGCCCCTGGACACAGTCTAAGAACTAACTACCCCTAAAGACAGAAACGGGAAAACTATCTTGCCTCAGAGAAAATCCCCAAAGGATAGACAGCCGCCCACAAATATTGACTGTGAAAGGAGAGGGAAATAACATACGCAGACATGAAATCAGGATTTAGCATAGGAGGCCATACTAGCTAAAAAGGAAGAATAGGACAGAGTACTATGCGGTCAGTATTAAAACACTAGAAAATATCCACCACAGAAAATACAAAACACCACATCTGACTAAAGACATGGAGGGTATATCTGCATCTCCAGAGACACAGCTAGGCTGCAAAAAATCCTTCACAGACAAAGCTGGACAAAACAAAACAAGAAAATGCACAGACTATAAGGTCCACAGCAGGTGGACAGCAAAAAACAAGGCCAGAACTTATCTTTGAAGAAATGAACAGCAGACCAGGAGAGACCAAATATGGATGTGAATCCTCCAAAAACAGTGGACAACTGGCACTGACTAAAGGATAAAGCAGGACTTAAATAGCCCAACCCAAATTGCAAAAAATGGATACACCTGATAAATGCTGCGATCCAACTACCGCAGCACTACCACTCATAACCACCGGAGGGAGCCCAAGAGCAGAATTCACAAAAGTACCCCCCCCTTGAGGAGGGGTCACCGAACCCTCACCAGAGCCCCCCAGGCCGATCAGGACGAGCCAAATGAAAGGCACGAACCAAATCGTCAGCATGAACATCGGAGGCAACAAACCCAAGAATTATCCTCCTGGCCATAACCCTTCCATTTGACCAGATACTGAAGCTTCCGCCTCGAAAAACGAGAATCCAAAATCTTCTCAACCACATACTCCAACTCCCCATCAATCAACACCGGGGCCGGAGGATCAGCAGAGGGAACAACGGGCACCACATACTTCCGCAACAAAGATCTATGGAACACATTATGGATGGAAAAAGAGGCTGAAAGGGCCAAATGAAAAGACACCGGATTGGTAATCTCAGAAATCCTATAAGGACCAATAAACCGAGGCTTGGACTTAGGGGAAGAAACCTTCATAGGAACATGACGGGAAGACAACCAGACCAAATCCCCAACCCGAAGCCGGGAACCAACACACCGACGACGGTTAGCAAAATGCCGAGCCTCCTCCTGAGACAACACCAAATTGTCCACCACATGAGCCCAAATCTGCTGCAGCCTGTCAACCACTGAATCCACACCAGGACAATCAGAAGGCTCAATCTGCCCTGAAGAAAAACGAGGATGAAAACCAAAATTACAAAAAAAGGCGAAACCAAGGTAGCAGAACTAGCCCGATTATTAAGGGCAAACTCGGTCAATGGCAAGAACGCCACCCAATCATCCTGATCAGCAGACACAAAGCATCTCAAATAAGTTTCCAAAGTCTGATTAGTTCGCTCCGTCTGGCCATTTGTCTGAGGATGAAATGCGGAAGAAAAAGACAAATCAATGCCCAGCCTAGCACAAAAGGCCCGCCAAAACCTAGAAACAAACTGGGAACCTCTATCGGACACAATATTCTCCGGGATGCCATGCAAACGAACCACATGCTGAAAAAACAACGGAACCAAATCAGAAGAGGAAGGCAATTTAGGCAAAGGTACCAAATGAACCATCTTAGAAAACCGGTCACAAACCACCCAGATAACCGACATCCTCTTGGAAACCGGAAGATCTGAAATAAAATCCATAGAAATATGCGTCCAAGGTCTCTCAGGGACCGGCAAAGGCAGAAGCAACCCACTAGCGCGGGAACAGCAAGGCTTAGCCCGCGCACAAATCCCACAGGACTGCACAAAAGAACGCACATCCCGCGACGAAGAAGGCCACCAAAAGGACCTACCAACCAAATCTCTGGTACCAAAAATCCCAGGATGGCCAGCCAACACAGAACAATGAACCTCAGAAATCACTTTACTAGTCCATCTATCAGGAACAAACAGTTTCCCCACAGGACAGCGGTCAGGCTTATCAGCCTAAAATTCCTCAAGAACCCGTCGTAAATCAGGGGAGAAGGCAGAAAGAATCACCCCTTCCTTCAGAATGCCGACCGGCTCAAGAACCCCAGGGGAATCAGGAAAAAAACTCCTAGAGAGGGCATCCGCCTTAACATTCTTAGTACCAGGAAGGTACGAGACCACAAAATCAAAACGGGAGAAAAACAGGGACCATCGAGCCTGTCTAGGATTCAGTCGTTTGGCAGACTCGAGGTAAATCAGATTCTTATGATCGGTCAAGACCACAATACGGTGCTTGGCCCCCTCAAGCCAATGATGCCACTCCTCAAATGTCCACTTCATAGCCAACAACTCCCGATTGCCGACATCATAATTGCGTTCCGCAGGCGAAAACTTCCGAGAAAAGAAGGCACACGGTTTCATCAAGGAACCATCAGAATTCCTCTGAGACAAAACGGCCCCTGCCCCAATCTCAGACGCGTCAACCTCAACCTGAAATGGAAGAGAAACATCCGACTGACGCAACACAGGGGCAGAAGTAAATCGGCGTTTAAGCTCCTGAAAGGCAGAAACAGCCGCAGAGGACCATTTCGTCACATCAGCGCCTTTCTTCGTCAAATCGATCAGAGGTTTAACCACACTGGAGAAGTTGGCAATGAAACAACGATAAAAATTAGCAAAGCCCAAGAATTTCTGAAGGCTCTTCACAGATGTGGGCTGAATCCAATTATGAATGGCCTGAACCTTAACCAGATCCATTTCTATAGATGAGGGAGAAAAAATGAAGCCCAAAAAAGAAACCTTCTGCACTCCAAAGAGGCACTTCGACCCCTTCACAAACAAAGCATTATCACGGAGGATCTGAAATACCATCCTGACCTGTTTCACATGAGACTCCCAATCATTGGAAAAAAATCAAAATATCATCCAAATATACAACCATGAGCTTATCAAGATAACTCCGAAAGATATCATGCATGAAGGACTGGAACACAGATGGGGCATTAGAGAGTCCGAATGGCATCACTAGGTATTCAAAATGGCCTTCGGGCGTATTAAATGCAGTTTTCCACTCATCACCCTGTTTAATACGAATAAGATTATATGCCCCTCGAAGGTCAATCTTAGTAAACCAGCTAGCCCCTTAATCCTAGCAAACAAATCAGTAAGCAAAGGCAAAGGGTATTGAAATTTGACCGTGATCTTATTCAAGAGGCGATAATTAATACACGGTCTCAAGGAGCCATCCTTCTTGGCAACAAAAAAAAACCTGCTCCCAATGGTGAAGAAGATGGCTTAATATGCCCCTTCTCCAAAGACTCCTTAATATAGCTCTGCATGGCGGCATGTTCTGGCACAGACAGGTTGAAAAGTCGACCCTTAGGGAACTTACAACCTGGAATCAAGTCAATAGCACAATCATAGTCCCTATGTGGTGGAAGGGAATTGGATTTAGGCTCATCGAATACATCCTGGAAATCTGACAAAAACTCAGGAATTTCAGAAGAGGGGGAAGAGGAAATAAACATCAAAGGAACGTGATCATGAACCCCCTGACAACCCCAACTAGTCGAAGACATGGATTTCCAATCTAACACCGTATTATGTAGCTGTAACCATGGAAAACCCAGCACAATATCATCATGCAAATTATGCAACACCAGAAAACGACAATCTTCCTGATGGGCTGGCGCCATGCGCATGGTCAGCTGTGTCCAAAACTGAGGTTTATTTTTAGCCAACGGTGTAGCATCAATCCCCCTTAAAGGAATAGGGTTCTGCAAAGGCTGCAAGGGGAAACCACAACATCTGGCAAATTCTAAGTCCATTAAATTCAGAGCGGCGCCTGAATTCACAAATGCCATGACAGAAAATGACGATAATGAGCAGATCAAGGTCACAGATAACAGAAATTTTGGTTGTACAGGACTGATGGTAACAGAACTAGCGATTCTCTTTGTACGCTTAGGGCAATCAGAAATAACATGAGCAGAATCGCCGCAGTAAAAACACAACCTATTCTGACGCCTAAATCTTTGTTGTTCAGCTCTAGACAAAATCCTATCACACTGCATAGGCTCAGGGCTCCTCTCGGAGGACAACGCCACAGTGTGCACAACTCTGCGCTCGCGCAAGCGCCGATCAATCTGAATGGCCAGAGACATAGAATCACTCAGACCAGCAGGCGTGGGGAACCCCACCATAACATCTTTAACGGATTCAGAAAGACCCTTTCTGAAAATTGCCGCCAAGGCATCCTCATTCCATTTAGTCAGTACAGACCATTTTCTAAATTTCTGGCAATACGATTCTGCCGCTTCTTGACCTTGACACAGGGCCAACAAGATCTTCTCAGCTTGATCCACAGAATTAGGCTCATCATACAATAACCCCAATGCTTGAAAGAAAGAATCAACATTAAGCAAAGCAGGATTGCCAGATTCCAGGGAAAATGCCCAATCCTGTGGGTCACCACGCAGCAAGGATATGATGATTTTAACCTGCTGAATGGGATCACCAGAAGAACGGGGTCTCAATGCAAAAAACAGTTTACAATTATTTTTGAAACTCAAAAATTTGGATCTGTCACCAAAAAATAAATCAGGAGTGGGAATCTTAGGTCCTAAGGCAGGAGTCTGAATAATAAAATCTGAAATACCCTGTACCCTAGCAGCAAGCTGATCCACCCGAGAAACTAACTCCTGAATATTCATGTTAATACTATACTAGGTTCCGTAGCCACCCAGAGATTAAGAGGGAAGAGAACACAGAATAGACTGGAGAAAAAAAATGGCTCAAGAGCTTCCTTCCCTTCTTCTGAGATGCATTTAACTCATTGTTGGCCAGTTGTACTGTTGTGATCTGGTGGCCTAGGAGCAGCATGAGACGTACTCTGGAGAAGGTGGTACCTTTACTGACTGCAAACCCTGAACTAGCAGCACAACTAGAAGTAGCCGTGGGGGGTACCTAACACTCTCTAGACCCCTCGACACAGCCTAAGTACTAACTACCCCTAAAGACAGAAACGGGAAAACTATCTTGCCTCAGAGAAAATCCCCAAAGGATAGACAGCCGCCCACAAATATTGACTGTGAAAGGAGAGGGAAATAACATACGCAGACATGAAATCAGGATTTAGCATAGGAGGCCATACTAGCTAAAAAGGAAGAATAGGACAGAGTACTATGCGGTCAGTATTAAAACACTAGAAAATATCCACCACAGAAAATACAAAACACCACATCTGACTAAAGACATGGAGGGTATATCTGCATCTCCAGAGACACAGCTAGGCTGCAAAAAATCCTTCACAGACAAAGCTGGACAAAACAAAACAAGAAAATGCACAGACTATAAGGTCCACAGCAGGTGGACAGCAAAAAACAAGGCCAGAACTTATCTTTGAAAAAATGAACAGCAGACCAGGAGAGACCAAATATGGATGTGAATCCTCCAAAAACAATGGACAACTGGCACTGACTAAAGGATAAAGCAGGACTTAAATAGCCCAACCCAAATTGCAAAAAATGGATACACCTGATAAATGCTGCGATCCAACTACCGCAGCACTACCACTCATAAACACCGGAGGGAGCCCAAGAGCAGAATTCACAACAGACCACCCCAGGAAAGGAAGACCAAGAGTCACCTCTGCTTCTGAAGATAAGTTTATCCGAGTCACCAGCCTCAGAAATCGCAGGTTAACAGCAGCTCAGATTAGAGACCAGGTCAATGCCACACAGAGTTTTAGTAGCAGACACATCTCTACAACAACTGTTAAGAGGAGACTTTGTGCAGCGGGCCTTTATGGTAAAATAGCTGCTAGGAAACCACTGCTAAGGACAGGCAACAAGCAAAAGAGACTTGCTTGGGCTAAAGAACACAAGGAATGGACATTAGACCAGTGGAAATCTGTGCTTTGGTCTGATGAGTCCAAATTTGAGATCTCTCGTTCCAACCACCGTGTCTTTGTGCGACGCAGAAAAGGTGAACGGATGGACTCTACATGCCTGGTTCCCACCGTGAAGCATGGAGGAGGAGGTGTGATGGTGTGGGGATGCTTTGCTGGTCACACTGTGGGGATTTATTCAAAATTGAAGGCATACTGAACCTGCATGGCTACTACAGCATCTTGCAGCGGCATGCTATTCCATCCGGTTTGTGTTTAGTTGGACCATCATTTATTTTTCAACAGGACAATGACCTCAAACACACCTCCAAGCTGTGTAAAGGCTATTTGACCAAGAAGGAGAGTGATGGGGTGCTACGCTAGATGACCTGGCCTCCACAATCACCAGACCTGAACCCAATCGAGATGATTTGGGGTGAGCTGGACCACAGAGTGAAGGCAAAAGGGCCAACAAATGCTAAGCATCTCTGGGAACTCCTTCAAGATTGTTGGAAGACCATTTCCAGTGACTACCTCTTGAAGCTCATCAAGAGAATTCCAAGAGTGTGCAAAGAAGTCATCAAAGCAAAAGGTGGCTACTTTGAAGAACCTAGAATATGACATATTTTCAGTTGTTTCACACTTTTTTGTTTAGTATATAATTCCACATGTGTTAATTCATAGTTTTGTTTCCTTCAGTGTGAATTTACAATGTTCGTAGTCATGAAAATACAAAAAAATCTTTAAATGAGAGGTGTGTCCAAACTTTTGGTCTGTACTGTAGGTGTTCTAGATTTGCAAGTATACTGCAAATCACTTTCCTGAACAAGCCCCCAAATGTCGTTCCCTGTCATGTTTTCGGTATACTGTCCTTGGTAATGAAGTTTAAAGTCCAATATATCTTGATGAAAGCGCTCGCCTTGCTCCTCAGAGTTCTCTTGTTCTCCTTGAACTTGTCAATATGATCATCAAGGATATGCACTTGGAGAGACATTCTGCATCCCATTATGGCATAATTCTTTGAGCGTCTGAACCAACTGCACATAGTTTTCAGCCTTGTGATTTCCCGGAAGCCATGATCCACTGTAATGAAACTGTTCCAAGCCATTTTCTCCATCCTGTTCAGCAGCTTGCCGAACTCGTCACATTCTATGATCTTCTTGATTTGCTGTTCGACGAAGATAACAGCCTTGACCTTTGCCTCCGACAGCTTTGGAAAGAGACCTTAGAGGTACTTGAAAGCTTCTGACTCCTTGTCAAGAGCCATGACAAATTGCTTTATGAGGCCTATCTTGATATGCAATGGTGGCATCAGCACTAGGGTTGAGTGAAACGGATCGGTCATTTTCATAAGTCGCCGACTTTTGGCAAAGTCGGGTTTCATGAAACCTGACCCGATCCCTGTGTGGGGTCGGCCATGCGGTACGCGACCTTCGCGCCAAAGTCGCGTCTCTATGACGCGTTCAGCGCCATTTCTCAGCCAATGAAGGTGGACGCAGAGTGTGGGCAGCGTGATGACATGGGTCTCTTTTTCTTTTCAATGATCTTTTTATTGAAATGAAATATAGACAGATAAGGAATCAAAAACATTTGTAGTACAACAAGTGGTTAAAGTAACAGACTCTTTTTAACGCTTAAACAGGAAATAGGGCTCCTTCTCCAATAGAGTCATTAACTGGATGAAAGTGTTGAGAAAACATCATAAAGTCTGTCAAGTAATGCGGATAATACAGAAACTCCTTAAAGTTTAATATAACAAAGAACAAAAAAAGAAAGATAGAGGGAAAGAGGAAAGTGGGAGGTAGGAGGAAGGATGGAGGGATAAGAAAAAGGCGGGAGATTGAGGGGGGTGAGGGGGTGGAGGGGTGGCACCATGAGTATACTTCCCAGATTGATTAATCTTCAACAGTGTCTAGCTTGGCGGACGACCTAAGCGAGATCCAAGGGAGCCAAATTCCTTTAAATTTAGTTTGTGAGTGGTTTACCAATTCAGCCATGCGATATAGTTGGTCTATTTTCTTCACCATTGATGATGCGTCGGGATATTCGTGGTTTTCCAGCATGTGGGAATTAACAATTTAGCTGCAGCTAGAATATTTTGAGCTAAAATGGAGAGCCACACATATTTGGGCCACGCAGGAAAGTTCAGAAGCGCCAATTCTGGTGTTAATTGTACCTTTTTCCCTGTGATGTCTTTTATCAATTGTTCTGTCATTGTCCAGAAACCACGAATTCCCGGGCATGACCACCAAAGGTGTAAGAAGTCGCCTTCCCCTGATTCGCATCTCCAGCAATTAGCGTGTGGGCTCACTCGCCAGGCCCGGAGCTGCGTTTGAGTGATATACCATCTGGACACTATCTTATAAGAATTTTCCTGGGTTTTAACACAACTTGTAGGACCATGGGAGTTTTTGTAGATGTGGGACACTTGTGCTTGCGTGAAAGTACACCCTAGATCTTTTTCCCACCTTAAAACGTAGGCTCTCTTGAGGCTTAATTCATCTGTCAATAGTGTTTGATAGATTGTGGAGAGGACCTTTGTGGGTCTAGAAGCTTTGGCGCATAAAGTTTCGAATGGGGTAGGATTACGTGCAATGTCTGAGTAGTATTGTGTTCTTTTCAATGTATCTTTGAGAGATGAGTATTGTAAAAAATTGAAATTTGCTAAACCTGGTTTTTCACGCAATTCTGCCAGAGATCGTAGCGATCCCTCAGCCATCAACTGGTCTATTGGGATATTTTTAGCTCGGTTCTCAATTGTATGGGTTACAATATCAGAGAGGGTTAATAGCGGTGACGAAGGGGGTATAAGAATGTTATGCGTTTTTGACCATATTTTTATTAGTGTATGGGTGAGTGGATTAGGGTGATAGGGGAGAGGGTGGGCTCCCCCGCGAGTCAGCAAGTATGGTCGGAGAGGGAAAGGTGAGGTCTCTTTCTCTATGGCTATTGCCAGGCTTCCCTGTGTTTGTCTGATTAGGTTTACTGATCTTGACAGCACTGCTGCATAATAATATTTCTTTACATCAGGGGCCCCCATAACCCCATACCTCTAGGTAGTGTCAGCGTGCGGAATGCTATGCGAGGTATTGTACTCTTCCAGATGTATTTAGAAAATAAGGAGTTAACTTTAGTTAGGTAGGTGGTTGGAACGTGTATGGGTAGTGTTTGAAATATATACGTGAATTTGGGAAGTATCAGACTCTTTATTAGGTTTTTCCTCCCTGTCCAAGAGATGAAAGGGTCTCTCCAGGATCGAATGGTTGCAGTTGTTTGTTTAAGCAGTGAAAAGTAGTTGGACTCCAAAAGTTCTTTATCTGTTCTACTTATTTTGATTCCCAAATAGGTAATATAATGTTTGGGCCATGCAAATGGGTAAAGATTTTTCGCTTTTTTAAGGATATTTTGGGGGATATTTAGATCTAACGCCTCCGACTTAGACATGTTTACTTTGAAATTTGACATATCTCCGAAGATATCTAATATCTTCAAAAGAGCTGGGAAGCTTCTGAGAGGCTTAGTCATCGTGATCAATAAATCATCAGCGAAGGCCGCTGTTTTGTGATGTGTTTCCCTGATTTTGATGCCTTCTATTTCTTGGCATTGTTGGATAGCAGCTAGTAATGGTTCCATTGTCAGCTGTGCTGTTGGGTCTCTATACATCTTCATGATAGCGGAAATCATTTAGATCAGGAAACCAAAGCCTCTCATTGTCTCTTCAAGGTAGGTCCAGTCCACTCTGTCGAAGGCTTTCTCTGCATCTGTCCCCAGGAGAACCAAAGGGAGTTTATTCATTTTTGCATAGTGCATAAGATGTAATATTTTATGCGTGTTGTCCTTCCCCTCCCTTCCCCCCACAAAACCTGTTTGGCTCAAGGAGATTAGTGTCGGCAAGAACTCGCCTATTCTGTGGGCCCACATACTGGCTAATAGCTTCAGGTCAACGTTTAATAGTGATATCGGCCTGTAGCTACTGCATAACATTTGGTCTTTACCTTCTTTATAGATTAGTGAAATTCTTGCTTCTAGCGCTTGAGTGGGGAAACAGTCACCACTCTGTATATCATTACACATTCTTAATAAATGAGGGAGGAGAACAGAGGAGAAGGATTTATAATAAGTCACCGGAAGACCATCCGGTCCAGGTGCCCTCCCAGACTGGCTCCTCGACAGAGTGGACCGGAGCTCCTCCAACCCGAAGGGTCTAGTCAGCAAATGTTGCTGGGATTCTGTCAGGTGGGGTAGGTTTAGACGAGACAGGAAGGCTCTTATATCGTATCTTCTCTTTAAGTTATCTGAACCTGACTCTGTTGGGCGAAGATTGTATAGTTTTTTGTAATAGTCTAGAAATTCTGTTTCTATTTGTGAATAATCATGGGTGTGTTGTCCGTTGGATTTTTTTTATTGCATGTATGTATGTGCGTGCCTGTCGATGTTTTTTTCTTGATAGCATAAATTTAGAGGCCTTGTCTCCGTGTACGAACATCCTAGTTTGCCATGCGGCGTACCATTTTGCTAATTTTTTATTTAGTATGTCTTTCAGTTTCTGTCTTTTTAACGTCAACGTAGACATCACCTGAGCATTTGTTTGTTTTTTGTGTTGCTTTTCCAGTATAAATATTTCGTTGTATAGCTCTGTAATTTCCTGTTGTCTCTTTTTGTTTAAGAATGAAGTGATTGAAATTAGCTCCCCTCTAATAACTGACTTATGAGCTTCCCATATTACTGGGGTCGACAGTTCTCCAGTGTCATTGAGTTCAAAATAATGTGTGATAGCTTTTGTAATGCGCGCACATATTTCTGGATAAGCTAATATTGATTCGTTTAATTGCCATGTTCTGTTAATGTTAAAGGGTTTCGCTAGTGTTATCTGTAATGTGACTATGGAGTGATCCGAGTGTATGTTAGGAAGAATGCTGGCATTTCGGGCATTGGGAAGGAGCCGTTTGGGAATAAATATATAGTCTAAGCGGTGGTAGGTTCCGTGGGAGTAATAGGAGTAATCTCGTTCAGTCGGATTTAGGTATCTCCAAACGTCTAACATCTGCATAGACCCAAGCTGGGTTTTGATTCTAGTGAGATCCTTAAGAGAGATCGCACTTCTCCTAGCTGTGGAGTCCAAAAGGGGTTCCAGTGCAATATTCAAGTCACCCCCTATGATAAGGGTTCCCTCCCTGAATTCGTCAATCTTTTTAAGTGTTCTCAGAATCCATTTCAGATGCTTCTTGTTTGGGGCATAGAGATTACATATAGTTATCAGGTTTCCAGCCAAAAGGCCTGTGACCAGTACATAGCGACCATTAGGGTCTTCCAAAGTTTTGTGTGGTTGAAAGGGTATTCCCCTAGCTATTGCCACTGATACTCCCCTTGAGCCCGCTTGTGTTGTAGTGGCGTGAAAACATGTGTCATAATAATTGTTTTCAAAATTGGGGAGTTTATCAGGTTTAAAGTGGGATTCTTGGATCAATAAGATATCAGCTTTCTGCTTTTTGAGATTATCTAGTGTGTGTCGCCTAGGTATTGGTGAGTTAAGGCCATTTACATTGAGTGAGGCAAATGTAATTACCTTATCCTGCGCAGCCATTAGGCGGGATTTGGAAGAGGATTTGAGGTCGTTGTCTAGGTGTCTTCGGATAATCTGGGAGAACCATGATGCAATGGGGAATACGGATGGAAGGGGAGGGGAGAAGGGGTAAGATAAGAGGGTATAGAAAAAGAGTGTTAAGTTCAATTTTGTAAGAAGCATATTAGGTAAAAAACAAAAACAGGTAATGATTGTAACTTTACACAGCATTTATGCCAGCTCGGGGTAGATTATTCTAATGCAATCAGCGCCTCATGTTGGCCCCAGATACTGCAATGAAAAAGTAAAGGGAGAGAGATAGGCTTAATATATATTAACATGCAGTCCTGGGGAGTATTCCAGGGTGGCGCAAGTCATGGGGAATAACATCCTTCTAGAGGATCATCTAAGCAAGTCTGGAACAAACAAAAAAGAACAAGAGGGGGGAGGTCCCTTCATCCTATTTCTTCTTCAACCCCTTTTGAGGCCGGGGATTTAGTGGATTTCTTCTTTTGTCTCTGAGACTTTGGGGTTCCAGCCTGTTGCCACGGAGTTGGGTTTATCAGGGGAAGTTGCTGTGAAGCTGTGTGGAAAGGCTCTAGGTCGGGGTAAGTCTCCAAGGGTATGTCCAGAGATCTGCACACCTCTTTGACATCAGAAGATGTTCTAACTTGGATTTTTCTGTCACCTGCAGTGATAAAGATTCCGAATGGAAACAGCCAGCGAAACCGATGGCCTTTTTGGGTTAGGGCCTCAGTGAATGGTTTTAAGAGTCTGCGTTTTTTAAGAGTTGTGGCAGATAAGTCTTGAAAGAGTTTTATTTGGGAATCTTCATATTTAACTTCTTGCACCTCCCGTGCTCTGCGCAGGATCAAGTCCTTTGTTCTGTAATCAAGGAAGCGGCATAGCACATCACGCGGAGGATCCCCTTGTTTGGGTTTGGGACGAAGAGATCTGTGGGCTCTTATAATCTCAATATCATGTGGGTCGTCTTCCAGTAATAATTTGTTAAAGATTTCATTCGAAGCTTTTGTTAACGCATCAAATGCCACCGATTCAGGAAGACCTTTAATACGAATGTTGTTTCGTCTCTCGCGATTCTCGTGGTCTTCTAGGGTGGAGTGGATTGTGTGGATCTGGCTTTCATGCTCACTGAGACAGCTGAGCAAATTATTGGATTGCTGTGTCAATGTAGTCTGGAAGTTTTCAATTGTTTCAATTCTGTGGCCCTGCTGTGTCAGGTCCTGTTTTATCTCTGCCAACTCTCTACTTATGGGCTCCATACCTTGTGATAGGATCCTTTTGATGAAAGAACGGGTCACCAGTTTCTCTTTTATGGTGCTACCTCTATCTGAGTCACTCTCGAGATCTGAGTCCGTATCTTCTTCCATCTGGGAATCAATAATGCTTGCTGGCTTGTTATGATCTGGATACACCTTTTGCTTTTTCAAAAAATTGCCTAGGTCGGCTTGGGTGATAGATTTAGAAGTCTTAGAAGATCCTTTTGGGGTCTTAGTTCCAGTTTTCCCCATGGCTTTAATGATGCTTAATATTGAGATAATTAACTATTTTCTCCCCCTGCTAGCAAGTTGTCAAGATCAGCAGGGCATGGCTGCTTCTTTATTGAAGAAAGAAAGAGGCTATGTAAGTAGTTGCCTGTTTTTATACTGAGTGTGGGATCTTAAGGTCTTCCCCAGATGCTGTTAAGTAGAGGGCAGCGCAGATCTTGTTGTCTGAGGAGAGTTTAATAAACAGTCTGCACGAGAGAGCTGAACCCTGGGCTGATCCACCTCAGATGGTAGTGAGGTACTCAGATCTAGCTCCCTTATTTTTCAGGATTAAGGGGTAGCCAGGTGCGATCTATTTAGTCCAGTAGAACAGAGACTGATCGCCTTTTGCAGGCGTGTGTGCCTAATGCGCGCCGTTTGGATCTGGGCTGCAGTGTGTGCCAGGCATTCAAGATGGCGCCGGGTCTGGGACAGAGGGATCTCCCGCCCGGGTCTGCCTTACCGGTCTGGGGCTCCTGGTGGTATATAGGAGTGTGGGCGAACGCACCTCCCGACCCATCGCGGTAGGCAGTGACCCGGAGATGCCTGAGCGGCGATGCGGCCTGTCTCAGAGGCTCCATTCAGCTTCGCGGATCCGAGCGTATTGCCGGAGAATCACCCAGCGCACCGGGGGGTGGTCGGGGCAGGCAGGGCGGGAGCTGCGTCTGGGTCTGAATCGCCGCAGGTACCTTTGTTGTCTGGTTTTCCTGCCCGACCTCTGCGCTGGGAGCAGCTCCTCAGGTTTCCAAAATGGCGCCTGTCTTCTCCCGTCTCTTCCTCCCTTCAAGCGCTCAGTCTGGAGGCACACACTTGGTCTTTTCTGATCGCCTCTTCACTCCTGCGGTGGGCAGGAGTTATTAGGGGATATCTTGGGGATCTTTATTCCTTTGTGGGAGTCCTGAGTCTCCTCTTTGTCCCGAGATCCTCAGGAGCTCACTTTCAGCACGTCTTTCCTCTCATGCAGTTAGGCCACGCCCCCGATGACATGGGTCTCAGTCCCCACCATCTTAGAGAAGGTCATTACAGTGATTGACTTGCTTTCTGCGGCGTCACAGGGGCTATAAAGGGGCGTTCCCGCCGACCTCCATCTTACTGCTGCTGATCTGAGCATAGGGAGAGGTTGCTGCCGCTTCGTCAGAAGCAGGGATAGCGTTAGGCAGGGTACATTAACCCCCAAACCGCTTGTGTTGTAGCGATTTCCACTGTCCAACACCACCTTTTGTTTGCAGGGACAGTGGAGGCAACATTTTTTTTTCCTCAGCGCTGTAGCTCATTGGGCTGCCCTAGAAGGCTCCCTGATAGCTGCATTGCTGTTTGTACGCCGCTGTGCAAACCAACTGCTTTTTTCAAAGCACAAATCCTGTTGCTCCTTCCTTTCTGCACAGCTATCTTGTTTGTCCACACTTTTGACTTTTTTGTGCAGCAGTCCACTCCTTGTTATTGCTGCCTGCCATACTTTGCTGAGATTACTGCAGGGAGATAGTAATTGTAGTACAGTCCCTTTTTTTTCGTTATATCTCTTCAAGACACTTTCTGCCACAGAAAATATACTCTAATACAGTGGCCCAGATTTATTCACTAGTCTCCCTGAAGAGAAAAAAAAGGGTGCAGATTAAAATTGGCAAATCTGTATCAGTTGCAGTCCTGTGTGTGGCATCTGTGTCTCATTTTCTGGCACAGAAAACATAGAGTCTAACAGCAGGCCTGATTTTTTGACAATTCTCCCATAAATAAAAAAAAAATAGTGGGAGATTAAGATTGGCATTTCTGCCTCAGTGCCAGTCCAGTGTGGGCCATCTCTCATTTTGTGCCACATAAAACCTAGTGTGTAACACTGCGTCAGATTTTTTGACAATTCTCCCATAAATAAAAAAAAAATAGTGGGAGATTAAGATTGGCATTTCTGCCTCAGTGCCAGTACAGTGTGTGCCACCTGTCTCTCATTTTGTGCCACAGAACATTTTATTGTATAAGAGTGGGCCACATTTTTTCAATATTCTCCCTGAAAAAATAAAAAGGGGGAGATTTTTATTGGTAGTGTGTGCATCTGCGTCAGTCCTGTTAGTGGCATATCTGTCTGCCACTGAAGCTGTGTACTGTTATACATTGGGCCTGATTTTCCCTGCAGTCTCACCCACCTATAAAGGGATATATAAATCCAACAGAAGTTTGAGTTCACCTTGTAACTGGTTTTAGAGTAAGCAATACCGTTAGTTTGGTTACGTTTTTCAAACAATGAGGAAGTCTGGTGGAAGAGGTCATGGCCGTGGGCGGTCATTGCCAGCTGGTAATGATGGTAGTGGTGGTGGAGCATCAGGTGGTCGTGGGAAAAGCAATATAGCACCTAAGTCTCGAGTTGTTCAGCCACCGTCATCGTCTGGCTACACAAGGCCTTGAACGCTCCCTTTTCTGGGAGTAGGAAAACCGCTTTCAAAGCCGGAGCAGCAAGAACAAGTTTTGGCTTTCCTTGCTGACTCTGCCTCTAGCTATTTGGCCTCCTCTTCTGAAACTGCTAAATGTAAAAGCAGCGCGTCGTTAGTGGATGTTCACGGTCAGGGACAAGTCGCTTCCTTGTCTTCTTCACCAAGAGCAACAGAGAAGGATGCGTCAGGTGACACAACGAGTTACTCCATGGAGATCTTTACACATACTGTTCCTGGGTTAGAAAGTGAAATAGTTAACAGGCCATGCCCATTACAAGTTGAATCGGACATGGAGTGCACAGATGCACAGCCACAACCAGATTACTATGCTGTTCCTTTGACTCAGACCAGAACATTGCCTTCGCAGTGTACTGATCAAGAATCTGACCCTGATGAGACTATGGTGCCCCGTCATGAACGCTATACCACTGGCTTACACGGTGCACTGACGAAGTTGCGCACGAGATAGAAGAGGAGGTCATAGATGACCCAGTTGTTGACCCCGATAGGCAGCCATTGGGGGAACAGGGTGCAGGCGGCAGTAGCTCTGAAGCGGAGGAGGAGGAGCCGCAGCAGGCATAAACATCGCAACAGGTTCCATCTGCCAGGCCCGTATCTGGCCAAAAAAGCGTGGCAAAGCCAAAACCAGTTGTAGGACAGCGTGGCCATCCGGTTAAAGAAGCTCAGTCTGCAATGCCTGAAAAGGTATCCGATAGTAGAAAGAGTGCAGTCTGGCATTTTTTAAACAACATCCAAATGATCAGCGCAAAGTCATCTGTCAAAAATGTTCAACTACCTTAAGCAGAGGTCAGAATCTTAAAAGTCTAAATACAAGTTCCATGCGTAGACATTTAAGCACCATGCATTTGCAAGCCTGGACTAACTACCAAATGTCCCTTAAGGTTGTAGCATCCTCAGCCAATGAAGCTAGTCCGCAACGCTACATCCCTTCCCTCACTGTAAGCTCACCATTTCCCGCACCACCTGCAGTAAATGTGCAGATTTCGTCGCCAGGCCAAAGCAGTCAGGGAATCACCAAGTTCGTGGTAGGAAACACTGCATGTAGGGCACCAGCAAGAATACCATCTCCAACCCTCTCTCAGTCAGCCATGTCCACCGGCACCCCCGCTAGTTCTACGATCTGCAGCTCTCCAGTCCAGCTCAGCCTACATGAGACTCTCGTTAGGAAAAGGAAGTACTCATCCTCGCATCCGCGTACACAGGGTTTGAACGACCACATTGCTAGACTAATCTTGTTAGAGATAATGCCCTACTGGTTAGTTGAAAGCGAAGCTTTCAAAGCCCTGATGGACTACGCTGTACCACGCTACGAGCTACCCAGTCGACACTTCTTTTCGAGAAAAGCCATCCCAGCTCTCCACCAGCATGTAAAAGACCGCATTGTCCATGCACTCAGACAATCTGTGAGTACAAAGGTGCACCTGACAACAGATGCATGGACCAGCAGGCATGGCCAGGGACGTTACGTGTCCATCACGGCACACTGGGTTAATGTGGTGGATGCAGGTTCCACAGGGGACAGCAATATTGAGACAGTTCTGCCTAGCACACGGTCTAGGAAACAGTTGGCTGTGGGCGTTCGCCCCCCTCCTCCTCCTCCTTGTCCTTTTGCAGAAGCGAGAGCTCGTCCACAGACCGCAGTCGCACGAACACTCCATCCGCAGCTGCCACTGTTGCACACGAGGTGTCCCATTATGGGACAGCTAGTGGCAAGCGTCAGCAGGCTGTATTGGCAATGAAGTGTTTGGGCGACAACAGACACACCGCGGAAGTTCTGTCCGAGTTCTTGCAGAAAGAAACTCAGTCCTGGCTGGGCACTGTACATCTTGAGGCAGGCAAGGTAGTGAGTGATAACGGAAGGAATTTTATGGCTGCCATAGCCCTTTCACAGCTGAAACACATTCCTTGTCTGACTCACACCTTAAACCTGGTGGTGCAGTGCTTCCTGAATAGTTATCCGGGGTTAACCTACCTGCTCCTCAAAGTGCGCAGACTTTGCTCGCATATCCGCCGTTCGCCCGTGCACTAAAGCCGTATACAGAACCATCAGCGGTCTTTGAACCTTCCACAGCATCGCCAATCATCGAAGTTGCAACAAGGTGGAACTCCACACTGCACATGCTTCAGAGACTGTGCGAACAGAGGCGTGCTGTTATCTATTTGTGGGAGGATACACATACACGAGCAGGCAGTTGGGTGGTAGAAATGGAGTTGTCAGTAGGGTTGAGCGACTTTTACTTTTATAGGATCGGGTCGGGTTTCACGAAACCCGACTTTCTCAAAAGTCGGGTCGAGTGAAATCGGCCGATCCTATAGAAAAGTCGGGGTTGGGGTCGGCCGAAACACGAAACCCAATGCAATGCATTGGGTTTCTAATAGTTCCCAGGGTCTGAAGGAGAGGAAACTCTCCTTCAGGCCCTGGGATCCATATTTAAGTGTAAAATAAAGAATTAAAATAAAAATATTGCTATACTCACCCTCTGACGCGCCCTGGTACTAACCGGCAGCCTTCCTTCCTTAGAATCAGCGCGTGAAGGACCTTAGATGACGTCGCGGCTTGTCATTGGTCGCGCGACCGCCCATGTGACTGCTCACGCGACCAATCACAAGCTGCGACGTCACCGAAGGTCATTCAAGCGCTGATTCTTAGGAAGGAAGGCTGCCAGAAAGAAGCAGGGCGCGTCCGAGGGTGAGAATATTCCTATTAGTATAGCAATATTTTTTATTTTAATTCTTTATTTTACACTTAAATATGGATTCCGATACCGATTTCCGATATTGCAAACATATCGGAACTCGGTATTGGAATTCCGATACCAGATTCAGAAGATCGCCGAACTCATGGCCGACCCCACACAGGGGTCGGGTCGGGTTTCATGAAACCCAACTTTGCCAAAAGTCGGCGACTTCTGAAAATGGCCAACCCGTTTCGCTCAACCCTAGTTGTCAGGTGTGCAGTGGTCGAAGGTACAAGACCTGTGTCAAGTCCTTCAGTGTTTTGAGGAATGCATACGGCTGGTTAGTGCAGACAACGCCATAATAAGCATGAGCATCCCCCTAATGCATCTGCTGATGCAAAGTTTGACGCACATAAAGGAGCAGGCGTCTGCAGCCGAGGAAGAGGGAAGCCTTGATGACAGTCAGCCATTGTCTGGTCAGGGCAGTCTACAGGACGAGGTAGCTGGCGAAGAGGAGGAGGACGAGGAGGATGATGGGGATGAGTATTTTTTGAATGAGGAAGCTTCTCTGGGGCCAATAGAAACTGGTGGCGTTGCAAGGCCGGGTTCAGGCTTTTTGAGGGAGACAAGTGACGTAGATTTGCCAGAAACTGCCCCTCAACCCAGCACAAGCGCACAATTGACAACTGGAACTTTGGTCCACATGGCGGATTATGCCTTACGGATCCTCAAAAGGGACCCACGCATTATTAAAATGATGACCGATGACGATTACTGGTTGGCCTACCTCCTTGATCCTCGCAAATTGCAAAATATCATGCCACATGAGAACCTAGAACAAATATTAGCAACCAAAAAGCAACTCTTGTAGACCGTTTGATTCAGGCATTCCCAGCACACAGCGCTGATGTGATGGTTCTCACACGAGCTGCAGGGGGCAACAGGGCAGAGGTGTTAGAGGTGCACAAATCAGAAATGGCATTGGACAGAGGGGTTTTTTGACCAGATTGTGGAGTGATTTCGCAATGACCGTAGACAGGACAGGTACTGCAGCATCAATGCAAAGTGACAGTAACCATACTGGACAAATGTTGTCTCCTAACTACTTTTCATCCCTTATCGATGTTCTCCCTCAACCGTCATTCTCATTTGATTACTGGGCATCCAAAATAGACACCTGGCCTGAATTGGCAGAATATGCTTTGCAGGAGCTTGCTTGCCCATCAGCTAGTGTGCTATCAGAAAGAGTATTCAGTACTGCTGGTTCAATATTGACCGAAAAAAGGACTCGTCTGGCTACCCAAAATGTTGATGATCTAACCTTCATTAAAATGAACCACTCATGGATTTCAAATTATTTGGCCCCACCTTTCCCGGCTGACACCTAGCTTTACTATAAAAAGGTCTTGCTTGTGGACGGGTCTTACTGACTGTTCCAATCTCTTAATTTGCAGCAGCTGTTTGTCCAGCATACAACAGGTTTACACCTCCCTAAATGGGCTAACTCCCCCCACGGGGCCGTGGGCTCGCCACTTGGCGCAAGCACCCGTGAGAGTGCCGTTTGTCTGAAGAGGTGAGTGTGCCCGCTTTTGGTCAACGGCACTGCAACTGGGTCCCTCATAGTACAATAAAGTGTCTCTGGCGGTGGTGGCGCGCACCCAACGTCAGACACACCGTTGTAACATGAGGCGACCTGGGTCTGTACCGCGGGCCACAAGAGAGTTTCCCCCCCAGCTCAAACAGTGCTCTACCACTTGCAAAATTATCTCTCACAGCTCCACCAATGTTTAGTCTATGCGCGGACATCCTTCAATGCCTGGCACTGACAATACCAATTTGTTGACATGTATGATGCTAGTTAAAATAGTCAGGGTCAGTGTCCTATATTGACACCAGTAAATACTTAGCGCCAAATTACTATGTCTGAAACTCAGCAGAGGAGCCCACCCCTGTACCTAAGTATGCCACCCTTTTTTTTTGGGTTCTGTTGTTTTTACGAGATAGTAACATCTATTTATTTTTTGGGAGTACTAACTGTGTCAGACACTCCTTCCAATTGTCCTCCGCTGACCACACCAATGCTGCCTGTGTACCCCTGCCACATAATCAAAGGTGCTTTGAGCCTATTTTTTTTTTTATTTTAGGCCTACTAAGTCTGTCTGCGGTCCATCCTTCCAATTGTCCTCCACTGAGCGCACCAATGCAGACCGTGTACCCATGTAACCTTTTTTAAACCTGCGTCGAGCCAACTTTGTGGTGTAAGGCCTACTAGCAGTGTCTGGCTGCACCACTCAATACAGCTGTCCTCTTTAAAAAAAAATAACCTGCAATTATAAGGTTTTCAGCCTATCGGAATTTTAAAACTGCAGTGGGGCTACTAGTTTGGTTGGGGCCTACTAACAGTGTCTGCCGCTCCAAGGTGTTCTCCTGGTTGCCTTTCCTGAGCTTCTATCTTCAGGCTCTTGTTAAATAGTTGTTAAATGGAACAACTGCATTTGGTCTACTAGTTGGGTTGGGGCCTACTAACGGTGTCTGCCGCTCCTTGCTGTTCTCCTCCACTGAACAAAGCTTTGCCACCTGTTTACTACTGTTGCCAATTTTGAACTGCATTTAGACTATTTACTGATTTGGGCCTACTCTCTGTGTCAGCCTCTCATTACAGTTGTCCTCGACTGAACAAAGCAATGCCACCTGGTTAGTCCTGTTACCAATTTTGAAATGCATTTAGCCCACTTTATTATTTGGGCCTATATGTGTGTTTCCTCCTCATCCTGCCCATTGCCCAGCCAGTGCTAGATGACACTGCTGGTACATTGACCCAGACCGCTACATTCCCCTTGCACGCTACACAGCCAGATTCTGACCCTGCTGAAAGTGAGGTTCCACTTCCCGCATACTATACCACCTTACACGGGGACAAATAGGAAGGTGCAGATGAAAGTGCAGGTTCCTTAATCAGGTGGGGGGGGCCCACTCGTTCGCATTGCCACTGGCACAGGGCCCCTCATAGTACGCAAAAGTGTCGCTGCGGGTGGGAGGCGCCCCCGCCGTCTAAACACACCGCCGTACTTTGAGGGGCCCTGTGCCAGTGGCAATGCGAACGAGTGGGCCCCCGATGCTTGCTCTGGATCACAGCACTTGCAAAGTTGAAATACTTACCTCTCCCTGCTCCACTGCCGTGACGTGGTCCACGTTTTCTGGGCCCACTAAATACTTGACCCAGCCATACCCCCCACAAATTTTGCTAAATTACCCCCAATGTCCAATACTTAACTATTATTATAAGGTAAATTAAGATTGACAAGCTTCAGTACCAAGAATGGATGTTTTGGCCATTAAAATGGGCACTGTAGGTGTTTTCCTGGCCTCCACTCACTGCCGACTATGCTTCCCTATTGACTTGCATTGGGTTTTGTGTTTCGGTCGATCCCGACCCCGACTTTACGTGATAATCGGCCGGTTTCACTCGACTCGACTTTCGAGATAGTCGGGTTTCATGAAACCCGACTCGACCCTAAAAAACTAAAAGTCGCTCAACCCTAATCAGCACCTTCAGGTTCTATCAGCGGCTCCCACTTCACGTTACTCTTCCCCACAGAGAACTCGGTCTGCTGTGGCCAGTCCTTTCTGTGATAATGTGCCTTAGTGTCACAGCTCTCCCTGAGACAAAGGAAATTTTGTGAAACCGCCTTGAAGGCCCATCAGGAATGACACCATTTTGAAGTCTCCGATGACCTCCCATCTATAGTCATCATACTTCAAGGCTCTCCGCAACATCTTGACACTGGTGTAGTCCTTTTTGAGATACAAAGAGTGAGCCAGAGAGAGAGACAGGTAGTTTCCGTTGTGAAGCAGCACGGCTTTCAGGCTGTGGTTTGAACTGTCTATGAATAGGTGCCATTCACTCGGGTTACAGGTGATACCTATAGCCTCAAAACGACCGGCCACATTGTTGCAGAAGCACAACCCATCTTCTCAACAGAAGTTGGAAAATATTTGGTGACACTTTCTTTGATCTGTGGCTTGCACATTTTCATCCAACAAGTTCCACTGCTTGAGCCTGGATGTCAGAAGCTCAGCATTAGACTTGGTAAGACGAAGGTCTCTGATTAGATTGTTGACATCTTTCTAGTTAGGAAAGTATGGCCTTCTCTCCTCAACCGCATCTGTGAAAACGTAATCTTGATCACCAATACCTTCCTCACTGTCCGACTTGCTGCTTTTTCCTGAAGATGGTTGATCCCTCTCTGGGGGAGTTGGAACAGTCATCTCGTGGCAGTGTGGTACTGGGGCAATGAAAGAAGGAATGTCTGGATAAACAATTTGAGGTGCACTCTTGCCTGTGCTCCGTTTGGCAGGATCCACCATGCAGAAGTAACAATTGCTTGAGTGGTCGGTCGGTTGCCGCCAAATTTGCGGGTTAGCAAACTTTGTGGCTCTCTTTTATCCCTTGTACCAACCTGTAACATAGCAGATATAATTAATCATATAAATTTAAAGGCATTACATTTTACACATTACTTAATACATATTTTACTATTGTGCATTGACATATGTGAAAATGTTGTCAATTGCAACTCCTTAAACTGTACTAGATCTAAATCATTGAAATTCTACAAAAATAAAGCACTGCCATCTAAATGAGCTGCAATTGTTCACCGTACCTTCAAGAGTTTTCTTCCAATATTCGCATGTGAAATGAGGTACCCAGGACTTGTCTTGATGCGCTACATGCATGCTGAAATATGCCTTTTAGGCCTCGCATATCATACGACGTGCTTTCATGGAATACTTTCTCGCTCTTGTCTTTATAAATTGTCCACACACGTAGCAAAATGCATCTGCTGGGTGCAATCAACCTCTTGATTCCAGCTAAAAACAGAAATTGCTCTTTATCTACAATTTGTTATTCTCTTAAGGTACCTTCACACTGAACGATATCCCTAGCGATCCGTGACGTTGCAGCGTCCTGGCTAGCGATATCGTTCAGTGTGACAGCGACCAACGATCAGGCCACTGCTGGGAGATCGTTGGTCGCTGCAGAAAGTCCAGGACTTTATTTCGTCGCTGGACTCCCTGCAGACATCGCTGAATCGGCGTGTGTGACGCCGATTCAGCGATGTCTTCACTGGTAACCAGGGTAAACATCGGGTTACTAAGTGCAGGGCCGCGCTTAGTAACCCGATGTTTACCCTGGTTAACATAGTAAAAGTAAAAAAAACAAACACTACATACTTACCTTCCGCTGTCTGTCCCCGGCGCTCTGCTTCCTGCACTGACTGTGAGCGCCGGTCAGCCGGAAAGCAGAGCGGTGACGTCACCGCTCTGGTTTCCGGCCGCTGTGCTCACAATCAGTGCAGGAAAGCAGAGCGCCGGGGACAGACAGCTGAAGGTAAGTATGTAGTGTTTGTTTTTTTTACTTTTACGATGGTAACCAGGGTAAACATCGGGTTACTAAGCGCGGCCCTGCGCTTAGTAACCCGATATTTACCCTGGTTACCGGCATCGTTGGTCGCTGGAGAGCTGTCTGTGTGACAGCTCTCCAGCGACCAAACAGCGACGCTGCAGCGATTGACATCGTTGTCGGTATCGCTGCAGTGTCGCTGAGTGTGAAGGTACCTTTACTCAGCAATAACATAAACTGAAATGTTGGTTCGAGTCACCTGTGCTTTTATACTTGTATGACTACTATTGAACAGTCAGAGAATGTTCTAGAAAATTCTAAAAGTTTGTAGAAAATAATAATTGTTTTTTTATCTTAGATGACTGTACCAGGAGATCAGAGGGACTGCTGACATCTTCAATTTTTAAATCTGATGATCTTGAGATCCTACAAGACACAACTGAAGTGAATGCCATTACTCCAGATATATCATCATCCATTCACAGCAAAGATCTGTCATCTGATCCTATGAAACAGGTCCCATCTTCTGATTCATTACTGACTACTAAAGAAAATCAAAGTCACAAAAGAGGCATTAAAAAACAAACTGCTCCTAAAGCAAAGAAGTCATTTTCATGTTCAGAATGTGGAAAATGTTTTAACCAGAAATCAGATTTGGTTAATCACCATAGAACCCACACAGGAGGGAAGCTTTTTTCCTGTTCAGCATGTGGGAAATGTTTTACCCTCAAAGATAATCTTGTTAGACACAAAATAACTCACACAGGGGAAAAGCATTTTTCCTGTTCAGAATGTGGGAAATGTTTTAAACAGAAATCAGATTTGGTTAATCACCATGGAACTCACACAGGGAAGAAGCCTTTCTCCTGTTCAGAATGTGGGAAATGTTTCACCCTCAAACAAAATCCTGTTAGACACCAAAGAACCCACACAGGGGAGAAGCCTTTTTCCTGTCCAGAATGTGGGAAATGTTTTATCCAGAAAACAGCTTTGGTTTATCACCATAGGACTCACACAGGAGATAAGCCTTTTTCCTGTTCAGAATGTGGGAAATGTTTTACCGTCAAAGAGAGTCTTGTTAGACACCAAAGAACCCACTCAGGGGAGAAGCCCTTTTCATGTTCAGAATGTGGGAAATGTTTTACCCAGAAAACAGCTTTGGTTTATCACCATAGGACTCACACAGGAGATAAGCCTTTTTCCTGTTCAGCATGTGGGAAATGTTTTACCCTCAAAGATCATCTTGTTAGACACAAAATAACTCACACAGGGAAGAAGCCTTTTTCCTGTTCAGAATGTGGGAAATGTTTTACCCTCAAACAAAATCTTGTTAGACACCAAAGAACCCACACAGGGGAGAAGCCTTTTTCCTGTCCAGAATGTGGGAAATGTTTTACCCAGAAAACAGCTTTGGTTTATCACCATAGGACTCACACAGGAGATAAGCCTTTTTCCTGTTCAGAATGTGGGAAATGTTTTACCGTCAAAGAGAGTCTTGTTAGACACCAAAGAACCCACTCAGGGGAGAAACCTTTTTCATGTTCAGAATGTGGGAAATGTTTTACCCAGAAAACAGCTTTGATTTATCACCATAGGACTCACACAGGAGATAAGCCGTTTTCCTGTTCATAATGTGGGAAATGTTTTACCGTCAAAGAGAATCTTGTTAGACACCAAAGAACCCACTCAGGGGAGCAGCCTTTTTCATGTTCAGAATGTGGGAAATGTTTTACCCAGAAAACAGATTTGGTTAATCACCATAGAACTCACACAGGGGAGAAGCCTTTTTCCTGTTCAGAATGTGGGAAATGTTTTAAATGGAAAGCGCTTCTTGTTAGACATCAGAGCAGTCACACAGGGGAGAAGTCTTTTTCATTTTCTTAACGTGGGAAATATTTTACTTGGAAATCATCTGTTAATAAACATCAGAGACGTCACATAGGAGAGAAGCCTTTTTTATGTTCATAATTTTGGAATAGTTTTAACCAAAATTGAATCTTCTTAAATGGGTTGTCTCTTGTCATTCCTCATGTTTGCTGAAAAAAAGGATAAAACTAAACTTTATTAATTCCAAATTAAAACTATACCCATTTTTTACCCCCTGAAGGTTAGTCAGTAGGTGACTAATAGAAAAAACATGTACCCCACAGTTCAGTATATAGGGTGAGGTGACATATACACACTCACTCTCCATGCCTTTCATTTCTACGGGTTTCATTGTCCACACCAAAGGCGACTCAACAGGAGACTATTTAATATTGACCTATATTCAAGCGAGACTAGACGAAACTAAAATCATGTATCATGTTATCCGAAACAGTCAGAAATCCAGCCACATATTGGCAGATCCCAGACCTCAAACTATATACTTCGTAAGTTTATAAGCCACTCCAGTGTCAGGAATAGATAGTATGTGACAATATAGTATAATTCTTGTGTTTTTCTCCTATAGGGACTGCCCTAGTTTGGTATTGTAACACCGTTTTCAGACGGCCCAATATGTACCACTCAGTGAAAACTTACCTGCTCCAAAGATCAATAGCAGCTTCTAACTAATGGCCATGCTGCGGTCTGTCAAGGAATGAGTGCAATATCGTTATAAAGACTACGGATGTGCAATCATAATGTCTGGAAGATCTGTGCCATTATTTAGTATGAATATGGAGATTATCTCTGAAATTTAAGTGTTCCCTGAGCGGTATATACTGTATTGTCACATACTATCTATTCTTGACACTGGAGTGGCTTATAAACTTACGAAGTATATAGTGTGAAGTCTGGGATCTGCCAATATGTGGCTGGTTTTCTGACTGTTTCGGATAACATGATACATGATTTTAGGGTTTTCTTCGTCTAGTCCTGCTTGAATATAGGTCAATATTAAATAGTCTCCTGATGAATGAATCCAATGAATATTCATTTCTCTTAAGTAGCGGCACATGTGACCGCCGGCAGCAGCAGGAAGCCGGTGGCTGACACTGCGCTCTACTGAAGAGCAATGAATACTCACCGCTCTCTGTGCGCACAGTCCCGGCGAGTACTTCGGCAGCTGTGCTCTGCTTGTGACGTCCCTGCCATGTGCTGCTTACAAGCATAAAGCATCTGCTGGCACCGGAGCAGGATGCTGGGAGGGAGCGCAGGGTAGGTAAGTGTAATGTTGTTTTTTTAATGTTTTCCGATGGGGCCATGCAGATCAGGATGGGGAGGGGGCCAATTATAAGGATTGGGCCATGCATACCACGACCGGGATGGGGGCCAATCATACCAGAATAGGGATAGGGCCAATCATACAAGGACAAAATGGGGCCCTGCACACCAGGATAAGGATGTGGCCATGCATACTAGTATAGGGATGAGGGCGATCATTCCTGCCAGGATAGGGATGAGGGATCCATGCATACCAGGGTAGGGATGAGGGGAAGATGCATACCAGGATAGGGGATATTAAGTAAAGAATTGACCACATTTGTTGTTTCAATTTCTTTTCCTAATGTCCTACTCTAAAACCTAGGTGCATTTTATAATCCAAAAAATATGGTATATACAGTATATATTTTTTTTTTTTTGCAGTGAACTGATTTCTCATGTTTGGCATCATTAAAATAAAAACACTCATGCTCCGCTGGCGGCCGGCTCCACTTCAGCGGTGTCGAGGCTCACTGTCCCGGGGCTTATGTGAGGTTGTTACATCACACGAGCCCTGCACCCGATCAGCGGCAGCTTCACTGTTCCTTCCTTCGGATGTATTGAACAGGAAACCAGGGCCGTGGCTGCTCTCTGCCTCATGATGGTTGATTTGTCCGAAGGTGGGGACAGTGACGTCAGCGCTGATTGGGCACAGGGATCACATGACGTAACAGGCCCAAACATGAGGAATGAGAAGGGCTTGTCCAACTAGTTGTCAACATTTATAAACAGCAAAAATCCCACACAGGGAAAAGCCATTATTATACCTAGAGGGTGAGAAATGAATTACAGGAAAATCGTATTTTGTTGACCTTCAAAACTAACTCAGACGGGGAGAACCTATATATATTATTGAAAAATTGTACAAAAATATGATGCTCAGCACGCGTTCAAGGTGAGAATATTATATGGGAGTTTTATAGGATAAACCAAATACCAACAGAAAATACACGACCCAAAACATTTATCAGTACTAATAACTCCTCTTTATTAGGTAAAGTATGAAAGTATTGCGCCATTTTCCAATACCCGTAGCATCTCCATTTTTCATGATCTTGGGTTGGGTGAGGGCTTATTTTTTGGGTGCCGAGCTGACATTTTTAATGATGCCATTTTGGTGCAGATACGATCTTTTCATCGCCGTTAATGCATTTTAATGCAATGTTGCAGCGACCAAAAAAATGTAATTCTGGCGTTTTGACTTTTTCTTGTTACGCCGTTTAGCGATCAGGTTAATTCTTTTCTTATTTTGATAGATCAAGCAATTCTGAATGCGGCAATACCAAATGTGTATGCTTTTTTATTTTATTTTATTGTGAATGGGGCGAAAGGGGGCTATTTGAACTTTTCTTAAATATCAAAAACTTTTTTTCACTTTTGGCATTGTGAAGACATACAGCATTGTATCTTAACCCCTTTATCCCATATGACGTACTAACCCGTCGAGGTGACCTGGGACTTAATTTCCAGGGATGGGATAGTACATCATAGGCAATCGGCCGCGCTCACAGGGGGAGCGCGGCCGATTGCCGCCGGGTGTCAACTGAGTATTACACGGACCGCTTCTGGCACATTAACCAATGGAACACTGCGATCAAACATGATCACAGCTTTCCGGCAGCATAGGGAAGCATCGCGCAGGGAGGGGGCTCCCTGCGTGCTTCCCTGAGACCCTCGGAGCAACGCGATGTGATCCCGTTGCTCTGAGAGTCTTCTCCCTGCAGGCCCCGGATCCAAAATGGCCGCGGGGGTCGTGCAAGGAGGTGGCCTTCAAGCGCCTGCTCAGAGAAGGCGCCGGGAAGCCTCCCTGCACTGCCTGTCAGATCACTTATCTAACACAGTGCACTGCAAAGTGTCAGATCAGCGATCTGACACTATAATATGATGTCCCCTCCTGGGGCAATATTGCAAAGTAAAAATGATAACATTTACATATGTAAAAAAACAACAACAAATTCCTAAATAAAGAAAAAAAGTATTGTTCCAATAAATACATTTCTTTATCTAAATAAAAAAACAATAAAAGTACACATATTTAGTATCGCCATGTCCATAACGGCCTGACCTATAAAACTGTCCCACTAGTTAACCCCTTCAGTGAACACCGTAAAAAAAAGAGGGAAAAAAACGCTTTATTATCATACCGCCGAACAAAAAGTGGAATAACACGCGAACAAAAGACAGATATAAAATAACTATGGTACCGCTGAAAACGTCATCTTGTCCCGCAGAATACGAGCCGCCATACAGCTTCATCAGCGAAAAAATAAAGTTATAGCCCTCAGAATAAAGCAATGCAAAAATAATAATGTTTTATATAAAATAGTTTTTATCGTATAAGAGCGCCAAAACATAAAAAATATAAATGAGGTATCGTTGTAATCGTACTGACCCGAAGAATAAAACTGCTTTATCAATTTTACCAAACGTGAAACAGTATAATGGCCCCTCAAAGAAAGTCATGAATAGCTGGTTTTTGGTCATTCTGCCTCTCAAAAATCGGAATAAAAAGCGATCAAAAAATGTCACGTGCCCGAAAATGTTACCAATAAAAACGTCAACTCGTCCCGCAAAAAACAAGACTTCAGATGACTCTGTGGACCAAAGTATGGAAAAATTATAGCTCTCAAAATGTGGAGACGCAAAAACTATTTTTTGCAATAAAAAGCGTCTTTTAGTGTGTGACAGCAGCCAATCATAAAAAACTAAAAAAAAAAGCTATAAAAGTAAATCAAACCCCCTTTATCACCCCTTTAGTTAGAAAAAAATTATAAAATTTTAAAAAATGTATTTATTTCCATTTTCCCATTAGGGTTAGGGTTGGGGCTAAAGTTAGGGTTGGGGCTAAAGTTAGGGTTTGGATTACATTTATGGTTGGGATTAGGGTTAGGGGTGTGGTTAGGGTTATGGTTGGGATTAGGGTTAGGGGTGTGTTGGGGTTAGGGTTTCAGTTAGAATTGGAGGGTTTCCACTGTTTAGGCACATCAGGGGCTCTCCAAACGTGACATGGCATCCGATCTCAATTCCAGCCAATTTTGCGTTGAAAAAGTAAAACAGTGCTCCTTCCCTTCCGAGCTCTCCCATGCGCCCAAACGGGTTTATCCTGACATATGGGGTATTGTACTCAGGGCAAATTGCACAACAACTTCTGGCGTCCAATTTCTCTTGTTACCCTTGAGAAAATACAAAACCGGGGGCTAAAAAATAATTTTTGTGGGAAAAAAAAGTTTTATTTTCACGGCTCTGCGTTATAAACTGTTATAAAACAGTTGGGGGTTCAAAGTTCTCACAACACATCCAGATAAGTTCCTTGGGGGTCTAGTTTCCAATATGGGGTCACTTGTGGAGGGTATCTGCTGCTTAGGAACATTAGGGACTTTGAAAATGCAACGTGACGCCTGCTGACTATTCCATCCAAGTCTGCATTCCAAACGGCGCTCCTTCCCTTCCGAGCTCTGCCATTCACCCAAATGGTGGTTTCCCCCCCCCCCCCTCCACATATGGGGTATCGGCGTACTCAGGACAAATTGGACAACTTTTGGGGTCCAATTTCGCCTGTTACCCTTTGGAAAATACAAAATGGGACAAAAAATTAATTTTTGTGGATAAAAAAAGATTTTTTTTTTCACGGCTCTGCGATATAAACTATAGGGGTTCACAGTTCTCACATCACATCTAGATAAGTTCCTTAGTTGGTCTACTTTTCAAAATGGGGATTGTGGGGGATTTCAATGTTGAGGCACATCAAGGGCTCTCCAAACGCGACATGGCGTCTCATCTCAATTCCTGTCAATTTTGCATTGAAAAGTCAAACGGCGCGCCTTCCCTTCCGAGCTCTGCCATGCACCCAAACGGTGGTTTCCCCCCTTACATATGGAGTATTAGCAAACTCAGGACAAATTGCACAACAGCTTTTGGGTCCAATTTCTCCTGTTACCCTTGGTAAAATAAAACAAATTGGAGCTAAAGTAAATTTTTTGAGAAAAAAAAGTTAAACATTCATTTTTTTAAAAAAAAATTCCAAAAATTCCTGTGAAACACCTGAAGGGTTAATAAACTTCTTGAATGTGGTTTTGAGCACCTTGAGGGGTGCAGTTTTTAGAATGTTGTCACACTTGGTTATTTTCTATCATATAGACCCTTCAAAGTGACTTCAAATGTGATGTGGTCCCTAAAAAAAAAATTGTGTTGTAAAAATGAGAAATTGCTGGTCAACTTATAACCCTTATATCTCCCTAACAAAATTGTGCTGATGTAAAGTAGACATGTGGGAAATGTTACTTATTAAGTATTTTGTGTGACATATCTCTGTTATTTAAGGGCATAAAAATTCAAAGTTGGAAAATTGTGAAATTTTCTAAATTTTCCCAAATCTCCATTTTTTTCACAAATAAATGCAGGTAATATCAAATAAATTTTACCACTATCATGAAGTCACAAGAAAACAATGTCAGAATCATCGGGATCCGTTGAAGCGTTCCAGAGTTATAACCTCATAAAGGGACAGTGGTCAGAATTGTAAAAATTGGTCCGGTCATTAACGCGCAAACCACCCTTGGGGGTTAAGGGGTTAATTAAACAGACAACTATTTTGCAAATGAAGAATAATAGAATGTTATCTATATGTTGGCTTTCAAATTAAGTGTTGATTTCTGGATGGTCAAGAAAACAGACTTTTGTTTGTGTAAGCCAGGAATATTGACTTTTATTGTGTGCTTATCCTTGATTACTAGTGATGTTTGCTGATATGCTAATTATGCAGTGTATTATGGAGCCAGTTTGATGACTTCTAAAGCAGAGGGGGAAAAATTATGCAAATAGTTTAAATAATGTAGTAAAGCTACTTAATCTCGTCTCCATTCTTACCCTTTAGGTAAATACTGAATGAGGGACACGTTAAGGCTATGTGCACACATTGCGGATTCTCTGCGGATCCGCAGCGTTTTTTGCCGTGCAGAATCACTGCAGATCCACAATTAATTTACAAAACAATGTAAATCAATGAGAAAAAAAAATGCTGTGCACACTTTGCGGTAAATCCGCTGCGGAAATGCTGCGGTTTAAAAGAAGTAGCATGTCACTTCTTTTTTGTGAATCTGCAGCATTTTTGTACCCATTCTATTATAGAAAACCACAGGGATAAAAACGCAGCAAATCCGCAAGAAAACCGCAGCAAAAATGCACAAAAAATGCGACAAATCAGCAGGTGCGTTTTTTGCCAGGAGAGGCAGAATCTGCACCAGAAATTCCTAAGCCTAATCCGCAATGTGTGCACATAGCCTTAGTCTAAAAATAGGTTACATGTCTCTGTAGAAAGAGACTCAGAGAAACAGCCAGAGAGATTCTGCCAAGACATTCATACATCTCAAAAGGACCAGAGACAGGACAGCAGCCAGTTTAGATCATGGCTCCATTATGAGGGACACGGATCTATCATACTATAGGAAATCACTTGGTAGAATCCAGATCTCAATTGACCATCGCTGAACCATGGATACATTTGTAGAAGTCGGGTTGTAATTCTCAGATCAACTGGCCTTGTACCTTGTATGGACTCAATGGACTGTCATTTTCCTATACTTGTTGTTCCTTCCTGTGTGCGTGCCACAGGTGAGGTAGCAACCCTGGAAGATCTGTAGTCACAGCTGCTATTATCCCGGTGAGTCAGCGGGTGATACTCTGAGATGTGCACCATCTTGGGTACTGTGCTGGGACTGTTCTATATGTTATCTGCCTGTTTTCTGGTACTATAAAGCATTGCCACACTGGTTTACCCTCACCATATTTTGCCTGAGTAGCGATTTGCCCATGTTAAAAGGAGAGTAGGACTTCGGCGAGATGATCCCTGGTCCATGCGTTTTCAGCTAGTGGACAGCGCTCATAGCAATCCGGCGGTGACAACCATAGACGTCTGCTGGATGCTGGAGACCTCTGGTTTTCATGCCAACCCATCGGTGACCCACGATCATGTGACGCAGTCACTGGTGGGCGGTGTTTCCGGTGCACTTGCTGACATGTGCAAGAAAAGATGTGGGCTCACTGATGGAGCCCACATCAAAGGAAGGAAGTCCGACATCGGCATACATTTACACCTGATGTCGGAAACGGGTTAAGGGGGATTGTTTTTACAGAGACAAGTGGTAATCAATCATGTATACATACGTATATGTGTGTGCGTATGAAGCCACGCCCACTCCACATAGCCTCGCCCACTCTGCATAGCCACACTCACTCCACACGCAATGCCCCGTATAATAAATATCTAATATATCTTATTTCATAGGCACATCTTCTTGACCACAACAGCTTACACTACCTGTGTTGCCCATAGCAACCAATCGCTAAGCATCTTTCATTTCATCAGATCTGTTTAAAAGATGAAAGCTGAGCTGTGATTGGTTGCTAACTGAGTTGGTAACTGAGGCCTATTACACAGGTCAACAAAAAAAAAAATTTTTCTGGTGTCCAAAATATTTTAATGAATTTGGGGTATTTTTGGGGTGCTGATTCTGAATATGCTATCAGTTTTGCCAGATTGGCTCAAGTTTTTGAGATTTTTGGTATCTTATTTATAGCACTTGTTGGTAAATGCGACGCATCATCTCATTAATTTCTTTGGATTAGTACTTGAACTGAGCAGTTCTCAATATAGTTTTGTGTTAATTAGTGTTCTAAAAGTTTGTTCATAGCTTGATTTTTGCACTAACTTTATGTTGTTGTCTGTTTTCCAGTGAAAAGCATGAACTCATCAAGAAGAAGTTGTCTTAACGATCCAGACTCATTCTGTTACATTTGTGGTGAATACACACTGCCAATACACACTTCATCATCATCAGGTGGGGGAAGGTCAGGTAACATGGTAAACACAGGTACAGGCACATCTTCACAATGAGGGACAGGCCTTCTTGCAGATTCCATGTTAGGTTACTCCCATTTTCGTTTCTTATGCTTATTGAATCCTTGCACTTGCACTGCACAGAAATAACAGTCATCATGATGATTTTTTTGCTCTCTCCACACCATTGGAACACCAAATTTGAAGCTTTTTCTTTGTCCTTTGCTCCATTTTCGTAATAATTCGATACATGCTTTGCACACTATGTGTGGTGCCCAAAACTTGTCTTGGTCCCCAAGCATAACCCCAAAATAGGCAAAATACACTTTTTTTTACGAAGTCTGTTATGTTACTTCTATGTTTTGGCAGTGTGTATTCACCACAAATGTAACAGAATGAGTCTGGATCGTTAAGACAACTTCTTCTTGATGAGTTCATGCTTTTCACTGGAAAACAGACAACAACATAAAGTTAGTGCAAAAATCAAGCTATGAACAAACTTTTAGAACACTAATTAACACAAAACTATATTGAGAACTGCTCAGTTCAAGTACTAATCCAAAGAAATTAATGAGATGATGCGTCGCATTTACCAACAAGTGCTATAAATAAGATACCAAAAATCTCAAAAACTTGAGCCAATCTGGCATAACTGATGACATATTCAGAATCAGCAGCCCAAAGTTACCCTAAATTCGATGAAATATCTTTGGCACCAAAAATGCTGTTGACCAGTGTTATTCTTCTAATTTCAATGGAGTTATCGTCCTTCTCTAAAGCTGGAAATAACACAATTTATTACCGTGCCGACACAGACCCCCCTCTGCCACAGACTGCAGGGGGCCCAGAATCAGGAACTTCTCTTTGGGATGAAGCATCTCATTAACTTCAACCACAGATTAAAGAAAGAAACACAAGATGGATTTCTCCAACCCAGGAACCATTTTACTCGGTGTAACAGCGTCACCCTGACAAGGCCGGGTTCACTGTATACCTATTTATACAGCTACAACTAATGCCGCTCTACATGACTCCTTCTATACAATGTCTAACTAAATGCGGGGACACCATGCACAGACAGGAGGAACCTGGGGATGACACACAGGTATATACTATATACAGGGGAGAGGACACACAGGTATATACTATATACAGTGGAGAGGACACACAGGTATATACTATATACAGGGGAGAGGACACAAAGATATATACTCGTAATATATACAGGGGAGATGACATACCGGTATATACTATATACAGGGGAGATGACACACAGATATATACTATATACAGGGGAGATTACACATAGGTATATACTGTATACAGGAGGAGATGACACAGGTATATACTATATACAGGGGCGATGACATACCGGTATATACTATATACAGGGGAGATTACACATCGGTATATGCTGTATACAGGAGGAGATGACACAGGTATATACTATATCCAGGGGAGATGACACAGGTATTTACTGTATACAGGAGATGACAAACAGGTATATACTATATACAGGGGAGATGACACACAGGTATAAACTATATACAGGAGGAGATGACATACAGGTATATACTATATACAAGAGAGATGACGTACAGGTCTATACTATATACAAGGGAGATGACGTACAGGTATATACTATATGCAGGGCAGATGACGTACAGGTATATACTATATACAGGGGAGATAACCGACAAGTATGTACTATATACAGGGGAGATGAAACATAGGTATATACTATATATGGGGAGATGACATAAAGGTATATACTATATACAGGAGATGACACACAGGTATATACTAGTACAGGAGGAGATGACACACAGGTATTGTCACGGATCCCACCGTGCTGCCACCAATATGTCACGGTTTCCACCGATATGTCAGGAATCCCGGGGAGGATATCTTTATCGTCCCCACTCCTCACACCAATTTGTCACGAACCGAGGTTGTTTGGTTGCCCCTGGTTCATTCTGAAGGGGATTTATCTATATCCCACTTCCCAGTTCCGGTTTGGAACTTGCAGCTCTCTGGCGCCCCCTTACCCTCAGGTCAGATTAGGTACTGCAGCTAGGGTAATTATGTGAACAAGGAGTACATAAGGAGCATAAAGGTAGTCAGAAAAAGATAATAATGCTTTATTAAATTACATGTAAAAATGCGACATGCACATAGTAACAATACAAAAATATATATATGTAGTGCTCAAGGATGGTTTAAAACATGAGTGGACATCCCCCGGTGTACACCGCCTATAGGGCCAATATACAAGCATAAGGTTTAAAGGGACACTGTCACCTGAATTTGGAGGGAACAATCTTCAGCCATGGAGGCGGGGTTTTGGGGTTTTTGATTCACCCTTTCCTTACCCGCTGGCTGCATGCTGGCTGCAATATTGGATTGAAGTTCATTCTCTGTCCTCCATAGTACACGCCTGCGCAAGGCAATCTTACCTCGCGCAGGCGTGTACTATGGAGGACAGAGAATGAACTTCAATCCAATATTGCAGCCAGCATGCAGCCAGCAGGGAAGGAAAGGGTGAATCAAAAACCCCAAAACCCCGCCTCCATGGCTGAAGATTGTTCCCTCCAAATTCAGGTGACACATGAGTAGCTGCACCAGTGTATAAATAATGCCTAGTGGTATCAAAAGTGAAAATCTAGCATAGCCACACTTACCAAATCAAGGCACCGAGGCAGGGCACACCGGGCGGGGACTACCAACGCAACCCCCGACGCGCGTTTCGCCCAAAGGTTAATTAGCTTTATCAAGGGGATGACG
Source organism: Ranitomeya imitator (assembly GCF_032444005.1). Taxonomy (NCBI): domain Eukaryota; kingdom Metazoa; phylum Chordata; class Amphibia; order Anura; family Dendrobatidae; genus Ranitomeya; species Ranitomeya imitator. The sequence continues at coordinate 259,997,125 of NC_091283.1, forward strand.
CTGAATGAGTCTGGTAGCTTTAAATAAGGCCGGCACACCACCATGTGACCGGTCACATGCTACGTGACCAGCCAATAGCTGCGACGTCTACGGCGCATGCGCGTGCTCGATACCAAGTGCCGCATCGCAGAAGGCATCATGCACCGCGGGAGCGCCTGGAAAAAATCCAGAACGCACACGCGATGCAAAAAAGACGCCGCTACGACGGGGAACGAGGAAAGAAACACGACGCATGCGCGCTGCCGCGGAAAACCAGGTACTGAATTGAAGGAGCCTCCCATATGTAAAGACACAACAGATACCTGATAAAGGCAAGAGATAAATGCCAACATGTCAGTATATAAGGACCACAAATATAAATAAGTACCAATGATACAATTCAGGCAATATATGCCAGTACAACAGCCCCATAGACCGTCACAAAAAACCATATGCAACAAGATGGTGACATTACATATGTGAGCGGCAACTATATTCTGGCGTATACATAAACAAGATGGTATAGTCCAAGCGAAATATGCCGCACCAACTTTCATGATCGGTATCTGTTAGAAGGAATAAATGAAGGGATGGCGTCCTCAGGATGTTTTGAGAGGGAGGTCCATCCCGGTCAACGGTACTCAAAGAATATATGGTGGATGCCAGTGACTCAATCCAGGGTGAATATGGCTAAAAAACATACAAAAATAATAAAGTGAAAATAAAACAATAATTAAAACCATAACAAAGGAAGGGGGACATCCCGAAATGGAAGTCCACTTAAAGGGGGAGATTAGAACAAAGGAAGGGCCATAGAAGCCCAAACGCAGGAGACACGTACAAAAAAGAAGAGAAAAAGTAAAAAAGTCATAATAATATGAGTCGGGTAGACCGCCAACCACGGTACCCCCAAGACCCACAATATCATCTTAGAGGAAAGAGGGGAAGCTAAGGGACTCATTGAGTCCTTTGGGCGCCATAGTGTCCACACGAACAATCCAGCCCGTCTCACGCTGGGCAAGAACCTTTTTATAGTTGCCTCCCCTAGTACCAAGATGGATGCTCTCGATGCCCCTGATCTGAAGAGTCCCCGCGTCACAGTCATGAAATTGTTTGAAGTGGCGGGGAATAGTCTTCAGATCAGAGGCATCGTCAAGAGTCCTAGCTGCCCGTATGTCCCTAACGTGTTCGCATACACGTACTCTTAGCTCCCTAGATGTCAAACCGATATAGATCAGAGAGCATCCACATGTAGCATAATAGACAACGTTTGAGGTGCTACACGTGATGTGTTGCCTGATCGTAAACTCTTTTCTACCATCGGAAGATTTGAATGTGGTGGCCCGCACGATGTTGTTACATGCCATACAATGGCCACATTTAAAGGAGCCGAGCACCAGGCCCCTAGAACTAAAGGGGTTGGCAACATCAGGGACATAATGACTGCGGACAAGTAAGTTGTTTAAGTTAGGGGATCTTTTGGCGGTCATTAACGGGATGTCACCCAGGGCTTGGGCTAAAGAGGGTTCGGTCATCAAGACCGACCAGTGCTTCTTAAGTATGTTTCTCATATTGGACCATTCGTGATTGTATGTTGCGATGAAACTAATTTTATCTCCATCGGTTTTCTCCCTACGTCCCGTACTGTTAGTGTACAGAAGATCTCTCTGGGGCGTCCTCCTTGCCCTCTCAAAACCCCGCCTAATGCTTCTGTGGCTATATCCGCGATCCCTGAAGCGCCCCTCCAGGTCAGCCGCCTGTGCAAAAAATCTATCATCGGCGGAACAGATACGCCTCATCCTTAGGAACTGTCCGATTGGGACGGCCCCAATGGTTGAAGGATTATGTGCAGAAGCGGCATGCAGTAAAGCATTAACTGCAGTGGACTTCCTGAAAACGTCCGTCTGGATTCGACGTGTAGCGTCGATCTCCAGCTTGACGTCCATGAAGTCAATATGCCGTGAATCAAAGTTGTATGTCAATTTGACGTTAAAGGGGTTCTTATTAAGTTGATCCATAAAATCCCCGAGCTGCTGCGCCGATCCCCCCCCACAAAAACAAGACGTCATCGATTTATCTAAGCCAGCACAGCACATGGTCCGCGGCCCGCATCCCCCCGTCGCCAAAAATCTGTCTCTCCCATGAGCCCAGGAAGAGATTGGCAAACGAGGGCGCACAGGCCGCGCCCATGGCTGTGCCACACCTCTGTAGATAGAACCCGTCTTTAAAAGTAAAAAAGTTGTGGGTCAGGATAAAACGCAGCAGCTCGAGGATTAGCTCACACATGGGGCCGCCCAGATCGGAGGTCCCCAAGAAGAGGCGAACTGCAGCCAGACCTTGATCATGATCAATACACGTATATAATGTCTGCACAGCGGCGGTGACCAGGAGGACGCCAGGGTCCACAAGGACGCCGTCAACCCGCGAGAGAACGTCCGTCGTGTCCCTGACATAAGATGGTAATACCTCAACAAGAGGTTTCAAATAGTAATCGATGAATTTGCAAATGGGGTCACATAGCCCCTCAATGCCGGACACGATCGGACACCCCGGCGGGCTGACGGCGTCCTTGTGAATCTTTGGAAGCAGGTAAAAAGTTGGTACTTTTGGGGACTTCACCGTCAAGCCCTCCAACACCTTTCTATCAATGATCCCTTCATCAAAAGCCCTCCCAAGGATAGCCTGCAGCTGAGAGGAGAAGGAAGACAAAGGGTTATACATCAGTTTTGTATAGGTGGTGGTATCCCTTAACTGGAGAAACGCCTCTCTCGCATATTTGTCACATGGCCAGATGACTATGTTCCCCCCCTTGTCTGCTGGCTTAATAACAATATCCTTGAAGGACTGTAATTCTTTTATAGCCTTTCTCTGCTTGAATGAGAGATTGTCAAACTTCCGTCTCGATGATAAACGTCTGAAATCCTCAGTAACCAGCCTGGTAAAAATCTCCATGGCAGGGCACAGAGACAAGGGGGGGAACCTAGCCGATCTAGGCATGCATGCAGGAGGGAACCTACCTTGAGGGTTACCTGATTGTTCCTCTAGGAGGTCTTCCAAAGCCTGCAAAGCTTCCCTCTCCACTTCAGATACAGGCCCCTGGGCTTGATGATTTTTATGGTGTAGTTTTTTAAGCACCAATTTACGGGAAAATAAATGAAGGTCCTTCATAGCTAAAAAGAAATCAAAAGAGTTAGTAGGCGAAAAACTTAAACCCCTACTGAGTACTTCAGTCTGAGCATCAGAGAAGGATCGTGTAGACAAATTTAATACCTGAAGGCCCCCATTATTACTGGTCCCCTGTTGCTTGCCTGCCGCCGTCATGGCCTTTGAGGCCTGTCGTGTGACAACCTTTTTGACATATGGGTTAGATCCGGGTTGTTCCACTCTAGCTTCTATACGTGAAGTACTTGCATCCTCAGAAGGGGCATTTGATCTGGTTGATCTGGAACGTGATCTGGAGCTTGAGAAGTTTCGAAAGCGAGGGCGTGACCGATTTCCCAAACCCCGCCATCTATAGATGTTAGAGGTCTGTTTGTCATACAAATCACGCTTAAACTTTTTGGCTTTAAAACCCTGGATCTTATTAACCCATTTTTGAAGTTCTATGTCCATGTCATCGTTCAGTTTTTTTATGGTGTCCCCAGACATCTCCTTTTTAAATTTCGTTTGAACAGCTTCAATCTCTGTCTCTATCTCACCAAGTTTGGATAGATCCAAGCCCTTCAATAATGTCATGAACCCAAAGGAACAGGTGTTTGAAAGCTCCTCCCACTTATTTTTGAAATCCTCATCTAACACGGGAAATGAAGGGAAAACTTGGATTCTGAGTCCACGGGGGATGAGTCCCCCCTCCAGATACTTTTCAAGGTTCCACCAAACCTTTGTTCTCTTCTTTAAGAGATCTTTAAAATGCCCAATCGTCTCCTGCAGATCGGCACTTGATCCCTCCATACCCCGTTAAAACCATCCTTGAATGTATCATTGATTTGAGCACGCCATGTGGAGTCTCGTGCTCGGAAGTCCATAATAGGCCTGTAAAAGACTGTGATAAACACAGAAACAATAATAATAACACAACCAGGCAACATAATAGATGCAGGAGGGGGATTAGGGCACTAAATAGTGCGAAATAACCCCCCACCCAACAAAAGAACCAACTCCATAAAATATGTGAACAAGGAGTACATAAGGAGCATAAAGGTAGTCAGAAAAAGATAATAATGCTTTATTAAATTACATGTAAAAATGCGACATGCACATAATAACAATACAAAAATATATATATGTAGTGCTCAAGGATGGTTTAAAACATGAGTGGACATCCCCCGGTGTACACCGCCTATAGGGCCAATATTCAAGCATAAGGTTTAAGTGTGCTAGTTCAGGTGCACATGAGTAGCTGCACCAGTGTATAAATAATGCCTAGTGGTATCAAAAGTGAAAATCTAGCATAGCCACACTTACCAAATCAAGGCACCAAGGCAGGGCACACCGGGCGGGGACCACCAACGCAACCCCCGACGCGCGTCTCGCCCAAAGGTTAATTAGCTTTATCAAGGGGATGACGCTGAATGAGTCTGGCAGCTTTAAATAAGGCCGGCACACCACCATGTGACCGGTCACATGCTACGTGACCAGCCAATAGCCGCGGCGTCTACGGCGCATGCGCGTGCTCGATACCAAGTGCCGCGTCGCAGAAGGCGTCATGCACCGCGGGAGCGCCTGGAAAAAATCCAGAACGCACGCGCGATGCAAAAAAGACGCCGCTACGACGGGGAACGAGGAAAGAAACACGACGCATGCGCGCTGCCGCGGAAAACCGGGTACTGAATTGAAGGAGCCTCCCATATGTAAAGACACAACAGATACCTGATAAAGGCAAGAGATAAATGCCGACATGTCAGTATATAAGGACCACAAATATTAATAAGTACCAATGATACAATTCAGGCAATATATGCCAGTACAACAGCCCCATAGACCGTCACAAAAAACCATAAGCAACAAGATGGTGACATTACATATGTGAGCGGCAACTATATTCTGGTGTATACATAAACAAGATGGTATAGTCCAAGCGAAATATGCCGCACCAACTTTCATGATCGGTATCTGTTAGAAGGAATAAATGAAGGGATGGCGTCCTCAGGATGTTTTGAGAGGGAGGTCCATCCCGGTCAACGGTACTCAAAGAATATATGGTGGATGCCAGTGACTCAATCCAGGGTGAATATGGCTAAAAAACATACAAAAATAGTAAAGTGAAAATAAAACAATAATTAAAACCATAACAAAGGAAGGGGGACATCCCGAAATGGAAGTCTACTCAAAGGGGGAGATTAGAACAAAGGAAGGGCCATAGAAGCCCAAACGCAGGAGACACGTACAAAAAAGAAGAGAAAAAGTAAAAAAAGTCATAATAATATGAGTCGGGTAGAGCGCCAACCACGGTACCCCCAAGACCCACAATATCATCTTAGAGGGAAGAGGAGAAGCTAAGGGACTCATTGAGTCCTTTGGGCGCCATAGTGTCCACACGAACAATCCAGCCCGTCTCACGCTGGGCAAGAACCTTTTTATAGTTGCCTCCCCTAGTACCAAGATGGATGCTCTCGATGCCCCTGATCTGAAGAGTCCCCGCGTCACAGTCATGAAATTGTTTGAAGTGGTGGGGAATAGTCTTCAGATCAGAGGCATCGTCAAGAGTCCTAGCTGCCCGTATGTCCCTAACGTGTTCGCGTACACGTACCCTTAGCTCCCTAGATGTCAAACCGATATAGATCAGAGAGCATCCACATGTAGCATAATAGACAACGTTTGAGGTGCTACACGTGATGTGTTGCCTGATCGTAAACTCTTTTCTACCATCGGAAGATTTGAATGTGGTGGCACGCATGATGTTGTTACATGCCATACAATGGCCACATTTAAAGGAGCCGAGCACCGGGCCCCTAGAACTAAAGGGGTTGGCAACATCAGGGACATAATGACTGCGGACAAGTAAGTTGTTTAAGTTAGGGGATCTTTTGGCGGTCATTAACGGGAAGTCACCCAGGGCTTGGGCTAAAGAGGGTTCGGTCATCAAGACCGACCAGTGCTTCTTAAGTATGTTTCTCATTAATTAGTCGCCAGAAAGGCTGCCTGCTATGTACTGGCTTTTGGGCTCACTGCAGGGAGGGCAATTTAACTACTCCCACTCAGCTGGGAACAATAATTAACAACGCCACTGTTGGTACAAAGCTTCCCAAACGCACAGAACAAAGTAAGCTGCCACCAGCTCCAATTCCACAAGGGTTAATGGGTCCAAAGCCAACCCAAATCAGTAGCGTAATTCACTTCAAAGGAAGCGATAGTTCGTTTATAGAGCAGAGATACAAGCTAGTAAGTTATATATTTTACTCCATAAAAAGGTAGGCAGTGTTAACAAAGTAAAAGGATATTATAATGGAGACAATACATGCGTACATTAGAGATTACAAATAAAAAAGGCTTAAAATTGAATAGAACACTTACAGGTCATTCAGATTATTTTCAGTTGGTGACTGGCCATATGATATGGAGGAGAAACGGCTTTCTTATATCCAGATGCATGGGCAGCTTTGCCGAGCTGTTGCTAGCTCGCGTCCTGGACCAACTCTCACTCCCAACTCAGCAGGGGTAAAGATATGCCCTCCGGTCGTGACATCAATGAGAGGGCTGAGTAATAATATGCATTCCTTGTTGTACTATTTTACACTTCTGAGCTTTCAGACAAAGGCATTCCTGGGCCAGTGGGAGGGGGAAATGAGTGGCTGTAGGGGATTGGTCCAGTGATTCTAGGGAGGGTTTTCAATTACACACATATAAGCAGGCAGAAGTGAGAGAAGAGGGGGGTCGGAACAGCCCGCAACGTGTCTTGTCAGCTTTAGGGGACTTAGCAGAGCTCAGTGTGCATGATAATACACAATCAAATACCTCATGTTCCTGACAGGTATATACTATATACAGAAGATGACATACAGGTATATACTATATACAGGAGATCATATACAGGTATATACTATATACAGGAGATGACATACAGGTATATACTATATACAGGAGATCATATACAGGTATATACTATATACAGGAGGAGATGACATACAGGTATATACTATATACAGGAGATGACATACAGATAGACATACAGGTATATACTGTATAAAGGAGGTGATGACATAGGTATATAATATTTAACGGGGAGATGACATGTATATACTATATACAGAGGGATGACACAGGTATATACTATATACAGGGGAGATGACATACAGGTATATACTATATACAGGAAGAGATGACACACATGTATATACTATATACAGGAGAGAGGACACACAGGTATATACTATATACAGGAGGAGATGACATACAGGTATATACTATATACAGGGGAGATGACATACAGGTAGGTGAGTCGCCCCGCGTGCTAGAGATACTCGATACCGGGTCCTGCGGTTCACAGGGGGATGTCACGGTTGCTGCGACCCGGTCCGTGGCCCAGGGCCCCCATGTAAAAAGGGAAGGTCTTTAAAGGGATAGCGTTTATGTTCATGATGCTACCTGTGGTATTCGGTCAGGGTGACCGAAGCTGCTTTAAGGGGTCCGCTGGGGTGATGTTATGGCAGTTAAATGGTATACCTTCCCACAGGTGAAGTAGGTCCCCAGGGCTTCCCGGTGTGTAGATGATGGTATGGTGAGAGGCGCCGATAAGAACGAGGACACAAGGTTGCAGTCTCTTTACCTTTACTGAAGACTTCAGTGTCCACAGTCCAGAGCACCAGATCACAGGGCAGGCAGAGACCGACAGGTTTGGAGGCAAGTCCAGAGTCCCTTTGTCCAGGTGGAAATCAGTAGCCTTCCCTTGCGCTGCAGTGGTGTAGTCCCTTACTGCCTATGGCTTCACATAAGGGTCTCACAGATGTGGTGTTTTGCTCTCTCTGTCTCCCATATAGGATAGGACAAAACCCGTATCACTGGTGACTTGAGCCTGTTTATAGGGTCTCTTAGATAACCCGGCTCTGTAGGTGTCACTGTGCCTCCTGGGTGTAGGTGTGTCCAGGTAACCTGCAATTAGCTGTCCTGCCGGTCTCTGAAATTAGGCGTAGAGGTCCTTACTCCCTCGGTGTTCTGGCTACCGGGATTTTGCACCTCGGAGGCAGCCTGAGCGGGGCTGGTCCCCTTCTGGTATCCTCTTCTTTGCTGTGACTTTCTTCATGCTCGCTGCGATACAATTCTCCTTCTGAATGTCTCTTTCTGGGAGCTGCAGCTCTGAGGGCATGCACAGCCCCGTTAACCTTCTGTCAGCAACTCAACTGCTGTCTGGAACTCACTGTCCCAGGAACTGAACTGAGCTGAGCTCAGCCAGTAACTAACTTTCCCTACAGACTTAACAAAAAAAAAAAACACTTGCACATCCAAACTAGTGTGAATAGGTGCATACCAGGAGCAGCTACCTCCATACATAAATATACAAAAAAGGTTGCACTCTATTGTGCAAAAGCATGTCTAATCTGGAGTATATGAAATAGGAATAGCAAAATGGCTTTTGAACATTAGGAAAATATTTAAGAGACGCTTTGCACAGAATTTGATATAATCAAATAGTGTGAGCCCATCAACCGTCGTCAAGGTGGTCTCATAAAACTGATGGGTCCCTGACCCCCCTGTCCAAATGTGAACACTTACCGAAGGCCAATGTCTGTATGCCTGGGTGAATGTGGACACCTCTGTTCAGCAAAGCCTACATATGAGTTAGCCAGGACCAAGTGTGATGAGATGCAATTAAAAACCACATGGTGATGGGAGGAGTGCTGAGTCAGTCAGCTACCATAGAAATAACAAAAAAAAAACTCGCACATCCAAACTAGTGTGAATAGGTGCATACCAGGAGCAGCTACCTCCATACATAAATATACAAAAAAGGTTGCACTCTATTGTGCAAAAGCATGTCTAATCTGGAATATATGAAATAGGAATAGCAAAATGGCTTTTGAACATTAGGAAATGTATGGAGGTAGCTGCTCCTGGTATGCACCTATTCACACTAGTTTGGATGTGCGAGTTTTTTTTTGTTATTTCTATGGTAGCTGACTGACTCAGCACTCCTCCCATCACCATGTGGTTTTTAATTGCATCTCATCATATTTGGTCCTGGCTAACTCATATGTAGGCTTTGCTGAACAGAGGTGTCCACATTCACCCAGGCATACAGACATTGGCCTTCGGTAAGTGTTCACATTTGGACAGGGGGGTCAGGGACCCATCAGTTTTATGAGACCACCTTGACGACGGTTGATGGGCTCACACTATTTGATTATATCAAATTCTGTGCAAAGCGTCTCTTAAATATTTTCCTAATGTTCAAAAGCCATTTTGCTATTCCTATTTCATATATTCCAGATTAGACATGCTTTTGCACAATAGAGTGCAACCTTTTTTGTATATTTCCCTACAGACTATCAGTTATATATATATATATATATATATATATATATATATATATATATATATATAACTGATAGTCTGTAGGGAAATATACAAAAAAGGTTGCCACAGGATGACACACAGGTATATACTATATACAGAGGAGATCACTTACAGGTATATACTTTATACAAGGGAGAGGACACAGGTATATACTATATACAGGAGGAGATGACACACAGGTATATACTATATACAGGAGGAGATGACACACAGGTATATACAGATGAGATGAAACACAGGTATATACTATATACAGGGGAGAGGACACACAGGTATATACTATATACAGGGGAGAGTACACAGGTATATACTATATACAGGGGAGAGTACACAGGTATATACTATATACAGGGGAGAGGACATACAGGTATATACTATATACAGGGGAGGGGACATACAGGTATATACTATATACAGGAGCGGAGGACACAGGTATATACTATATACAGGAGGAGAGGACACGGGTATATACTATATACTATATAAAGGAGGAGATGACACAGGTATATACTATATACAGGGGAGAGGGCACGCAGGTATATACTATATACATGGGAGAGGACACAGGTATATACTATATACAGGGGAGAGGACACACAGGTATATACTATATACAGAGGAGATCACTTACAGGTATATACTATATACAGGGGAGAGGACACAGGTATATACTATATACAGGAGGAGATGACACAGGTATATACTATATACAGGAGCAGATGACATACAGGTATATACTGTATACAGGAGGCGATGTCACACAGGTATCTACTATATAATTGTCTAAGGGTCACTTCCGTCTTTCTGTCTGTCTGTCCTTCTGTCTGTCACGGATATTCATTGGTCGTGGCCTCTGTCAGTCATGGAATCCAAGTCGCTGATTGGTCATGGCAAAATGCCCACGACCATTGCCACGACCAATCAGTGACGGGCGCAGTCCGGTGGCAACATGGCCGCTCCTTCCTCCCCGCAGTCAGTGCCCACTCCGTACTGCCATCCAGTCATCGCTCACACAGGGTTAATGGCAGCGCTAATGGACCGCGGTGTAACGCACTCCATTAACACTGCTATTAACCCTGTGTGACCAACTTTTTTGCTATTGAAACAGGAACACATGGGCTACTTGCACAGTGAACAAGTCTGTATGATCATGTTCACACACCACCAAGAAACCTGAAGACACAAAAGAGAATAGTAAAACCAAAAACACTCAGTTTGAAAAAATGTTGCAGTAATCCGCAAGTGCTAGTAAAAGATGTAAAAAACAGGGTATTTGGTTGATACGTTTTTTGCAAAAAATGTATACTAAGCTGCTCTACCAATCTTCACGGTATACCCTTATCAGAGCAGTCCTAACTAATGTATGCAATCCCTATCTGATGTATTTAAAAACCTGATCATCTGTATATAACCTGTGTGAACAGGGTTCAGAGAGGAAAAATCCATGTGTGCATACAGGGTAGAACAGCTATTGTGCAGATAGCCCAAGAGGAGTGGTGGAACTCCCCAGTCTTGTAGACACAAGAGAACAATTATGGAAACAGGAACACATGGGCTACTTGCACAGTGAACAAGTCTGTATGATCATGTTCACACACCACCAAGAAACCTGAAGACACAAAAGAGAATAGTAAAACCAAAAACACTCAGTTTGAAAAAATGTTGCAGTAATCCGCAAGTGCTAGTAAAAGATGTAAAAAACAGGGTATTTGGTTGATACGTTTTTTGCAAAAAATGTATACTAAGCTGCTCTACCAATCTTCACGGTATACCCTTATCAGAGCAGTCCTAACTAATGTATGCAATCCCTATCTGATGTATTTAAAAACCTGATCATCTGTATATAACCTGTGTGAACAGGGTTCAGAGAGGAAAAATCCATGTGTGCATACAGGGTAGAACAGCTATTGTGCAGATAGCCCAAGAGGAGTGGTGGAACTCCCCAGTCTTGTAGACACAAGAGAACAATTATGGAAACAGGAACACATGGGCTACTTGCACAGTGAACAAGTCTGTATGATCATGTTCACACACCACCAAGAAACCTGAAGACACAAAAGAGAATAGTAAAACCAAAAACACTCAGTTTGAAAAAATGTTGCAGTAATCCGCAAGTGCTAGTAAAAGATGTAAAAAACAGGGTATTTGGTTGATACGTTTTTTGCAAAAAATGTATACTAAGCTGCTCTACCAATCTTCACGGTATACCCTTATCAGAGCAGTCCTAACTAATGTATGCAATCCCTATCTGATGTATTTAAAAACCTGATCATCTGTATATAACCTGTGTGAACAGGGTTCAGAGAGGAAAAATCCATGTGTGCATACAGGGTAGAACAGCTATTGTGCAGATAGCCCAAGAGGAGTGGTGGAACTCCCCAGTCTTGTAGACACAAGAGAACAATTATGGAAACAGGAACACATGGGCTACTTGCACAGTGAACAAGTCTGTATGATCATGTTCACACACCACCAAGAAACCTGAAGACACAAAAGAGAATAGTAAAACCAAAAACACTCAGTTTGAAAAAATGTTGCAGTAATCCGCAAGTGCTAGTAAAAGATGTAAAAAACAGGGTATTTGGTTGATACGTTTTTTGCAAAAAATGTATACTAAGCTGCTCTACCAATCTTCACGGTATACCCTTATCAGAGCAGTCCTAACTAATGTATGCAATCCCTATCTGATGTATTTAAAAACCTGATCATCTGTATATAACCTGTGTGAACAGGGTTCAGAGAGGAAAAATCCATGTGTGCATACAGGGTAGAACAGCTATTGTGCAGATAGCCCAAGAGGAGTGGTGGAACTCCCCAGTCTTGTAGACACAAGAGAACAATTATGGAAACAGGAACACATGGGCTACTTGCACAGTGAACAAGTCTGTATGATCATGTTCACACACCACCAAGAAACCTGAAGACACAAAAGAGAATAGTAAAACCAAAAACACTCAGTTTGAAAAAATGTTGCAGTAATCCGCAAGTGCTAGTAAAAGATGTAAAAAACAGGGTATTTGGTTGATACGTTTTTTGCAAAAAATGTATACTAAGCTGCTCTACCAATCTTCACGGTATACCCTTATCAGAGCAGTCCTAACTAATGTATGCAATCCCTATCTGATGTATTTAAAAACCTGATCATCTGTATATAACCTGTGTGAACAGGGTTCAGAGAGGAAAAATCCATGTGTGCATACAGGGTAGAACAGCTATTGTGCAGATAGCCCAAGAGGAGTGGTGGAACTCCCCAGTCTTGTAGACACAAGAGAACAATTATGGAAACAGGAACACATGGGCTACTTGCACAGTGAACAAGTCTGTATGATCATGTTCACACACCACCAAGAAACCTGAAGACACAAAAGAGAATAGTAAAACCAAAAACACTCAGTTTGAAAAAATGTTGCAGTAATCCGCAAGTGCTAGTAAAAGATGTAAAAAACAGGGTATTTGGTTGATACGTTTTTTGCAAAAAATGTATACTAAGCTGCTCTACCAATCTTCACGGTATACCCTTATCAGAGCAGTCCTAACTAATGTATGCAATCCCTATCTGATGTATTTAAAAACCTGATCATCTGTATATAACCTGTGTGAACAGGGTTCAGAGAGGAAAAATCCATGTGTGCATACAGGGTAGAACAGCTATTGTGCAGATAGCCCAAGAGGAGTGGTGGAACTCCCCAGTCTTGTAGACACAAGAGAACAATTATGGAAACAGGAACACATGGGCTACTTGCACAGTGAACAAGTCTGTATGATCATGTTCACACACCACCAAGAAACCTGAAGACACAAAAGAGAATAGTAAAACCAAAAACACTCAGTTTGAAAAAATGTTGCAGTAATCCGCAAGTGCTAGTAAAAGATGTAAAAAACAGGGTATTTGGTTGATACGTTTTTTGCAAAAAATGTATACTAAGCTGCTCTACCAATCTTCACGGTATACCCTTATCAGAGCAGTCCTAACTAATGTATGCAATCCCTATCTGATGTATTTAAAAACCTGATCATCTGTATATAACCTGTGTGAACAGGGTTCAGAGAGGAAAAATCCATGTGTGCATACAGGGTAGAACAGCTATTGTGCAGATAGCCCAAGAGGAGTGGTGGAACTCCCCAGTCTTGTAGACACAAGAGAACAATTATGGAAACAGGAACACATGGGCTACTTGCACAGTGAACAAGTCTGTATGATCATGTTCACACACCACCAAGAAACCTGAAGACACAAAAGAGAATAGTAAAACCAAAAACACTCAGTTTGAAAAAATGTTGCAGTAATCCGCAAGTGCTAGTAAAAGATGTAAAAAACAGGGTATTTGGTTGATACGTTTTTTGCAAAAAATGTATACTAAGCTGCTCTACCAATCTTCACGGTATACCCTTATCAGAGCAGTCCTAACTAATGTATGCAATCCCTATCTGATGTATTCAAAAACCTGATCATCTGTATATAACCTGTGTGAACAGGGTTCAGAGAGGAAAAATCCATGTGTGCATACAGGGTAGAACAGCTATTGTGCAGATAGCCCAAGAGGAGTGGTGGAACTCCCCAGTCTTGTAGACACAAGAGAACAATTATGGAAACAGGAACACATGGGCTACTTGCACAGTGAACAAGTCTGTATGATCATGTTCACACACCACCAAGAAACCTGAAGACACAAAAGAGAATAGTAAAACCAAAAACACTCAGTTTGAAAAAATGTTGCAGTAATCCGCAAGTGCTAGTAAAAGATGTAAAAAACAGGGTATTTGGTTGATACGTTTTTTGCAAAAAATGTATACTAAGCTGCTCTACCAATCTTCACGGTATACCCTTATCAGAGCAGTCCTAACTAATGTATGCAATCCCTATCTGATGTATTTAAAAACCTGATCATCTGTATATAACCTGTGTGAACAGGGTTCAGAGAGGAAAAATCCATGTGTGCATACAGGGTAGAACAGCTATTGTGCAGATAGCCCAAGAGGAGTGGTGGAACTCCCCAGTCTTGTAGACACAAGAGAACAATTATGGAAACAGGAACACATGGGCTACTTGCACAGTGAACAAGTCTGTATGATCATGTTCACACACCACCAAGAAACCTGAAGACACAAAAGAGAATAGTAAAACCAAAAACACTCAGTTTGAAAAAATGTTGCAGTAATCCGCAAGTGCTAGTAAAAGATGTAAAAAACAGGGTATTTGGTTGATACGTTTTTTGCAAAAAATGTATACTAAGCTGCTCTACCAATCTTCACGGTATACCCTTATCAGAGCAGTCCTAACTAATGTATGCAATCCCTATCTGATGTATTTAAAAACCTGATCATCTGTATATAACCTGTGTGAACAGGGTTCAGAGAGGAAAAATCCATGTGTGCATACAGGGTAGAACAGCTATTGTGCAGATAGCCCAAGAGGAGTGGTGGAACTCCCCAGTCTTGTAGACACAAGAGAACAATTATGGAAACCGGAACACATGGGCTACTGTTTTTTACATCTTTTACTAGCACTTGCGGATTACTGCAACATTTTTTCAAACTGAGTGTTTTTGGTTTTACTATTCTCTTTTGTGTCTTCAGGTTTCTTGGTGGTGTGTGAACATGATCATACAGACTTGTTCACTGTGCAAGTAGCCCATGTGTTCCTGTTTCCATAATTGTTCTCTTGTGTCTACAAGACTGGGGAGTTCCACCACTCCTCTTGGGCTATCTGCACAATAGCTGTTCTACCCTGTATGCACACATGGATTTTTCCTCTCTGAACCCTGTTCACACAGGTTATATACAGATGATCAGGTTTTTAAATACATCAGATAGGGATTGCATACATTAGTTAGGACTGCTCTGATAAGGGTATACCGTGAAGATTGGTAGAGCAGCTTAGTATACATTTTTTGCAAAAAACGTATCAACCAAATACCCTGTTTTTTACATCTTTTACTAGCACTTGCGGATTACTGCAACATTTTTTCAAACTGAGTGTTTTTGGTTTTACTATTCTCTTTTGTGTCTTCAGGTTTCTTGGTGGTGTGTGAACATGATCATACAGACTTGTTCACTGTGCAAGTAGCCCATGTGTTCCTGTTTCCATAATTGTTCTCTTGTGTCTACAAGACTGGGGAGTTCCACCACTCCTCTTGGGCTATCTGCACAATAGCTGTTCTACCCTGTATGCACACATGGATTTTTCCTCTCTGAACCCTGTTCACACAGGTTATATACAGATGATCAGGTTTTTAAATACATCAGATAGGGATTGCATACATTAGTTAGGACTGCTCTGATAAGGGTATACCGTGAAGATTGGTAGAGCAGCTTAGTATACATTTTTTGCAAAAAACGTATCAACCAAATACCCTGTTTTTTACATCTTTTACTAGCACTTGCGGATTACTGCAACATTTTTTCAAACTGAGTGTTTTTGGTTTTACTATTCTCTTTTGTGTCTTCAGGTTTCTTGGTGGTGTGTGAACATGATCATACAGACTTGTTCACTGTGCAAGTAGCCCATGTGTTCCTGTTTCCATAATTGTTCTCTTGTGTCTACAAGACTGGGGAGTTCCACCACTCCTCTTGGGCTATCTGCACAATAGCTGTTCTACCCTGTATGCACACATGGATTTTTCCTCTCTGAACCCTGTTCACACAGGTTATATACAGATGATCAGGTTTTTAAATACATCAGATAGGGATTGCATACATTAGTTAGGACTGCTCTGATAAGGGTATACCGTGAAGATTGGTAGAGCAGCTTAGTATACATTTTTTGCAAAAAACGTATCAACCAAATACCCTGTTTTTTACATCTTTTACTAGCACTTGCGGATTACTGCAACATTTTTTCAAACTGAGTGTTTTTGGTTTTACTATTCTCTTTTGTGTCTTCAGGTTTCTTGGTGGTGTGTGAACATGATCATACAGACTTGTTCACTGTGCAAGTAGCCCATGTGTTCCTGTTTCCATAATTGTTCTCTTGTGTCTACAAGACTGGGGAGTTCCACCACTCCTCTTGGGCTATCTGCACAATAGCTGTTCTACCCTGTATGCACACATGGATTTTTCCTCTCTGAACCCTGTTCACACAGGTTATATACAGATGATCAGGTTTTTAAATACATCAGATAGGGATTGCATACATTAGTTAGGACTGCTCTGATAAGGGTATACCGTGAAGATTGGTAGAGCAGCTTAGTATACATTTTTTGCAAAAAACGTATCAACCAAATACCCTGTTTTTTACATCTTTTACTAGCACTTGCGGATTACTGCAACATTTTTTCAAACTGAGTGTTTTTGGTTTTACTATTCTCTTTTGTGTCTTCAGGTTTCTTGGTGGTGTGTGAACATGATCATACAGACTTGTTCACTGTGCAAGTAGCCCATGTGTTCCTGTTTCCATAATTGTTCTCTTGTGTCTACAAGACTGGGGAGTTCCACCACTCCTCTTGGGCTATCTGCACAATAGCTGTTCTACCCTGTATGCACACATGGATTTTTCCTCTCTGAACCCTGTTCACACAGGTTATATACAGATGATCAGGTTTTTAAATACATCAGATAGGGATTGCATACATTAGTTAGGACTGCTCTGATAAGGGTATACCGTGAAGATTGGTAGAGCAGCTTAGTATACATTTTTTGCAAAAAACGTATCAACCAAATACCCTGTTTTTTACATCTTTTACTAGCACTTGCGGATTACTGCAACATTTTTTCAAACTGAGTGTTTTTGGTTTTACTATTCTCTTTTGTGTCTTCAGGTTTCTTGGTGGTGTGTGAACATGATCATACAGACTTGTTCACTGTGCAAGTAGCCCATGTGTTCCTGTTTCCATAATTGTTCTCTTGTGTCTACAAGACTGGGGAGTTCCACCACTCCTCTTGGGCTATCTGCACAATAGCTGTTCTACCCTGTATGCACACATGGATTTTTCCTCTCTGAACCCTGTTCACACAGGTTATATACAGATGATCAGGTTTTTAAATACATCAGATAGGGATTGCATACATTAGTTAGGACTGCTCTGATAAGGGTATACCGTGAAGATTGGTAGAGCAGCTTAGTATACATTTTTTGCAAAAAACGTATCAACCAAATACCCTGTCTGAACAGGGTTCAGAGAGGAAAAATCCATGTGTGCATACAGGGTAGAACAGCTATTGTGCAGATAGCCCAAGAGGAGTGGTGGAACTCCCCAGTCTTGTAGACACAAGAGAACAATTATGGAAACAGGAACACATGGGCTACTTGCACAGTGAACAAGTCTGTATGATCATGTTCACACACCACCAAGAAACCTGAAGACACAAAAGAGAATAGTAAAACCAAAAACACTCAGTTTGAAAAAATGTTGCAGTAATCCGCAAGTGCTAGTAAAAGATGTAAAAAACAGGGTATTTGGTTGATACGTTTTTTGCAAAAAATGTATACTAAGCTGCTCTACCAATCTTCACGGTATACCCTTATCAGAGCAGTCCTAACTAATGTATGCAATCCCTATCTGATGTATTTAAAAACCTGATCATCTGTATATAACCTGTGTGAACAGGGTTCAGAGAGGAAAAATCCATGTGTGCATACAGGGTAGAACAGCTATTGTGCAGATAGCCCAAGTCTTCTTTTTTGCTATTGAGGCTGCCTATGCAACCTCAATAGTAAAAAGATCTAATGTTAAAAAAAATAAAAAATCATCATATACTCACCCTCCGGCGCCTTTCCCGCTCCTCGCGGTGCTAAGGATGGTATGCGACAAGGACCTTCCATGACGTCACGGTCATGTGACCGCGACGTCATCACAGGTCCTGCGCTCATCCAACCCTGGGACCGGAAGCTGCCGCCTGCACCGCACACAGGCGACAGGACTACAAGGGCTCCCTCGGAAGGTGAGTATGTTTATTTTTTATTTGTAGTCTTTTTTAACCTGTTACATACGTGTCTGGGCAATATACGTGGCTGGGCAATATACTACGACTACGTGGCTGGGCAATATACTACGTGGCTGTGCTGTGTACTACGTGGCTATGCTGTATACTATGTGGCTCTGCTGTATACTACGTGGCTCTGTGCTGTATACTACGTGGCTGGGCATTATACTACGTAGCTCTGTGCTGCATACTACGTCGCTGGGCAATATAATACGTGACTGGGCAGTATAATGCGTGGCTGGGCAAAATAGTACGTGGCTCTGCTGTATACTACGTGGCTCTGTGCTGTTTACTACGTCGCTGTGCAATATACTACGTAGCTGGGCATTATACTATGTGACTGGGCAATATACTACGTGTCTGGGCAATATACTACATGACTGGGCAATATACTACGTGGCTGGGCAATATACTATGTGGCTGGGCAATATACTACGTGGCTGTGCTATATACTACGTGGACATGCATATTCTAGAATACCTGATGCGTTAGAATCGGGCCACCATCTAGTATACTATATACAGACGAGATGACATACAGGTATTTACTATATACAGGAGAGATGACATACAGGTATATACTATATACAGGAGAGATGACATACAGGTGTATACTATATACAGTGGAGATGACATACAGGTATATACTATATACAGGGGAGAGGACACAGGTATATACTATATACAGGAGGAGATGACACAAAGGCATATACTATATACAGAGGAGATGACACCCAGGTACTATATACGCTCAGCTGGCCCCATGTACAGAATTGTCTTTGGTTTAGAGGCTCTATTTTATCTATTTTTGTATGTATATTTTATATGTGTTTACATAAAGTTGTATTTTTTATTTAAAAATCAAAATACACTCGTTGATTAAGTATAATTTAATAGCTATCTAGTCAGTATGTTTGAAGACATGGCACAAAACTAAAGTAATTTCAAATGGCAACTTTCTGGGTTTAATAAACACACAAAAAAATTAAAGGGAACCTGTCACCTGAATTTGGCGGGACTGGTTTTGGGTCATATGGGCGGAGTTTTCGGGTGTTTGATTCACCCTTTCCTTACCTGCTGGCTGCATGCTGGCCGCAATATTGGATTGAAGTTCATTCTCTGTCCTCCATAGTACACGCCTGCGCAAGGCAATCTTTCCTTGCGCAGGCGTGTACTACGGAGGACAGAGAATGAACTTCAATCCAATATTTCGGCCAGCATGCAGCCAGTGGGTAAGGAAAGGGTGAATCAAACACCCGAAAACTCCGCCCATATGACCCAAAACTGGTCTCGCCAAATTCAGGTGACAGGTTCCCTTTAAGAACAAAAAATGTGGTAGTCAGTAATGGTTACTTTTTGTAACCACCCATCGACCAAACCGCTGCATGACCAGCTATACCCTCACCTACTGTATCCTCACCCATCCCTTGTAGATTGTGAGCCCTCGCGGGCAGGGTCCTCACTCCTCCTGTACCAGTTATGACTTGTATTGTTTAAGATTGTACTTGTTTTTATTATGTATACCGCTCCTCACATGTAAAGTGCCATGGAATAAATGCTGCTATAATAATAAATAATAATAAAAATAGGGTAAAAATTATGGAATCACTCAATTGTGAGGGAAAAAATTATGGAATCACCCTGTAAATTTTCATTCCCAAAACTAACACCTGCATCAAATTAGATCTGCTCATTATTCTGCATCTAAAAGGAGAGATCACACCTTGGAGAGCTGTTGCACCAGGTGGACTGATATGAATCATGGCTCCAACAGGAGAGATGTCATTTGAAACAAAGGAGTGGATTATCAAACTCTTAAAAGAGGGTAAATCATCACGCAATGTTGCAAAAGATGTTGGTTGTTCACAGTCAGCTGTGTCTAAAATCTGGACCAAATACAAACAACATGGGAAAGTTGTTAAAGGCAAACATACTGGTAGACCAAGGAAGACATCAAAGCGTCAAGACCGGAAACTTAAAGCAATATGTCTCCAAAACAGGAAATGCACAACAAAACAAATGAGGAACGAATGGGAGGAAACTGGAGTCAACGTCTGTGACCGAACTGTAAGAATCTGCCTAAAGGAAATGGGATTTACATACAGAAAAGCTAAAGAAAAGCCATCATTAACACCTAAACAGAAAAAAACAAGGTTACAATGGGCTAAGGAAAAGCAATCGTGGACTGTGGATGACTGGATGAAAGTCATATTCAGTGATGAATCACTAATCTGCATTGGGCAAGGTGATGATGCTGGAACTTTTGTTTGGTGCCGTTCCAATGAGATTTATAAAGATGACTGCCTGAAGAGAACATGCAATTTTTATTGATATGGGGCTGCATGTCAGGTAAACGCACTGGGGAGATGGCTGTCATTATATCTTCAATAAATACACAAGTTTATGTTGATATTTTGGACACTTTTTGTTAGGACTGGCGGAACGCACCAAGACAGATGATAAAGGTGCGTTCGCAGTCCGGGGTCCACCGTGCAGGTGGAGACCTGCTGCTAGTAATTGGCAGACAATATGGCGGTACACTAAAGTATACACGCGTGGGTTAAACCTCACCCAGCGTGAAGAAAGCGATCCTGTTAACTCACAGGACCGCAGTACCGCACTAAAGTGCGAGCAAGTGGTCAGCGGACTTAACCCCAGAAGGGATTGAAGCCCGATTAGACCCTTGCTGGCGTAACACCGCAACTGGGTGTGTAGAGAACCTTAGGACAAATATGTGCACAAGAGTGCGAGCGATGCCGCACTAACGGACGCCACTAACCACCCAGACTCGGGTATGGAAAGCGCAAGGCAAGCGCACGGCGCCGTACTGGCAGGCACAGCTATAGGACGCTGAGATGTGTGTATCGTGTAGATGGCAAGTCGGGCGCTAGATAGCTACCATCATCCGCGAACAGTCAACAACACTAGGGAGGGATATTTAGGAGCTTTCATCCTTCGACATACATCCATCTACACACACACATAATAACAAGACAATACTAGCGCATGGCCGTGCGGTCATGCGCAGTTTATATAGGAGCAGCACAGGAAGTGGCCACAGCACTTTTGCCCTTCTAGGACCTGCCAAGAGGACCAATGGAATGTGCTGCAGAGCCTGAGCACATGACCCTCGATCTCCAACGGGAGACCTTACGCTGGGCATGCTCAGTACATGCAGACAAGGACTTAGTCCCAGAGAAGTCCGCTCGCTGCTGACCAGTACTGACTTTAATGGCAGAGACTGGAGAAGCAGCACTAACTCTCTGAACAGAGTGAGAATGAGCAAGACGCTGGGACCGACGTCCTTGCTGAGCAGGCTCCACTGCGGCTGGACAAGAATGGGAGACCGCAGCGGAAGTGGCTCGAGATTCCCCCAGTGCAGAAGCGGGAACTCGACCCCTAACATTACCCCCCCTCCTAGGGCCCCCTCCTCCTTGGGCCTCGCTACGTTCAAAGGCAGCAATGAGCTGCGGAGCCCGAATGTGCTCCACAGGCTCCCAGGTTCTATCCTCTGGACCATGACCCTTCCAATCCACCAAATAAAATTTTTTGCCACGTACCACCTTGCTTCCCACAATAGCATTCACCTCAAATTCATCCGTGGATGAACCCGATGTCCCAGCAGATGACTCAGAAAAGCGAGACAAACGAACGGGCTTTAAGAGGGAAACGTGAAAGGTATCGGTGATACCAAGGCGTGGAGGAATGGCCAAACGGTAAACCACAGGGTTGACCTGTTCCAGAACTTTAAACGGGCCAATGTAGCGAGGAGCAAACTTAGTGGACTCAACTCGCAGCCTGATGTTACGGGCGGAGAGCCACACTAAGTCGCCGGGAGCAAAGACCGGAGCGGGGCGCCGGTGTGTATCAGCCGAAACCCTCATTCTCTCCTTGGAGGCCCGGATAGCATCCTGTGTGCGGTCCCAGATGTCACGTGCCTCCACCGCCCAGTCTGCCACCCTAGAATCGGTGGAGGACACGGGCATGGGCACAGGGACACGCGGATGCTGGCCGTAATTAAGGAGAAAAGGAGTTTGACCAGTGGAATCGGCTACGGCGTTGTTCAGGGCAAATTCCGCCCAAGGTAGCAAAGATGCCCAGTCATCCTGCCTAGCAGAGACGAAATGTCGCAAATATGTCACCAGAGTCTGATTGGTTCT
Organism: Ranitomeya imitator; assembly: GCF_032444005.1. NCBI lineage: Eukaryota > Metazoa > Chordata > Amphibia > Anura > Dendrobatidae > Ranitomeya > Ranitomeya imitator. Next base: position 260,019,695 of record NC_091283.1, read on the forward strand.
CTCCACCAACCCATTCGTCTCGGGATGGTAAGCAGAGGAGAGGTTTAACTCTATGCTGAGTAAACGGCAGAGCTCTCTCCAAAACCGAGATGCGAACTGGGGACCCCGATCGCTGACAATTTTATCAGGCATACCATGCAAACGGAAAACGTGTTTAACGAACAACACCGCCAAGGCCCGTGCTGAGGGTAACCGAGGAAGCGGCACCAAATGCACCATCTTAGAGAAATGGTCAGTGACAACCCAAATAATGGAGCAGCCACGCGACTTGGGTAGACCCACCACAAAGTCCATCCCGACCATCTCCCAGGGCCTGTCTGCCACCGGTAGAGGGTAAAGCAACCCAGCAGGCCGTTGCCGAGGAGACCGATTCTGGGCGCAAGAAACGCACGCCTGAATGTAGTCCCTGACATCTCGGGCCATATGCGGCCACCAGTATGTTCTCGCCAAAAGCTCTGATGTCCTCTTGGTCCCAAAATGCCCCCCCACTCTGGAGGAGTGAGCCCAAGAGAGAACCTCCGGTCGCAAGTTAGCTGGCACGAAAGTCTTGCCCGGGGGCACAGACTCCAGCGAAACCGGAGCTACAGTTCTCAGGCTCTCAGAAGGGACAATAAGCCGAGGCTCCTCCTCCTCCTCCTCAGATGACACTACGGAGCGGGAGAGAGCGTCGGCACGAACGTTCTTCTCCCCGGAGAGAAAATGGAGAGTAAAATGGAACCGGGAGAAGAACAGGGACCATCTAGCCTGGCGAGAATTCAGCCGCTGGGCCGTCTGTATATACACCAAGTTCTTGTGGTCAGTGAAGACTTGGAAGGGAAAGCGAGCTCCCTCCAAGAGGTGTCTCCACTCTGAAAAAGCCAACTTCATGGCTAGCAACTCCCTGTCCCCGATGGAATAATTCCTCTCCGCTGGTGTGAAGGTCTTGGAGAAGAAGAAGCAAGGATGCTTCCGACCTTGAGCATCCTTTTGGAAAAGGACTGCTCCAGCACCAACGGATGAGGCATCCACCTCCAAGATGAATGGTTTATCTACATCGGGGCGATGTAGGATGGGAGCGCTAGCGAAGTGTGACTTAATCGAGAGAAAGGCCTTGGAGACCTCCTCTGACCACAACTTGGGATTTGCTCCCTTCTTGGTGAGGGCGACCAAGGGAGCTACCAAAGTTGAGAAGTGTGGAATGAACTGGCGATAATAATTAATGAACCCCATAAAGCGCTGCACCGCTTTAAGAGAATGGGGTTCCTGCCAGTCCATTACAGCCTGTAGCTTGGCAGGATCCATAGCCAAACCCTGGGCAGAAATGATATAACCAAGGAAAGGCAAGGACTCCTGCTCAAACACACACTTCTCCAACTTAGCGTAGAGGGAGTTTGCCCGTAAGAGGTCGAAGACTTTGCGAACATCTCTCCGATGGGAGTCTATATCTGGAGAGTAGATGAGAATGTCATCCAGATAGACTACGACCGAGGTGGTGAGCATATCCCGAAAGATGTCGTTCACAAAGTCTTGGAAAACGGCTGGGGCATTACAGAGCCCAAAGGGCATCACTAGATATTAATAGTGCCCATCCCTGGTGTTAAAAGCCGTCTTCCATTCATCCCCCTCACGGATGCGAATCAGGTTGTAAGCACCCCGCAGATCTAACTTTGTAAATACCTTTGCTCCCCGTAGCCTATCAAAGAGCTCAGATATCAGGGGTAATGGGTACTTGTTCTTAACGGTAATGGCGTTAAGACCCCTGTAGTCTATGCATGGACGTAAGTCTCCAGTCTTCTTCTGTACGAAGAAGAACCCAGCCCCTGCCGGTGACACTGACTTCCTAATGAATCCTCTTGCCAGATTCTCCTGAATATACTGGGACATTGCCTCCGTCTCCGGGAGAGATAACGGGTAGACTCGACCCCGGGGAGGCTCAGCACCAGGCAAGAGGTCAATAGGACAGTCATAGGGGCGGTGAGGCGGAAGGGTCTCCGCAGCTCTTTTGGAGAACACGTCTGCATGGGACCAATAGTGCTTGGGGAGAGAGGAAAGATCTGCGGGTACCTGTGTAGTAGCAACCTGAACGCACTCCCTCTGACATCTACCCTCACAGGATTTACTCCATCCCAAAATTCTCCCAGAGGACCACTCAATATGAGGAGAATGGTAGCGAAGCCATGGCATCCCCAACAGGACCTCATCAATTCCCTCAGGAATGACTAATAGGGAGATTATCTCCTGATGTGATGGAGACACAGATAGGGTGAAAGGAATGATTTGGTGGGTAATCTGTGAAGGTAGTGTTGACCCATTTACCACTCGAACGGTCACTGGCTGGGCGAGCATCACCAAGGGTATTGCGTGACGCTGGGCAAAGGCGGAGGACATAAAGTTACCCTCTGCCCCAGAATCCAAGCATAGCTCGACCGTGAGAGTGGATGGGCCTATGGTAATTGTCCCCTTGAAGGACAACTTTGAGGCAAACGTCGCCGTGTCTAGTGTACCTCCTCCAACTGCCACTAGACGCTGACGTTTCCCCGACCGCTGAGGACTCTTGGAGGCAAGACGTCCTGACTGCTGGCAAACATGACGAACCTTATGTGCACGAGCGGACTGAGACTTGGATCCCGCTCGTGTCACCTCCAAGGTCTCATGTGACTCAGATGCCTGGACTGGAGATTTCAAAGGTTTGGCGAAGGTAGGAGCCAGCCGAAACCTCTGCCTACACTGGGCTCGTTCCAACCTCCGCTCGTTAAAACGGAGGTCTATACGAGTAGAAATAGATATTAACTCCTCCAGTGTGGCAGGAATCTCCCTAGTGGCCAGAGCGTCCTTAACATGGTCAGCCAGGCCCCTCCAGAATATGGGGATAAGGGCTTTATCCGACCACTCCAGCTCGGAAGCTAAAGTACGGAATCGGACGGAAAAATGGCTGACCAAGGACTCACCCTGAGTTAATGCCAGTAGTTGGAGCGCTGTATCATGGGTGAGTTGAGGTCCTAGAAAGACCTTTTTCAGCGTGCCCAGAAACAACGGAGCACTCTGCACCACATGATCATCACGCTCCCACAGCGGCGTAGCCCACTCCAACGCCCTGCCCGACAACAGCGAGACAATAAATCCCACCTTAGCCCGCTCTGTAGGAAAACGTGCAGCCAGGAGCTCGAGATGGATAGAGCACTGGCTCACGAATCCACGACAATGTTTGCTCTCTCCAGCAAACTTGTCAGGTAGTGGGAGACGGGATAAAGTCGGAGCAGGGGTGGCAGTGGACAAACTGGCTGCGGCTACACTTGCAGCCTGCACAGCTACAGCAGTGACATCCACAGCTGAGGTTGTACGCTCAAGAGCCGCCAACCTTCCCTCCAGCTGCTGGATGTACCGCTGTAAACGCTGGTCGTCCGCCATTTTACTAGCCAGACCCTGGCGCTAGTATTCTGTTAGGACTGGCGGAACGCACCAAGACAGATGATAAAGGTGCGTTCGCAGTCCGGGGTCCACCGTGCAGGTGGAGACCTGCTGCTAGTAATTGGCAGACAATATGGCGGTACACTAAAGTATACACGCGTGGGTTAAACCTCACCCAGCGTGAAGAAAGCGATCCTGTTAACTCACAGGACCGCAGTACCGCACTAAAGCGCGAGCAAGTGGTCAGCGGACTTAACCCCAGAAGGGATTGAAGCCCGATTAGACCCTTGCTGGCGTAACACCGCAACTGGGTGTGTAGAGAACCTTAGGACAAATATGTGCACAAGAGTGCGAGCGATGCCGCACTAACGGACGCCACTAACCACCCAGACTCGGGTATGGAAAGCGCAAGGCAAGCGCACGGCGCCGTACTGGCAGGCACAGCTATAGGACGCTGAGATGTGTGTATCGTGTAGATGGCAAGTCGGGCGCTAGATAGCTACCATCATCCGCGAACAGTCAACAACACTAGGGAGGGATATTTAGGAGCTTTCATCCTTCGACATACATCCATCTACACACACACATAATAACAAGACAATACTAGCGCATGGCCGTGCGGTCATGCGCAGTTTATATAGGAGCAGCACAGGAAGTGGCCACAGCACTTTTGCCCTTCTAGGACCTGCCAAGAGGACCAATGGAATGTGCTGCAGAGCCTGAGCACATGACCCTCGATCTCCAACGGGAGACCTTACGCTGGGCATGCTCAGTACATGCAGACAAGGACTTAGTCCCAGAGAAGTCCGCTCGCTGCTGACCAGTACTGACTTTAATGGCAGAGACTGGAGAAGCAGCACTAACTCTCTGAACAGAGTGAGAATGAGCAAGACGCTGGGACCGACGTCCTTGCTGAGCAGGCTCCACTGCGGCTGGACAAGAATGGGAGACCGCAGCGGAAGTGGCTCGAGATTCCCCCAGTGCAGAAGCGGGAACTCGACCCCTAACACTTTTCTTTTCCCATCAATTGAAAGGATGTTTGGGGAAGATGAAATCATTTTTCAAGATGATAATGCATCCTGCCATAGAGCAAAAACTGTGCAAACATTCCTTAAAAAAGACACATAAGGTCAATGTCATGGGCTGCAAATAGTCCGGATCTCAGTCCAATTGACAATCTTTGGTGGAAGTTGAAGAAAATGGTCGATGACAAGAATCCAACCTGCAAAGCCGATCTGGCAACAGCAATCAGAGAAAGTTGGAGCCAGATTGGTGAAGAGTCCTGTGTGACCCTCATTAAGTCCAGGCCTCAGAGACTGGAAGCTGTAATAAAAGCCAGAGGTGGTGCAACAAAATACTACTGATGTGTTGGAGGGTTTTATTGTTTGTTTGTTTGTTTGTTTTTCATGATTCCATAATTTCTTCCTCAGAATTGAGTGATTCCATAATTTTTCCCATCTAATTGTCCTAAAAAAGTAACCATTCCTGACTACCACATTTATTGTTCTTGATTTCTTTTAGTGTTTCTTAAAGCCAGAAAGTTGCCATTTGAAATGACTTTAGTTTTGTGCCATGTATGTGATCGGCTTTTTTTTCTACAAAATTAAACAACTGAATGAACATCCTCCAAGGCCGGTAATTCCATAATTATTGCCAGGGGTTGTATATCCCAAATGTTAGGATAGGGAGGTCAGTTATCTCTCGTGGTTAATACAATAGAGGATCCCATAGGCAAAGATATGTACATATCCTATATTAACTAACCGAGAGATGTGCTTCTCATGTATTACCGTATATACTCGAGTATAAGCTGAGATTTTCAGCCCACTTTTTTGGGCTGAAAGTCCCCCTCTCGGCTTATACTCGAGTCATACTCAGGGGTCGGCAGGGGAGGGGGAGCGGGGGCTGTCTAATTATACTCACCTGCTCCTGGTGTGGTCCCTGCTTCCTGTAGTGAGCGGTCACATGGTACTGCTCATTACAGTAATGAATATGCGGCTCCACCTCCCATAGGGGTGGGGCCGCATATTCATTACTGTAATGAGCGGTAGCGGTGACTGCTCACTACAGGAAGAAGATGCGGCACCAGGGAACAGACGTGCAGCGACGGCGCCAGGAACAGGTGAGTATGATGGGGGCAGTGCGCGATATTCACCTGCTCCTCGTTCCACTGTTGGCACCGGTGTCTTCCGCAGTGACGCTCAGGTCAGAGGGCGCGGTGACGCGATTAGTGCGCGCCGCCCTCTTCCTGAACGTCAGCGCAGAGGATGGGGAAGACACAGCGGCGGTCAGCGGTGGAACGGGGAGCAGGTGATTATAGCAAGTGCCGGAGGCTGGAGATGTATTTTTTTTAATTGCAGCAACAGCATATGGGGCAAATATCTGTATGGAGCATCTTATGTGGCCATGTGCAGCACGATATGGGGCAAATATCTGTATGTGGCCATGTGCAGCATTATATGGGGCAAATATCTGTATGGGGCATCTGTTATCTGCCGCCTCTCATCCTGCACCTTCCCCTTTAATGTGCCTGTTGAATGTTTGCTAAATTCATTTGTTGCTTTGTATTACTTACTGCTGTCCATCCATGCTGGGGTCACAGGAGATATTATGGTGTTCAAGGTGTTAGAGCATATGTTTGCAGCCAGGTCTAGTGCCTTTGATCATGTAACCTCCCCTGGGGTGTTGGCCAATTGCTAATTTATCCCAAATAAGGACCCACAATCCCTTTCACCTGATCCTTTAGTCAGTCCTATAAATTTAGTAGCATCTTAAGGGGTGCACGTGTGTGGGGTCAGGCACGCGCATCCCTGCAGCAAAGCATCACGGCAGCTAAGCATACAGACGCCGCAGTTATTTCAACGGCAGTTAGTCACGGCAGGAGTCAGGACCCCACTCCATGTATCTGTTTCTTCTGGGTGCGTCTTCTGAGTAAGCACTTCTTATTACTTGGATCTAGCTTTCCTAATAACCCATCTTACTTCTTCGCCATGTTTACCTATGCCCCTACAGTGTTTGCTCCACTAGTCCTCTCTCTCCTTCGCTATCACAAATCCCAGCACTATCTAACCTAGTAATCATCTCCCCCTCCCTCTTACCTCCCCACCTGTCCTCTGCTGACCGCTCCTCAACCTCAAATCTGTCCGACAAACACATAAAATAAGTCGGCCACTCTCTTTCTCCCACCTGCTCTCTCTCTCTCTCTCTCTCTCTGCTTCTCCTCACTGCTGGAGACATATCTCCCATCCCTGGACCCCCACATCTCATACCTCCCATTACTACTCCCTCCTATCACTCCCTATCCAACATGAACTTCCGCAATCTTTCCAACATAAAACCCCTGCCCCTGACGCCCACCCCCCTGCTCCCTCTCTCTGGAGCACTCTGGAATGCCCGCTCAATCTGCAATAAGCTTCATGTGATTCACAACCTTTTTCTCTCCCGCAATCTTGCCTTCCTTGGCCTCACAGAAACATGGCTAACACCCTCTGACACCGCCTTCCCTGCTGCACTGTGTTACGGAGGCCTCCACTTCACCAACACCCCTCGACCCGGCAACAAACATGGTGGAGGAGTGGGTCTTCTCCTTTCTTCAAACTGCACCTTTAACCCAATCCCACCTCTTCCCTCCCTTATCCTCCCCTCTTTTGAAGTCCATTCTGTCCGCATCTACTCTCCCTCCAACCTCCAAGTGGCCGTCATATACCGACCTCCGGGCCCGGCCACTGCCTTTATTGACCAATTCTCCACCTGGCTTCTTCACTTTCTCTCTGCTGACACTCCCACCATCATCATGGGTGACTTCAACATCCCCATTGATACCCTTCAGTCAACAGCCTCCAAACTTCTGTCCCTTACCTCATCCTTTGGACTTACTCAGTGGTCCTCCGCAGCCACCCACACGGATGGGCATACACTAGACCTGGTATTCACCCGTCTCTGCTCTCTATCTAACTTCATCACCTCCCCTCTCCCTCTATCCGACCACCATCTGCTCACCTTCTCATCCCTGTCCTCCTCACCAGTCATCCATATCCAGCAACATGCGCACCCACGCAGAAACCTTGCACACCTAGACACCCACACACTCTCTGACTCCATCCTACCACTGGCATCCATATCCTCACTCCACGACACAGACAGTGCCGCTGCTTTCTACAATGCCGCTCTCGCATCAGCTATTGACACGGTTGCCCCTCTCGTTCATGGCAGAGCGCGACGTATCAATAGACAACCTTGGCATAATAAGACCACCAAAAAGCTCCAGCAAGTGTCCAGGGTTGCGGAGCGGTGTTGGAAGAAAACACACTCGCACGACGACTTCACTGTATTCAAACAAGCAACACTCGCTTTTAAATCTGCACTCACCTCTGCTAAACAGGTCTACTTCACAACCCTCGTATCTTCCCTATCCTACAACCCCAAACAGTTATTCAAAACCTTTAACTCCCTCCTCCGCCCCCCACTGCCCCCTCCAACCTCCCTCATCTCTGCTGAGGACTTTGCCACACACTTTAAAAATAAGATCGACCAGACAATGCAAGTCTTTATTGTTCAACCACCACAACACCTTTGTATACCAGACCAATGCCAAAACCCCATAACCTCCCTATCCAACATCACTGAAGGGGGGCTTAATTGTCTCCTCTCCAAATCCCACCTCACCACCTGTGCGCTCGACCCCATCCCATCCCACCTCCTCCCCAACCTCACCACCACACTTATCCCATCCCTAACCCACCTCTTCAACCTATCACTAACTTCTGGCACCTTCCCCTCTGCATTCAAACATGCCACAATCATGCCTATCCTTAAAAAGCCAACCCTCGATCCAACTGCTATGTCCAGCTATCGCCCAATATCACTGCTCTCATTCGCTTCCAAACTCCTGGAGCAGCACGTCCATGCTGAACTCTCCTCCCACCTCTCATCTAACTTGTTGTACGACAATCTACAATCTGGTTTCCGTCCCCATCACTCAACTGAGACTGCCCTGACCAAAATCACTAACGACCTACTTACCGCCAAAGCTACTGGACAATACTCTGTACTCCTCCTTCTAGATCTGTCCTCTGCTTTCGACACAGTTGACCACTGCCTCCTACTACAGATCCTCTCCTCCTTTGGCATCAAAGACCTCGCCCTATCCTGGATCGCCTCGTACCTTTCCAACCGCACATTCAGTATCTCCCACTCCCATACTACCTCCTCATCCCACCCTCTCTCTGTTGGAGTCCCCCAAGGCTCTGTTCTAGGACCCCTACTCTTCTCAATCTATACACTTGGCTTGGGACAACTCATAAAGTCCCATGGATTCCAGTACCACCTCTATGCTGATGACACTCAGATCTACCTCTCTGGCCCAGACGTCACCGCTCTGCTGTCCAGAATCCCAGACTGTCTATCAGTCATATCCTCCTTCTTCTCCTCTCGCTTCCTCAAACTCAATGTGGACAAATCTGAACTCATCATCTTTCCTCCATCCCACAAATCTTCCTTACCTGACCTATCTATCGCAGTCAATGACATCATGCTTTCCCCCGTACCCGAAGTCCGCTGCCTCGGAGTAACCTTCGACTCTGCCCTGTCCTTCAAACCACACATCCAAGCTCTTTCCACCTCCTGTCGCCTCCAGCTCAAAAATATCTCCAGTATCCGTCCTTTCCTCAACCCCCAATCTACTAAAATGCTTGTGCACGCCCTCATCATCTCCCGCCTTGACTACTGCAACATCCTTTTCTGTGGCCTCCCTGCTAACACCCTTGCACCTCTCCAGTCCATCCTTAACTCTGTTGCCCGACTAATCCATCTCTCTCCTCGCTACTCCTCCGCTTCTCCCCTCTGCAAATCTCTTCACTGGCTCCCATTCCCTCAGCGTATCCAGTTCAAATTACTAATACTGACCTACAAAGCCATCCATAACCTGTCTCCTCCATATATCTCTGAACTAATCTCCCGATATCTTCCCTCACGTGATCTCCGGTCCTCCCAAGACCTCCTTCTCTCCTCCACACTTATTCGCTTCTCATCCAATCGCCTCCAAGACTTCTCCCGAATTCTTTGCCCCAACACGTCCGACTATCAACTACAGTCGGATCCTTCAGACAGAACCTGAAAACTCATATCTTCAGGAAAGCCTACAGCCTGCACTGACACCGCTGCTGCCTCATCACTATCGAAGCTACCGCCTCACCAACACCGGAGCTACCTCCTCACCAACCCCGGAGCTACCGCCTCACCAACACCGGAGCTCCTGCAACCCTCAACCCACTGTCTCCTTCCCCACCATCCTGTAGAATGTAAGCGCGCAAGGGCAGGGTCCTCGCCCCTCTGTATCAGTCCGTCATTGTTAGTTTGTTTACTGTATGTGATATTTGTAACTTGTATGTAACCCCCTCTCATGTACAGCACCATGGAATCAATGGTGCTATATAAATAAATAATAATAATAATCTGTATGGGGCCATGTGCAGCATTATTTGGGGGCAAATATCTGTGTGGGGCATCTTATGTGGCCATGTGCAGCATGATATGGGGCAAATATCTGTATGGGGCATCTTATGTGGCCATGTGCAGCATGATATGGGGGCAAATATCTGTATGGAGCATCTTATGTGGCCATGTGCAGCATTATATGGGGCAATTATCTGTATGGGGCACCTTATGTGGCCATGTGTAGCATTATATGGGGCAAATATCTGTATGGAGCATCTTATGTGGCCATGTGCAGCATTATATGGGGCAAATATCTGTATGGAGCATCTTATGTGGCCATGTGCAGCATGATATGGGGGCAAATATCTGTATGGAGCATCTTATGTGGCCATGTGCAGCATTATAAATGTAAGGTTATACACATGGGAAGAAGGAATCAATATCACCATTACACACTGAATGGGAAACCACTGGGTAAATCTGACAGGGAGAAGGACTTGGGGATCCTAGTTAATGATAAACTTACCTGGAGCAGCCAGTGCCAGGCAGCAGCTGCCAAGGCAAACAGGATCATGGGGTGCATTAAAAGAGGTCTGGATACACATGATGAGAGCATTTTACTGCCTCTGTACAAATCCCTAGTTAGACCGCACATGGAGTACTGTGTCCAGTTTTGGGCACCGGTGCTCAGGAAGGATATAATGGAACTAGAGAGAGTACAAAGGAGGGCAACAAAATTAATAAAGGGGATGGGAGAACTACAATACCCAGATAGATAAGTGAAATTAGGATTATTTAGTCTATAAAAAAGACGACTGAGGGGCGATCTAATAACCATGTATAAGTATATAAGGGGACAATACAAATATCTAGCTGAGGATCTGTTTATACCAAGGAAGGTGACGGACACAAGAGGGCATTCTTTACGTCTGGAGGAGAGAAGGTTTTTCCACCAACATAGAAGAGGATTCTTTACTGTTAGGGCAGTGAGAATCTGGAATTGCTTGCCTGAGGAGGTGGTGATGGCGAACTCAGTCGAGGGGTTCAAGAGAGGCCTGGATGTCTTCCTGGAGCAGAACAATATTGTATCATACAATTAGGTTCTGTAGAAGGACGTAGATCTGGGGATTTATTATGATGGAATATAGGCTGAACTGGATGGACAAATGTCTTTTTTCGGCCTTACTAACTATGTTACTATGTTACTATGTTATTATATGGGACAAATATCTGTATGGAACATCTTATGTGGCCATGTGCAGCATTATATGGGGGCAAATATCTGTATGGGGCATCTTATGTTGCCATGTGCAGCATTATATGGGGGCAAATATCTGTATGGAGCATCTCATGTGGCCATGTGCAGCATTATATGGGGGCAAATATCTGTATGGGGCATCTTGTGTGGCCATGTGCAGCATTATATGGGGCAATTATCTGTATGGGGCACCTTATGTGGCCATGTGCAGCATTATATGGGGCAAATATCTGTATGGAGCATCTTATGTGGCCATGTGCAGCATGATATGGGGACAAATATCTGTATGGAGCATCTTATGTGGCCATGTGCAGCATTATATGGGACAAATATCTGTATGGAACATCTTATGTGGCCATGTACAGCATTATATGGGGGCAAATATCTGTATGGGGCATCTTATGTTGCCATGTGCAGCATTATATGGGGGCAAATATCTGTATGGAGCATCTCATGTGGCCATGTGCAGCATGATATGGGGGCACATATCTGTATGGGGCATCTTATGTGGCCATGTGCAGCATCATATGGAGCAAATATCTGTATGGAGAATCTTATGTGGCCATGTGCAGCATTATATGGGGCAAATATATGTGTGGGGCCATGTGCAGCATGATATGGGGGCAAATATCTGTGTGGGGCATCTTATGTGGCCATGTGCAGCATGACATGGGGGCAAATATCTGTATGAGGCATCTTATGTGGCCATGTGCAGCATTATATGGGGGCAAATATCTGTATGGAGCATCTCATGTGGCCATGTGCAGCATGATATGGGGCAAATATCTGTATGGGGCATCTTATGTGGCCATGTGCAGCATGATATGGGGGCAAATATCTGTATGGAGCATCTTATGTGGCCATGTGCAGCATTATATGGGGCAAATATCTGTATGGGGCATCTTATGTGGCCATGTGCAGCATGATATGGGGGCAAATATCTGTATGGAGCACCTTATGTGGCCATGTGCAGCATTATATGGGGCAATTATCTGTATGGGGCACCTTATGTGGCCATGTGTAGCATTATATGGGGCAAATATCTGTATGGAGCATCTTATGTGGCCATGTGCAGCATTATATGGGGCAAATATCTGTATGGAGCATCTTATGTGGCCATGTGCAGCATGATATGGGGGCAAATATCTGTATGGAGCATCTTATGTGGCCATGTGCAGCATTATAAATGTAAGGTTATACACATGGGAAGAAGGAATCAATATCACCATTACACACTGAATGGGAAACCACTGGGTAAATCTGACAGGGAGAAGGACTTGGGGATCCTAGTTAATGATAAACTTACCTGGAGCAGCCAGTGCCAGGCAGCAGCTGCCAAGGCAAACAGGATCATGGGGTGCATTAAAAGAGGTCTGGATACACATGATGAGAGCATTATACTGCCTCTGTACAAATCCCTAGTTAGACCGCACATGGAGTACTGTGTCCAGTTTTGGGCACCGGTGCTCAGGAAGGATATAATGGAACTAGAGAGAGTACAAAGGAGGGCAACAAAATTAATAAAGGGGATGGGAGAACTACAATACCCAGATAGATAAGCGAAATTAGGATTATTTAGTCTAGAAAAAAGACGACTGAGGGGCGATCTAATAACCATGTATAAGTATATAAGGGGACAATACAAATATCTAGCTGAGGATCTGTTTATACCAAGGAAGGTGACGGACACAAGAGGGCATTCTTTACGTCTGGAGGAGAGAAGGTTTTTCCACCAACATAGAAGAGGATTCTTTACTGTTAGGGCAGTGAGAATCTGGAATTGCTTGCCTGAGGAGGTGGTGATGGCGAACTCAGTCGAGGGGTTCAAGAGAGGCCTGGATGTCTTCCTGGAGCAGAACAATATTGTATCATACAATTAGGTTCTGTAGAAGGACGTAGATCTGGGGATTTATTATGATGGAATATAGGCTGAACTGGATGGACAAATGTCTTTTTTCGGCCTTACTAACTATGTTACTATGTTACTATGTTATTATATGGGACAAATATCTGTATGGAACATCTTATGTGGCCATGTGCAGCATTATATGGGGGCAAATATCTGTATGGGGCATCTTATGTTGCCATGTGCAGCATTATATGGGGGCAAATATCTGTATGGAGCATCTCATGTGGCCATGTGCAGCATTATATGGGGGCAAATATCTGTATGGGGCATCTTGTGTGGCCATGTGCAGCATTATATGGGGCAATTATCTGTATGGGGCACCTTATGTGGCCATGTGCAGCATTATATGGGGCAAATATCTGTATGGAGCATCTTATGTGGCCATGTGCAGCATGATATGGGGACAAATATCTGTATGGAGCATCTTATGTGGCCATGTGCAGCATTATATGGGACAAATATCTGTATGGAACATCTTATGTGGCCATGTGCAGCATTATATGGGGGCAAATATCTGTATGGAGCATCTCATGTGGCCATGTGCAGCATGATATGGGGGCACATATCTGTATGGGGCATCTTATGTGGCCATGTGCAGCATCATATGGAGCAAATATCTGTATGGAGAATCTTATGTGGCCATGTGCAGCATTATATGGGGCAAATATATGTGTGGGGCCATGTGCAGCATGATATGGGGGCAAATATCTGTGTGGGGCATCTTATGTGGCCATGTGCAGCATGACATGGGGGCAAATATCTGTATGAGGCATCTTATGTGGCCATGTGCAGCATTATATGGGGGCAAATATCTGTATGGAGCATCTCATGTGGCCATGTGCAGCATGATATGGGGCAAATATCTGTATGGGGCATCTTATGTGGCCATGTGCAGCATGATATGGGGGCAAATATCTGTATGGAGCATCTCATGTGGCCATGTGCAGCATGATATGGGGGCAAATATCTGTATGGGGAATCTTATGTGGCCATGTGCAGCATTATATGGGGCAATTATCTGTATGGGGCACCTTATGTGGCCATGTGCAGCATTATATGGGGCAAATATCTGTATGGAGCATCTTATGTGGCCATGTGCAGCATGATATGGGGGCAAATATCTGTATGAGGCATCTTATGTTGCCATGTGCAGCATGATATGGGGCAAATATCTGTATGGGGCATCTTATGTGGCCATGTGCAGCATTATATGGGGGCAAATATCTGTATGGGGCATCTTATGTGGCCATGTGCAGCATTATATGGGGCAAATATCTGTATGGGGAATCTTATGTGGCCATGTGCAGCATTATATGGGGGCAAATATCTGTATGGGGCATCTTATGTGGCCATGTGCAGCATTATATGGGGCAAATATCTGTATGGGGAATCTTATGTGGCCATGTGCAGCATTATATGGGGGCAAATATCTGTATGGGGCATCTTATGTTGCCATGTGCAGCATGATATGGGGCAAATATCTGTATGGGGCATCTTATGTGGCCATGTGCAGCATGATATGGGGCAAATATCTGTATGGGGCATCTTATGTGGCCATGTGCAGCATTATATGGGGCAAATATCTGTACGGGGCATCTTATGTGGCCATGTGCAGCATTATATGGGGGCAAATATCTGTATGGAGCATCTTATGTGGCCATGTGCAGCATGATATGGGGGCAAATATCTGTATGGGGAATCTTATGTGGCCATGTGCAGCATTATATGGGGCAATTATCTGTATGGGGCACCTTATGTGGCCATGTGCAGCATTACATGGGGCAAATATCTGTATGGAGCATCTTATGTGGCCATGTGCAGCATTATATGGGGCAAATATCTGTATGGAGCATCTTATGTGGCCATGTGCAGCATTATATGGGACAAATATCTGTATGGAACATCTTATGTGGCCATGTGCAGCATTATATGGGGGCAAATATCTGTATGGGGCATCTTATGTTGCCATGTGCAGCATTATATGGGGCAAATATCTGTATGGGGCATCTTATGTTGCCATGTGCAGCATTATATGGGGCAAATATCTGTATGGGGCATCTTATGTGGCCATGTGCAGCATGATATGGGGGCAAATATCTGTATGTGGCCATGTGCAGCATGAAATGGGGGCAAATATTTGCATGGGGCATCTGTATGGGGCATAATCAACATTTGTGCAGCATTACATGGGGCATATTTTATTATGGAGCATCTTATGGGGCCCATCATGAACTGTATGGAGCATTATAAGGGGCTCCTGATTCAATATGGATATTCAAAAACACTTAACCTACTGATGTCTCAATCAATTTTACTCTTATTGGTATCTATTTTTACTTTTGACATTTACCAGTAGCTGTTTTCCCAGTTTTTTGTGGCAAAATTAGGAGGGGGGGGGGGGGTCGGCTTATACTCGGGTTGGCTTATACGGTAATTCCTACGGTTATGCAAAAAAGGGGGGGAGGGAAAAGGAGGAAATGTAGAAGGAAAGTCCCCGGGAACGAGGCCAAAACACAATATTGGATCATTATCCTCTCTCTTCCATGGAATCATTGGGTGACCCAGCATATCTACAGCAATAACACACTAAAGTGTATAAATACACCAGGGTCTAGGCTTTTTCTGATTTCTTACATATGGTGGATGTGCATACCATTATTAGCCTAGTCTTCTGTTTCTTTACTTCGTGGTTTATACAGACTAGGCTCTGCACCCCGTACTGTTAGGCCGGCGTCACACACAGCGTATGAAAATACGGTCCGTATATTACGGCCGTAATACGCTGAAAAGTCCCCAAAATAGTGGTCCGTAGGTCCTCCGTAGGCAGGGTGTGTCAGCGTTTTTTGCGCATGGCATCCTCCGTATGTAATCCGTATGGCATCCGTACTGCGTGTTTTTATCGCAGGCTTGCAAAACCGACATACGGCTATACAAGGGATCCATGTGTAAAAAAAACAAAACAAACATATATACTGTCTATATATATATATATATATATATATATATATATATATATATATATATGTCAGTAGACACATATATGTATATATATTATTACTTCATACAGCGCGAGATAGCTTTAAAGCCGGTAATTCAATTACCGGCTTTTGCTTTCTCCTTCCTAAACCCGACATGATATGAGACATGATTACATACAGTAAACCATCTCATATCACCATTTTTTTGCATATTCCACACTACTAATGTTAGTAGTGTGTATATGCAAAATTTGTCCGTTCTAGCTATTAAATTAAAGGGTTAAATGGCGGAAAAAATTGGCGTGGGCTCCCGCACAATTTTCTCCGCCAGAGTAGTAAAGCCAGTGACTGAGGGCAGATATTAATAGCCTGGAGAGGGTCCATGGTTATTGCCCCCCCCCCCCCCCCCTGGCTAAAAACACCTGCCCCCAGCCACCCCAGAAAAGGCACATCTGGAAGATGCTCCTATTCTGGCAATTAGCCACTCTCTTCCCATTCCCATGTAGCGGTGGGATATGGGGTAATGAAGGGTTAATGCCACCTTGCTATTGTAAGGTGACATTAAGCCAAATTAATAATGGAGAGGCATCAATTATGACACCTATCCATTATTAATCCAATACTAGTAAAGGGTTAAAAAAACACAAACACATTATTAACCCCTTCATGACCAGGGGATTTTTCATTTTTCCGTGTTCGTTTTTCGCTCCCCTCCTTCCCAGAGCCATAACTTTTTTATTTTTCCGTCAATTTGGCCATGTGAGGGCTTATTTTTTGCGGAACGAGTTGTACTTTTGAACGACATCATTGGTTTTAGCATGTCGTGTACTAGAAAACGGGAAAAAAATTCCAAGTGCGGTGAAATTGCAAAAAAAGTGCAATCCCACATTGGTTTTTTGTTTGGCTTTTTTGCTAGGTTCACTAAATGCTAAAAATGACCTGCCATTATGATTCTCCAGGTCATTACGAGTTCATAGACACCAAACATGACTAGGTTATTTTTTATCTAAGTGGTGAAAAAAAATTCCAAACTCTGCTAAAAAAAAAACAAAAACAAATTGCGCCATTTTCCGATACTCGTAGCGTCTCCATTTTTTGTGATCTGGGGTCGGTTGAGGGCTTATTTTTTGCGTGCCGAGATGACGTTTTTAATGATAGCATTTCGGTGCAGATACGTTCTTTTGATCGCCCGTTATTGCATTTTAATGCAATGTCGCGGCGACCAAAAAAACGTAATTCTGGCGTTTCGAATTTTTTTCCCGCTACGCTGTTTAGCGATCAGGTTAATACTTTTTTTTAATTGATTGATCGGGCGATTCTGAGCGCGGCGATACCAAATATGCGTAGATTTGATATTTTTTTTATTGATTTATTTTGATTGGGGCGAAAGGGGGGTGATTTAAACTTTTATGTTTTTTTTATTTTTTTCACATTTTTTTTAACTTTTTTTTTTAACTTTTGCCATGCTGATCGCTGCTATGTAGCAGAATTGCACGTGTGCTGTGAGCGCCGACCACAGGGTGGCGCTCACAGCGACGGGCAATCAGTAACCATAGAGGTCTCAAGGACCTCTATGGTTACCATTCACAAGCATCGCCGACCCCCGATCATGTGACGGGGGTCGGCGATGACATCATTTCCGGCCGCCCGGCCGGAAGCGGTAGTTAAATGCCGCTGTCTGCGTTTGACAGCGGCATTTAACTAGTTAATAGGTGCGGGCAAATCGCGATTCTGCCCGCGCCTATTACGGGCACATGTCAGCTGTTCAAAACAGCTGACATGTCCCGGCTTTGGTGCGGGCACACCGCGGAGCCCTGCATCAAAGCAGGGGAGCCGGCATCGGACGGTATAGTACGTCCGATGCCGGTAAGGGGTTAAAAATTATTTTAATGAAAAAATCACAAAGGTTGTAATAATTTATTCTACGCTCAATCCACTCACTGAAGACCCTCGATCTGTAACTAAAAAAAAATAATAAACCAACAATATCCATACCTTCCGAAGATCTGTAACGTCCCACAATGTAAATCCATCTGAATGGGTTAAAATATTTTGCAGCCACGAGCTCCGCTAATGCAGCTGCTCATGGCTGCAAAACCCCGGGGAATGAAGGTAAAGTAGGTCAATGACCTATATTTACCTTCATTTGCGGTGAGGCGCCCTCTGCTGGCTGTCCCTAGATCGTGGGAACTTTCCTAGAAAGCTCCCAGGCTCGAGTTCATATGAGGACAACCAGCAGAGGGCGCCCTCTTATGATCTCGAGCCTGACATATATATATATATATATATATATATATATATACCTATTCTATGTGTACACATTTATTCTACCTATTCTATTGTAAGCTGTCAGTGTGATTTTACTGTACACCGCACTGAATTGCAGGCTTTTCTCTCTAAGAGCGCTGCGTATTCCTCGCAAGTCACACTGCTGGTCCGTGTGTAATCCGTATTTTTGGGGCTTCCATAGACTTTCATTGGCGTTTTATTTGCGCAATACGGTGACAAACGTAGCATGCTGCGATTTTCTACGGCCGTAGAAGACCGTATAATACTGATCAGTAAAATACGGCAGATAGGAGCAGGGGCATAGAGAATAATTGTGCCGTATGTTATGCGAGTTTTACGGACGTAGTTTCTGCGCTCTTACGTCCGTAAAACTCGCAAGTGTGACGCCGGCCTTAGTGTTATATGTGATTGTAATAGGACTGCACCCTCTACGTATTCACAGCTGATGGGACTACAGCTCCCATCATCCGACACCTGCAGCTGATGGGTGTATTCATCATACGCTACTGTGCTGTAAATAAATACTAAAAAAAGAAACTGTGTGGGTTCCCCTGTATTTGATAACCAGCCAGGAAAAACTCACAGCTGCAACCCTCAGCCGTCAGCTTCAGCCAGGCTGGTTATCAAGAATAGAAGGGTCCCCCCAAAAGCCGGAAATTCATGTGCGGCGTTCAGTAAAATCACAGCATGACATGATAGAATAGATAGAACAGGTATATACACATAGAATACACAGATACAGTGGGGCAAAAAAGTATTTAGTCAGTCAGCAATAGTGCAAGTTCCACCACTTAAAAAGATGAGAGGCGTCTGTAATTTACATCATAGGTAGACCTCAACTATGGGAGACAAACTGAGAACAAAAATATCCAGAAAATCACATTGTCTGTTTATTTAACATTTTATTTGCATATTATGGTGGAAAATAAGTATTTGGTCAGAAACAAAATTTCATCTCAATACTTTGTAATATATCCTTTGTTGGCAATGACAGAGGTCAAACGTTTTCTGTAAGTCTTCACAAGGTTGCCACACACTGTTGTTGGTATGTTGGCCCATTCCTCCATGCAGATCTCCTCTAGAGCAGTGATGTTTTTGGCTTTTCGCTTGGCAACACGGACTTTCAACTCCCTCCAAAGGTTTTCTATAGGGTTGAGATCTGGAGACTGCCTAGGCCACTCCAGGACCTTGAAATGCTTCTTACGAAGCCACTCCTTCGTTGCCCTGGCGGTGTGCTTTGGATCATTGTCATGTTGAAAGACCCAGCCACGTTTCATCTTCAATGCCCTTGCTGATGGAAGGAGGTTTGCACTCAAAATCTCACGATACATGGCCCCATTCATTCTTTCATGTACCCGGATCAGTCGTCCTGGCCCCTTTGCAGAGAAACAGCCCCAAAGCATGATGTTTCCACCACCATGTTTTACAGTAGGTATGGTGTTTGATGGATGCAACTCAGTATTCTTTTTCCTCCAAACACGACAAGTTGTGTTTCTACCAAACAGTTGCAGTTTGGTTTCATCAGACCATAGGACATTCTCCCAAAACTCCTCTGGATCATCCAAATGCACTCTAGCAAACTTCAGACGGGCCCAGACATGTACTGGCTTAAGCAGTGGGACACGTCTGGCACTGCAGGATCTGAGTCCATGGTGGCGTAGTGTGTTACTTATGGTAGGCCTTGTTACATTGGTCCCAGCTCTCTGCAGTTCATTCACTAGGTCCCCCCGCGTGGTTCTGGGATTTTTGCTCACCGTTCTTGTGATCATTCTGACCCCACGGGGTGGGATTTTGCGTGGAGCCCCAGATCGAGGGAGATTATCAGTGGTCTTGTATGTCTTCCATTTTCTAATTATTGCTCCCACTGTTGATTTCTTCACTCCAAGCTGGTTGGCTATTGCAGATTCAGTCTTCCCAGCCTGGTGCAGGGCTACAATTTTGTTTCTGGTGTCCTTTGACAGCTCTTTGGTCTTCACCATAGTGGAGTTTGGAGTCAGACTGTTTGAGGGTGTGCACAGGTGTCTTTTTATACTGATAACAAGTTTAAACAGGTGCCATTACTACAGGTAATGAGTGGAGGAAAGAGGAGACTCTTAAAGAAGAAGTTACAGGTCTGTGAGAGCCAGAAATCTTGATTGTTTGTTTCTGACCAAATACTTATTTTCCACCATAATATGCAAATAAAATGATAAAAAAACAGACAATGTGATTTTCTGGATTTTTTTTTCTCAGTTTGTCTCCCATAGTTGAGGTCTACCTATGATGTAAATTACAGACGCCTCTCATCTTTTTAAGTGGTGGAACTTGCACTATTGCTGACTGACTAAATACTTTTTTGCCCCACTGTATATAGAGGTCAGTGACACACACACTACTCAGCCAACCCGGTTCCTGATGAGCGCTGCTCTGGTCTGTGCGGTGTGAGTACTGAGGCTCCGTACTACAGGTGTGATGTAGTGACGTCATTGTGCCTGCAGTGCACGGAGTCTCAGACTCAGAAGTGAAGGCTGAATGGTGGATCAGGAGCTTTCCACTCCCTGATTCACTAATCTATTCAGCGCTATCACCGTCATGGGAATGTGGATATCGCTGAAATTGTGATCATGGGAAGGAGAGGGTGACCAATACCACACCCCACCGAGCCCTGTCAATTCATAGGCATCATAGCAACCGAGTGGGCTACCTTTATGGATGATACACTCCTGCCTATCCAACTATCGTATGGTAAATATCTCATAGATCCTGGGTTCATTAGTATCTGCACCAAGAATGAGGCTAAGTGAGTATTAATTGTCAGTGGTCGGAGGTAGTCAGTGAGGTGGATGGTACCATATTGTGCATGTAGGGGGCAGTACTGTGGGAACAATAGAAAGTGGGGGATGGCAGTACTGTGGGGACACACTATGTGTGAAGGGGATGCCAGTCCTGTGAAAACATTACCCTGTGTCGCTGGGAAGCCACTATTGTGGGAACAAAATACTGTGTGTGATGGTATGGCGGTACTATGAGAACATTATACTGTGTGTGGCGGTATGGCGGTACTGTAGGAACATTATACTGTGTGTGGGGGTATGGCGGTACTGTAGGAACATTATACTGTGTGTGGGGGTATGGAGGTACTATGAGAACATTATACTGTGTGTGGGGGTATGATGGTACTGTAGGAACATTATACTGTGTGTGGGGGTATGGCGGTACTGTAGGAACATTATACTGTGTGAGGGTATGGCGGTACTATGAGAACATTATACTGTGTGAGGGTATGGCGGTACTATGAGAACATTATACTGTGTGAGGGTATGGCGGTTCTATGAGAACATTATACTGTGTGAGGGTATGGCGGTTCTATGAGAACATTATGCTGTGTGAGGGTATGGCGGTTCTATGAGAACATTATACTGTGTGTGGGGGTATGATGGTACTGTAGGAACATTATACTGTGTGTGGGGGTATGGCGGTACTGTAGGAACATTATACTGTGTGAGGGTATGGCGGTACTATGAGAACATTATACTGTGTGAGGGTATGGCGGTACTATGAGAACATTATACTGTGTGAGGGTATGGCGGTACTATGAGAACATTATACTGTGTGAGGGTATGGCGGTTCTATGAGAACATTATGCTGTGTGAGGGTATGGCGGTTCTATGAGAACATTATACTGTGTGTGGGGGTATGGCGGTACTGTAGGAACATTATACTGTGTGAGGGTATGGCGGTTCTATGAGAACATTATACTGTGTGTGGGGGTATGGCGGTACTATGAGAACATTATACAGTGTGAGGGTGTGGCGGTTCTATGAGAACATTATACTGTGTGAGGGTATGGCGGTTCTATGAGAACATTATACTGTGTGTGGGGGTATGGCGGTACTGTAGGAACATTATACTGTGTGAGGGTATGGCGGTTCTATGAGAACATTATACTGTGTGTGGGGGTATGGCGGTACTGTAGGAACATTATACTGTGTGAGGGTATGGCAGTACTATGAGAACATTATACTGTGTGTGGGGGTATGGCGGTGTTTGTAGATTGTAAGCTCTCACGAGCAGGGTCGTCTTATTTCGCTTTAATTATTGTATTGTTAACGTTGTTACTTATGACTTTTGTGTTTGAAACTGTTAAACTGTAAAGCACTGCGGAATATGTTGGCGCTATATAAATAAAGATTATTATTATTATTACTGTAGGAACATTATACTGTGTGTGGGGGTATGGCGGTACTATGAGAACATTATACTGTTTGAGGGTATGGCGGTACTATGAGAACATTATACTGTGTGTGGGGGTATGGCAATACTGTGAGAACATTATACTGTGTGTGGGGGTATGGCGGTACTATGAGGACATTATACTGTGTGGGGTATGGCGGTACTATGAGAACATTATATTGTGTGTGGGGGTATGTTGGTACTATGAGAACATTATACTGTTTGAGGGTATGGCGGTACTATGAGAACATTATACTGTGTGTGGGGGTATGGCAATACTGTGAGAACATTATACTGTGTGTGGGGGTATGGCGGTACTATGAGGACATTATACTGTGTGGGGTATGGCGGTACTATGAGAACATTATACCGTGTCTGGGGGTATGGCGGTTATGTAGGAACACTATACTGTGTGTGGGGTATAGCGGTACTATGAGAACATTATACTGTGAGTGGGAGTATGGAGGTACTATGAGAATATTATAATGTGTGTGGGGGGTATGGTGGTACTATGAGAACTTTATACTGTATGTAGTGGGATGGCGGTACTGTAGGAACATTATACTGTGTGTGGGGGTATGGCGGTACTATGAGAACATTATACTGTGTGTAGTGGGATGGCGGTACTGTAGGAACATTATACTGTGTGAGGGGGTATGGCAGTACTATGAAAAGATTATACTGTGTGTGGGGGTATAACTCTACTGTAGGAACATTATACTGTGTGTGGGGGTATGGCGGTACTGTAGAAACATTATAATGTGTGTGGGGGTATGGCGGTACTATGAGAACATTATACTGTGTGTGGGGGTATGGCGGTACTATGAGAACATTATACTGTGTATGGGGGTATGGCGGTACTGTGAGAATATTATACTGTGTGTGGGGGTATGGCGGTACTGTGAGAACATTATACTGTGTGTGGGGGTATGGTGGTACTGTAGGAACATTGTTCTGTGTGTGGTAGTATGGCGGTACTATGAGAAAATTATATTGTGTGTGGGGGTATAGCGGTACTGTAGGAATATTATACTGTGTGTGGGGGTATGGCAGTACTATGAGATTATACTTTGTGTGGTGGGATGGCGGTACTATGAGATTATACTGTGTGTGGGGGTATGGCGGTACTATGAGAACATTATACTGTGTGTGGGGGTATGGTGGTACTGTAGGAACATTATACTGTGTGGGGGTATGGCAGTATTTTGAGAACATTATACTGTGTGTGGGGGTATGGAGGTACTGTAGGAATATTATACTGTGTGTGTGGGGGTATGGTGGTACTATGAGAAGATTATACTGTGTGTGGGGGTATGGCGGTACTGTAGGAACATTATACTGTGTGTGGGGGATATGGCGGTACTGTACGAACATTATACTGTGTCTGGGGTTATGGCGGTAGTGTGAGAACATTATACTGTGTTTGGGGGTATGGAGGTACTGTATGAACATTATACTGTGTGTGGGGGTATGGAGGTACTGTAGGAACATTATACTGTGTATGGGGGTTTGGCGGTACTATGAGAACATTATACTGTGTGTGGGGTTATGGAGGTACTGTAGGAACATTATACGTGTGTGGGGGTATGGAGGTACTATGAGAATATTATACTGTGTGTGGGGGTATGGCGGTACTATAAGAACATTATACTGTATGTAGTGGGATGATGGCACTGTAGGAACATTACACTGTGTGGGGGTATGGCGGTACTATGAGAACATTATACTGTGTTTAGTGGGATGGCGGTACTGTAGGAACATTATACTGTGTGAAGGGGTATGGCAGTACTATGAGAAGATTATACTGTGTGTGGGGGTATGGCGGTACTGTAGGAACATTATACTGTGTGTGGGGGTATGGCGGTACTATGAGAAGATTATATTGTGTGTGGGGGTATAGCGGTACTGTAGGAGTATTATACTGTGTGTGGGGGTATGGCGGTACTGTAGGAATATTATACTGTGTGTGGGGGTATGGCGGTACTATGAGATTATACTGTGTGTGGTGGGATGGCGGTACTATGAGAACATTATACTGTGTGTGGGGGAATGGCGGTACTATGAGAACATTAAACTGTGTGTGGGGGTATGGCGGTACTATGAGAACATTATACTGTGTGTGGGGGTATGGCGGTACTATGAGAACATTATACTGTGTGTGGGGGTAAAGCTCTACTGTAGGAACATTACACTGTGTGTGGGGGTATGGCGGTACTGTAGGAACCATTCTTTTCTATATGCAATTATAAAACTATGTATCAGGAAATAAAGTGTCAGTATTTATGGAATGCTTTCCTGTCACAATTGTGTACAGACTCATTCTTGATGAGCGCTCAAAATACTCAGTCTTATTGGGAATGGCCGCAGCACACACGGGATAGATTTATCCAACCCAAATTTCCATATCAAATGGCCCCCAACTGCGCGGCGTGGACGAAACACACGGCGACCCCGCTGACCGGAGAGACAGAGGTGTTGGCCACGGCCTTGGTTCCCGGGACGGAGACTGCGCAGCTAACATAAGTAAGGTAAGAAAATGTTATCATCTTACCTGAAAGTCCCCTGTGCCCAGTCCGGGTCTATACCTCTTGCCGGTCAGGTGTGGTCACCACCGCATTCCCAGGTAGTGTAAAAAGTCCAAAGCCCGTATCAAAACCCTGGGATCAAGGTGTCTGCTGTGTGCCGTGTATGTGTTCTGTGTTTGTGTAAGATCCGGGAGAAGCAAGGAACAGTGACTGTTTGTGGTTGCTGGGTAACAGACCGCAGGAGGTCAAATTGCTTGATAAGTTATTGCAGGATTCCCATGCATAGGAGGGACAGGTAGTCCCGGGGCAGGTGGTCCCAGGCTCCAGGCACGGGTAGGGATAACTTAGAGGGCTACTACAGATTCCCGTAGTGCCGGCTATCCAGTTAGGATGACGGACCGGGGTGGTAGATTTCCCGCTTGTGTTTCTCACTCAGGCGGCCCGGGCACAGGTGTGCCCAGTGCGATTGGCAGTAGTCTGTTCCCAGCGCAACCTGCACGTGTCACAGAATAATTAAATGGGCATCTCCCGGACGTCTATCTGTTTGGTTCGATTCATGTATCGCTGCTTTAAGAGCACATAATTGTATAGAGAAGTTTTTTTTCTCTTCCTCTTTTTTTTCCCTTCTCCACGCTGCTGGCAGAGATATATCCATTGTAAATCACAATGTCATATCTGTTTTTTTCTTTTTCCTTGTTGCCAAATTTCCTATTTTTGCGTATATCTGGCTATGGTATAACAGTTATTTGAAGAGGGGAAACTAAATGATATCTATCATTTTTTATGTGACATACGTGATTTTTGGTAAAACAGCAGCTGCTTATAAAAAGGGGAAGTGTGTCTCTAACTGTGTTTGAGCGCAGACAGTTCAGGAGAAGGGAAAAAGGGAGAAGAGAAGTTGTTAACTGTGTTTGAGCGCAGACAGTTCAGGAGAAGGGAAAAAGGGAGAAGAGAAGTTGTTTTAATCTTTTTTTATTACTCTTTTGAAGGGCTTTTTTTCCTTCTATCCTTCTGTTTTTGTTGCATTTTGAAGTTTTTAGACTTTTTTTTAAGTTTTCAAAGTTTCTTTTCTTTTCTGCCTCTTCACTTTTTTGTTTAAAAGGGGTTGTTTCTTTTTTTGTTTTTTTTTTTTTCTCTCCTTTTCTGTAAAGATCCTGAGTTTTGGATCGTGTACCGAGTTTTTGATGGTTTTTTTTATGTTTTGATTTCAACATCTTGCACCAATTTTTGGAAGTGTTCCTTTCTTTTTTTTATTTTATTATTTTTTGTGTTTTTATATACCCATTTGTTTGAAGTTTTTTGTTGTGTGTTTTTTCTTTTTCTTTTTGTAATGGGAAATAAGGTGGCCAAGCAGCAGGAGGGTCTTTTACTTCCTGATGAGAAAATGGCCAACCAGATAGTGGTAGAACACGAAGGTGTTAAGTACGTGAAGAATTTTAGAAGGTATAAAGTATGTGAAATTCATCAGAACGGCAGACCTCAAGCTGCGGAATGGCATGACGTAGAAAGGAAAATAAGGGAAGTTAGCTGATGTTACATTGCTGAATGCTGATACATAGTATACAGTAGCAGCAGAGCTTACAACGTTTAGGTGGTACAGAGAGATATGTGAGCAAACCAGGAAGTGATTTTTATGTATATAAAATGGGGAAAGGTATTAAAGGGAACCTGTCACCCCGTTTTTTCAGATTGAGCTATAAATACTGTTAAATAGGGCCTGCGCTGTGCGTTACTATAGTGTATGTAGTGTACCCTGATTCCCCATGTATGCTGAGAAATACATTACCAAAGTCGCCGTTTTCACCTGTCAATCAGGCTGGTCTGGTCAGGTGGGTGTGTTCACAGCGCTCTTTTCTTCCCCAGCTTTCCGTTGGTGGCGTAGTGGTGTGCGCATGTCCAAGGTCCGAATTCCCTGCGCCCACGTGAAGACACAGGAAAATGGCAGCGGGATGCCGCACGTGCGCATTAGAGATCGCGGCTGCCATTTTCCCAAAGCCGAGATGCAAACTCGGCTTTGGGAAAATGGCCGCCGCGATCTCTTGTGCGCACGCGCGGCATCCCGCGGCCATTTTCCTGAAGCCCCGTGCAGCAGAGCATTCCATCTGCGCACGCGCGGCCCCAGGAAGATGGCCGCCCCCACCGATGCAAGGGATTACAGCGCAGATCGCGCGCTGTGTCTTCACGTGGGCGCAGGGAATTCAGACCTTGGACATGCGCACACCACTACGCCACCAACGGAAAGCTGGGGAAGAAAAGAGCGCTGTGAACACGCCCACCTGACCAGACCAGCCTGATTGACAGGCGAAAACGGCGACTTTGGTAATGTATTTCTCAGCATACATGGGGAATCAGGGTACACTACATACACTATAGTAACGCACAGCGCAGGCCCTATTTAACAGTATTTATAGCTCAATCTGAAAAAACGGGGTGACAGGTTCCCTTTAAGCCATCAGTGCCTCCCCATGCTCTCAACAGATTCCATGGTATAGGGAGTTTTTGCACAGTATGTGGTGCGCCCCGTCCAACCTTTGTACATGGAGATGGCGCTGTTGCTCTGACCATGCAGTCTCAGGCTGCATCTGCCATCAAAGAAGAAGGTATTTTCTTCTTGTCTTTCTCCTCCATCTTTCTTCTCTCTAGCCTCCTTTTTCTCTGTCACTCTTTCTCTCCTTCTCCTCTCTCACTCTCTTTTCCTCTCCCTCTCTATCTCCTCTACACATCTCCTCCTCCTTCTCCACACCCCCACCACACCTATCTCCTCCTGCTCTTCCTTCTCCACATCGATCTCCACGCCTCTTTTCTCCTCCTCCTCTCTCTCCTCCACACCTCCCATCTTCTCCTCCCTCCTTCTACATCACACTCCACACCTCCTCCTTCTCTTTCACCACACCCTTTGCCTCTCTCTCTCTCCTCCCTCCTTCTACATCACACTCCACACCTCCTCCTTCTCTTTCGCCACACCCTTTGCCTCCTTCTCTCTCTCTCTCTCCCCCTTCTCTAAAACCACCCGTCTTTTGCTCTATCAGCTCCCCTCCCTCACCCTTCACCTCCGCGCGTCCCGCCTTCTGCGCACCTTACATCTCTAGCTCCTTCTTTTCCTCTGCACCATGTATCTCTTCCTGTTTCACACTCTCCTTCTCCTGCTTTGTTGCCTGTTGGGCAGATGCCAGATTCAAGCAGTGAGGTGTCTCTGTATCCGGCGCTCACAGCACAAGGCACATTAAATGTTTCCAATACAGCCAAGCCTCTGACAGTCATGGTATCGGGGGAGGAAGGTGGAGATCCCCCAGTAGAAGGCACCCCCCAAGATATAGACACATCAGGCAGCTGACAGCCCTGGGTGCAGAGGGAGGGAGGACTGACATCATCATCATCTGTTGATAATGTGCAACTTCAGCACCGGTCAGAGCTGCCTACATTCACATCAACATAGAGCTATAAGTCTAGTCCACCACAGCTTCAGCAAGGAGGGAGACATCCTCACACAAAAAGGCAGCTTCTAAGTCCAAAAATCAGCCAGTGTATGACCCCAGCACATGCTATCACAAGTATTCCTCTGATGAAGATGTGGAGGGAACATCATACATGCTGCCCAGTACTAGGAAAAGAAACCCACAGGCACCAAGAATGCAGGGGCAGATAGAGGCACCACCATTACACTATGTGCACTTCAAGTCAGGTGACAATCTTCCAGACCCAGGGATGCATCCCATGCCATTTTACTGAAGAATGTAGCAGAACCAGCGAACATATATAGCCACCTGGAATGATCTCTGGGCCATAAATGGAACTGAAAAACAGGTGATGCACTCTGGCCAATCATGAAGGAACAATTCAAACTTCCAGCAGAATTAGATGTACACGCTTGGGAGTCAGGGCCACAGCTAATTGAACAGCTCAGAGAGTGGGTCAAAGGCAGATTGGCAGGACAAGCCCTCAGCTTACATGACATGAGCCAAGACAAGACAGAGTCTGTAAAGAAGTTTCATAGCAGAGAAATGCAAGTATTCCAAGACTTGGGCTTCACCATTCATGACCAGATACACACGCAAATGTTGGCACAGGCCTTTGTGCATGGACTGAGACAGCCAATCAGGAAACCATTGATAGTGGCTAGGCCCGAGAACAGGACAATAGCAGTGGACTGACCCAGCAAAACGGGTTATGTGCGCCTGGGAGACTGTTTATTGCCAATTGTCACCAAAACCGCTGCCATTATAGCGCCACAAAGAGCGCGAAGAAGGAAACGGGTGCCATGCTGCTGAGAACGCCGGAAGGGGAGCCAGAGGTGAAGACGCTGCAAAGTGCCGAACTACACACCGGAAGAACCGCTGCAGACTCCGGAGAGGAGACACCAACCTCAATAAGGTTAGCAAAGGGGAGAAGCTATGTCAAAGCAGGGGGAAGAAGTGATGGCAGATGCAGCCGCAGCCCCTGTAATGCCCCAAGACCTTGGGTTGGATGCAGCCACCGGTCTCATAGCACCCTCGGGCCTCGCCACGGACGCACCTGCAGGCCGGACCCCACTGCTGCTACAGTGTCCATCATGCCGTTGTCCACAGTATCCAAAGGGATTGAGTCCCAACCAGGAGTGCAGAAGACAGCCCCTCTCATGGTGACTACTGACCTGGAAGCGCAACCACCCTACAAAGACAGAGGAAGTGTCACGTGTTACATCTATGGCAAGTTTGGCCATTTCTGGAACCAGTGCAGAGCACCCATGCAACCCAAGAGTTGGTCCAGAGAAACAGGTCAAAGAAGAAGTACAGAAGGCAGTGAAGTACCCCGTCCATGGGACAGGGGTAAGCAAGCCAGGTCTGCAAGACACTACGCTCCTGACATGTAAAACCACGTCTGCAGGACCAATACCTCAAATACCTCTATCCTGTCCCAGTTTGTGGTGTCAAGAACCTGCCACTCAACCTGCTGGGAGCGGACCTACTGCAGAAGCTGAAGGCAACCACAGTGTTCCAGGAAGATGGGACCATGACACTTTCTTCATCCCTGAACCAAGAGTAATCATGGTCATGCTGGCGGCCCTACAAGAACCTCAAAACAACCGATGAGGCCTACCTAAGGAGGTACTGGACATAGTACCAGAGAGTCTATGGTCTAAGGGACCCCAGGACATGGGAAAACCTCAAGTTGCCCCAGTACGGCTGTCACTCATGCCAGGTACCCCGTACCCTCGTAAGGCCCAGGCCAGGCCTAGAGTCAAGCTGCCTCTGACCAACTGAAGGTTTACTTGGAAATAGGAATCATTGTTCCTTGCACATCGCCTTGCAATACCCCGCTTTTCCTGGTCAAGGAAAAAAAAAAAGACTGTAAAAGGAAAGCCAGCCAAGTTCAAAATGGTACATGACCTGAGTGACGTGAATGACCCCACGGTGTTTGAAACTCCAATTGTGCCAAATCCGCACACTCTGCTCTCAAATGTGCCTTCCACAGCAAAAGTGTTCACAGTGACCGACCTGGCTAATGCTTTCTCCAGTGTTCACTTCATCCAGAAGACCAGTACCTGTTTGCTTTAACGCACCAGGGGGGACACCACACATGGACAGTGATGCCACAGCGGGCCCAGAACAGCCTTTCACAGTTCACCAAAGCAATGTCCACAGTCCTCACCAACTGGGTCACAGAAAATGCAGAAGTAACCCTGCTACAATATGTGGACAATCTACTCCTTTGTGCACGTGTAAAGCCCATTCCTTGTCTCTCCTACTCTACCTGGTGGAGCAGCATTGCAAGGTCTCAAAGAACCAAGTCCAGTGGTGTCTGAAGCGAGTTACGTTCCAGAGACACTGTATTGCTTACCAGATGAAACACCTGTCAGATGACCGGAAGACCACAGTGGAGAAGATGGTTCCTCTAACAACTCCAAAGGCGCTACAGGCCTTCCTTGGTCTAGTTTCGTATTGCAGAGCCTGGATCCCTGATGCTTCAGTCCTAATGCAGCCTCTGTATGACTGTGTCAACATAACTCCGTTCCTCCTGACAGATGCTGCCTTCAGCTCGTTCAAGAAGTTAAAAGACTCTGTAGTCCCAGTGCCAGCACTAGGCTTACCTGACTACAAGAAGCCATTCCGTCTCTACCTGATGGAAAAAGAAGACCTTGCTACTGGAGTCCTGACGCAGCTTCAGGGGGGAAAGCCGAGACCTTTGGACTAATTTTCAGCTTGCTTGGATCCAGTTGCAAGGGAAGCCCCCTCCTGCATGACATCTCAGCAATCCTCAACGAAACCCAGCCAAAACATCTCTCCACCGCCAGGCATCTCCGCCTCCTGTGCTCTCTACTCCTGCCCAACAATGTCACCATCTCCAGATTCACAGTCCTCAACCCGTCCACTCTACTCCCACTCCCAAGGGGGATACAGATATGGACCCTCAGATCAAAATTCTGATCAAAATCTGCATGATACCTTCCGCAGGGATCTGGATTTGCTCCGGACGGATGACCATGATTGCTTCAGTATCATGCAACAGGAAACAGCAGGACTACCTAAGGTGGCAGAAGAGCCACTGACCAAACCAGAGTTGATCCTCTACATGGATGGCTCCAGATTTGCAGATGACGAAGGAAGATTCCACACGGGATGTGCAGTGACCAGCAATCAAGAGATCCTGTGGTCCAGAAGTCTGCCGCCTAGTCTGTCAGCTCAGGAAGCAGAACTGATAGCGCTGACGAAGGCCTGCCAGATTGCAGAATGCAAAACTGCGATCATATACACCGATTCAAGGTACTCGCATGGCATAGCACACGACTCTGGACCCGTCTGGACTGCAAGAGACTTCATCACAGCAAGCGGAACAACCGTGAAGCATCATGGAGCCATCAAGGACCTGCTGGTTGCACTCCAACTTCCAAAAAATGGTGGCAGTACTAAAAGTCAAAGCACACAGAAAATTGAACACAGAGGTATGGGGTAACAACATGGCAGATATAACAGCCAAAGAAGCAGCCAAAGGAAGGCAAAATGGAGAAGTGGGAGCCGTCATAGAGCTGGACGGCTACTACATGACGACTGAAGACAAGAAACCTGACCAGATGACATCCTGGGATCTGCTCAAAAAGCTGCAAGAGCATGCCCTAAAAAAGGACAAGAAGGAATGCTGGATGCGGAATGGAGCAACACATGAAGAAGGAAGGGTATACGCAATGGACTACAAACCCTGTTTATCCCGAAGCATGTATCCAATGGTGGTCCAGTGGGCACGTGGGCCACACACAGATCAAAGACACAGATGAATGATCTGATTGGTGCTTACTAGTTCGCTCCAGGGATCTCCACCCTAACAGCCAAGTTCACTAGCAGCTGTCTGACCTGCGGCAAATGCAACCCTGGAAGAATGGAGAAAGTTCCCACACATCATCTTGCCAGCCCGTTGTATCACTTCCAGAGGATCCAGATAGACCACATCCAGATGCTGCCAGGTGGAGGTTTTGAATATGCCCTTGTGGTCGTGGACGTGTTCTCAGGATGGCCAGAAGCTTTCCCAGTGAGGACCCAGTCAGCAAAGACTACTGCAAAGAAGCTACTCTCAGAGATGAGATATGCAGATATGGGGTCCGAGAAGTGATAGGCAGTGACCAGGGAACCGCATTCACAGCAAATCTCACACGAGAGATCTGGTCAGCAGTAGGGTCAGACTTAGGCCTACACACTCCCTACAATCCCCAGAGTAGCGAGAAAGTGGATAGACTGAATGGGACACTTAAGAACAGGATGTTGAAAGTTGCCCAAGAGACACGCAAACCATGGCAGGACACACTCCCAATCACGCTACTTAGTGTTAGACACACTCCCAGAGGCCCAGAAAAGCTGTCACCATATGAAATTTTGTTTGGGTCTAGTCCCAGGTTAGGGGTATTCTTTCCCTCAGCAACTGACTATGTAATATGATACTTTGTCTGCCTATGTAACTGAACTCACCAAGAAACTTGCTAATATCCATTCTCGAGTTTTTTCTTCATTGCCAGATCCAGATTTAGTGTCCGGTACGCACTCCTTGAAGCCAGGAGACTGGGTGTTGGTGAAAAAAGTTTCTAAGGAGAACACCACTCGATCCCAGATCTGATGGTCCTGTCCAAGTGCCGCTGATGACACCAACCTCTGTGAAGCTGGAGGGAAGACCCACTTGGATCCATGCATCGCATTGCAAGAATGCTCCCCTACCAGAGGATGACACCCAAGCCAGAATGATGTTGTGGATGCCCTGCCTGACCGAATAGATGACCTACCTGATAAAGAATACACTACACATGCTATTGACTAAGAGACTGTTTGCAACTAACCCCCGTTAGGGACAGATCTCCTGACCGCCCATTTGCGAAAAGTCTGTACTGTGTAGGGCGTAGGCGCTAGGATTGTGTCAGTTCGCCGGCAGCACAAAAGAGTTGCAGCGCTTTGGGACAGGAGGCTAGGATTAGGGCAAGTGATATCTAAGGGGGGCTTGTGATAGAAATATTTATATCATGTAGATCTCACTTGCATGTATACTCCTCTATAATCATATATACTCATATAAACGCAAATATATCTATATACATTATAATCAATTGCTTAAAATGGCTGACATAAACTGATATAAGCCAGACAGACAGTTCGGTGATTTCCACCCGAAAAGCAGAAGAACTCCAGATGTATTAAGTGCTGATGAGATGTCTCAACTTTGTCCCAGATGCAGAGAACTTCATTTTAGTTGCTTAATCAGCAGTCATATGTGCATTATTCACAATATTCCATATATATTCAGATAACCAATAACAGAGGAGCTAGACAATATGTTAATTAGCTAAGCACCCCTAACCACTCCTTTCTATATGCAATTATAAAACTATGTATCAGGAAATAAAGTGTCAGTATTGATGGAATGCTTTCCTGTCACAATCGTGTACAGACTCATTCTTGATGAGCGCTCAAAATACTCAGTCTTATTGGGAACGGCCACAGCACACACACAGGATAGATTTATCCAACCCAAATTTCCATATCACTGAGTGTGGTGGTATGGCGGTACTATGAGAAGATTATATTGTGTGTGGGGGTATAGCGGTACTGTCGGAATATTATACTGTGTGTGGGTGTATGACGGTACTGTAGGAACATTATACTGTGTGTGGGGGTATGGCAGTACTATGAGATTATACAGTGTGTGGGGGTATGGCGGTATTGTAGGACCATTATACTGTGTGGGGGTATGGCAGTATTGTGAGAACATTATACTGTGTGTGGGGGTATGGTGGTACTATGAGATTATACAGTGTGTGGGGGTATGGCGGTATTGTAGGACCATTATACTGTGTGGGGGTATGGCAGTATTGTGAGAACATTATACTGTGTGTGGGGGTATGGAGGTACTGTAGGAACATTATAATGTGTGTTTGGGGTTATGACGGTACTATGAGAAGATTATACTGTGTGTGGGGGTATGGCGGTACTGTAGGAACGAACATTATACTGTGTGTGGGGGTATGGTGGTACTATGAGAACATTATACTGTGTGTGGGAGATATGGCGGTACTGTAGGAACATTATACTGTGTCTGGGGTTATGGCGGTAGTGTGAGAACATTATACTGTGTGTGGGGGTATATTGGTACTGTGAGAACATTATACCGTGTGCGTGGGGTATGGCTGTACTATGAGAACATTATACTGTGTGTGGGGGTATGGAGGTACTATGAGAATATTATACTGTGTGTGGGGGTATGGCGGTTCTATGAGAATATTATACTGTATGTGGTGGGATGATGGCACTGTAGGAACATTATACTGTGTGTGGGGGTATGGCAGTACTATGAGAATATTATACTGTATGTGGTGGGATGATGGCACTGTAGGAACATTATACTGTGTGTGGGGGGTATGGCGGTACTGTAGGAACATTATACTATGTGTGGGGGTATGGCGGTACTATGAGAAGATTATACTGTGTGTGGGGGTATAGCGGTACTGTAGGAACATTATACTGTGTGTGGTGGGATGATGGTACTGTAGGAACATTATACTGTGTGTGGGGGTATGGCAGTACTGTAGAAACATTATACTGTGTGTGGGGGTATGGCGGTACTGTAGGAACATTATACTGTGTGGGGGTATGGCAGTAGTGTGAAAATACCTTTTTTATGAGAGATGCCAATACTGTAGGAGCATTATACTGTGTGTGGGGGTATGGCGGTACTGTAGGAACATTATTCTGTGTGGGGGTATGGCGGTACTATGAGAACATTATACTGTGTGGGGGGGGTATGGCGGTAGTGTGAAAATACCTTTTTTACGAGAGATGCCAGTGCTGTGGAAACATTATACTGTGTGAGTGGCATCATATCTACTATATAATTGTCTAAGGGTCACTTCCGTCTTTCTGTCTGTCCTTCTGTCTGTCTGTCACGGATATTCATTGGTCGCGGCCTCTGTCTGTCATGGAATCCAAGTCGCAAAACGCCCACGACCATTGCCACGACCAATCAGCGACGGCCACAGTCCGGCGGCAATATGGCCGCTCTTTCCTCCCCGCAGTCAGTGCCCGCTCCATACTCCCCTCCAGTCATCTAGTCAACCCTCACACAGGGTTAAAGCCAGCGTTACCGGAGTGCGGTGTAACGCACTCCGGTTACGCAGCTATTAACCCTGTGCAAACATTTTTTTAATATTGATGCTGCATATGCAGCATCAATACAATATTACAAAGATCTAATGTTACAAATAAGAATAATACTAAAAAAAACGTTATTCTCACCCTCCGACGTGGCGTCCTGTCCTCGGTAGTGCAAGCGACAGGTTCCGGTGCTAAGGATGCTATGCGAGAAGGACCTGCCATGACGTCACGGTCATGTGACCGCGACGTCATCACAGGTCCTGCGCTCATACTAACCCTGGGACCGGAAGCTGCCGCGTGCACCGCACACAGGCGCCAGAACTACAAGGGGCCCCTCGGAAGGTGAGTATATGTTTATTTTTTAACCTGTTACATACGTAGCTGGGCAATATACTACATGACAGGGCAATATACTACGCGGCTGGGCAATATACTACGCGGTTGGGCAATATACTACGCGACTGGGCAATATACTATGCGGCTGGGCAATATACTACGTGGCTGGGAAATATACTATGTGGCTGAGCAATATACTATGTGGCTGGGCAATATACTACGTGACTGGGCAATATACTACGTGGCTGGGCAATATACGTGGCTGGGCAATATACGTGACTGGGCAATATACTACGTGGCTGGGCAATATACTATGTGGCTGGGCAATATACTACGTGGTTGGGCAAAATACTACGTGACTGGGCAATAAACTGCGTGACTGGGCAATATACTGTGTGGCTGGACAACATACTACATCACTGGTCAATATACAACGTGGCTGGGCAATATACTACGTGGCTGGGCAATATACTACGTGACTGGGCAATATACTACGTGACTGGGCAATATACTACGTGACTGGGCAATATACTACGTGGCTGGGCAATATACTACGTCACTGGGCAATATACTACGCAGCTGGGCAATATACTGCGTGGGCTGGACAATGTACTACGTGGGCTGTGCAATATACTACGTGGACTGTGCAATATACCACGTGAGCTGTGCAATATACTAAGCGGACATGCATATTCTAGAATACTCGATGCGTTAGAATCGGGCCACCATCTAGTTTGACAATAAATGGCTTCACCTAACCACTAACCCTGAGTGGAGAAAAAGATTTGGTGTTATCAATCATATTCTCTCAAAAAAAGCCAAGAAAGCAACAATGCTGCTGGGGTGTGTAAACCTTTGAGCACAACTGTTTGCTGCACTTAATCTCATTTCAACCTTGATAGTGACACTCTCTTACATTTTACTCTATGATGGCACTTTTGCACATAGCCACTAGATGGAGAGACATTTGACATTTGCCTGACTTTTTATATCTACACATGGTTTACCCAGATTATATTTTATTGTCTTAACTATATACTATTTATTATAAGCTTTGTGTTTTTGTAATTATCTGTATGTATACATGATTGATTACCACTTCTGTCTCTAAAACCATCCCCTGTAATGCCTTTCCCACATAGGGGGTAAATGTATGCCGATGTCGGACTCCTTCCCTTTGATGTGGGCTCCGGCGCTAAGTCACATCTTTTCCAGCACGTCAGCTGTTTTGAACAGCCTCTGACAGCAGCATTTAATGTGCACTCTCGGCATGTGCTCCGGAAATCCTGCCCATCAGTGACCCCATCGCATGATCGCTGGTCACCGATGGGTTGGTATGACAACCAGTGGTCTCCAGCAGACATCTGTGGTTGTCACTGCCGGATTGCCATGAGCATTGCCCGGTGGACAGCACTCATAGCAAACTGATCAAATCTGCTACATACAGGCGATCTGATCATCGCCTGTATGAAGCAGAGCCAATCGGGTTATGACAGCTTCTAGTCTCCCATGGACACTACTGAAGCATGCCTGTGGAGACATGGGGGAGGAAGAGGGGGGGGTTGGGGGCCTAGTCAAAACTGCATGGACCAAGGATCGTCCCACCGCACACCCGCATTAATTTTAACATTGGAAAAACGGTACTCAGACAACACAGATTGAGGGTGAAACAGTGTGGCAATGCTTTATTGAACCACAAAACAGGCAGATAGCACATAGAACAGTCACAGCAAAATACCCAAGATGGTGCACATTACAGAGTCTCGCCCTTCTACTGACTCGCCAGGATGATAGCAGCTGTGACTTCAGATCTTCCAGGGTCGCTACCTCACATGTGGAACACACACAGAGAGAAGGCAACTACTACAGTAGGAAGATAACAGTCCCTTAAGTCCATACAAGGCCAGTTGATCAGAGGATCACAACCTGGCTTCATCTTCCATGGTCAGTTACTCCACTTGTGGCACGTACACAGAGAGGAGGTAACAACAATCATAGGAAGATGACAGTCCAATCAGTCCATACAAGGCTATTTGATCAGAGGATCACAACCTGGCTTCATCTTCCAGGGTCGGTTACTCCACTTGTGGCACATATTGAGAGGAGGTAACAACAAGCATAGGAAGAGGACAGTCCATTAAGTCCATACAAGGTATAAGGCTATTTGATCCGAGGATCACAACCTGGCTTCTCCAAATGTATCCATGGTTCAGTGATGGTCAATGGAGCAGATCTGTATTCTTCCAACCGAGGCTGAAAACCCCTAGGTTGTTTCCTGTAGAATGATAGATCCATGAACCTCGTGATGGAGCCATGATGTAAAATGGCTGCTGTCCTGTGTCTGGTCCTTTGGATGTATGGATGTCTTGGCAGAGTCTCTCTGTTTCTCTCAGTCTCTTTATATAGAGGCACATAACCTATGTTTAGACTAAACAAGTGTCCCTCATTCACTTTCTACATAAAGGGTAAGAATGGAGATGAGATCAAGTAGCATTACTCGATTATTTAAATTATTTGCATAGTTTTTCCCTCTCTGCTTTCAAAGTCAAAAACCTGGCTCCATAAGGCTGGAGTCACACTCAGCGTATGAAAATACGGTCCGTATATTACGGCCGTAATACGCTGAAAAGTCCCCAAAATAGTGGTCCGTAGCTCCTCCTTAGGCAGGGTGTGTCAGCGTCTTTTGCGCATGGCATCCTCCGTATGTAATCCATATAGCATCCGTACTGCGTGTTTTTATCGCAGGCTTGCAAAACCAACATACGGCTATACAAGGGATCCATGTGTAAAAAAAAAAAAAAAACATATATACTGTCTATATATATATATATATATATGTCAGTAGACACATATATGTATATATATTATTACTTCATACAGCGCTAGATAGCTTTAAAGCCGGTAATTCAATTACCGGCTTTTGCTATCTCCTTCCTAAACCCGACATGATATGAGACATGGTTTACATACAGTAAACCATCTCATATCACCATTTTTTTGCATATTCCACACTACTAATGTTAGTAGTGTGTATGTGCAAAATTTGGCCGTTCTAGCTATTAAATTAAAGGGTTAAATGGCGGAAAAAATTGGCGTGGGCTCCCGCACAATTTTCTCCGCCAGAGTAGTAAAGCTAGTGACTGAGGGCAGATATTAATAGCCTGGAGAGGGTCCATAGTTATTGCCCCCCCCCTGGCTAAAAACATCTGCCCCCAGCCACCCCAGAAAAGGCACATCTGTAAGATGCGCCTATTCTGGCACTTGGCCACTCTCTTCCCATTCCCGTGTAGCGGTGGGATATGGGGTAGTGAAGGGTTAATGCCACCTTGCTATTGTAAGGTGACATTAAGCCAGATTAATAATGGAGAGGCATCAATTATGACACCTATCCATTATTAATCCAATTGTATGAAAGAGTTACAAAATAAACACACACATTATTAAAAATTATTTTAATGAAAAAATCACAAAGGTTGTTGTAATAATTTATTCTACGCTCAATCCACTCACTGAAGACCCTCGATCTGTAACAAAAAAAAAAAAAAAACCAACAATATACATACCTTCCGAAGATCTGTAACGTCCCACGATGTAAATCCATCTGAAGGGGTTAAAATATTTTGCAGCCAAGAGCTCTGCTAATGCAGCGTTGTTCGTGGCTGCAAAACCCCGGGGAATGAAGGTAAAGTAGGTCAATGACCTATATTTACCTTCATTTGCGGTGAGGCGCCCTCTGCTGGTTGTCCCTAGATCGTGGGAACTTTCCTAGAAAGCTCCCAGGCTCGAGTTCATATGAGGACAACCAGCAGAGGGCGCCCTCTTATGAACTCGAGCGCTTGGCTTGGCGCTTGTGCTCTTGGGGCTCTTCTGAGGTTTTACGTCATGTGATCCCTGTGCCCAATCAGCGCTGACGTCACTGTCCCCACCTTCGGACAAATCAAGCATCATGAGGCAGAGAGCAGCCACGGCCCAGGCTTCCTGTTCATGATCAATACGTCTGAAGGAAGGTGCAGTGAAGCTGCCGCTGATCAGGTGCAGGGCTCGTGTGATGTAACAACCTCACATAAGCCCCTGCTGAAGTGGAGCCGGCCGCCAGAGGAGTATGAGTGCTTTTATTTTAATGAGGCCAAACATGAGGAATGAGTTCACTGAGAAAAAAACATTCTAATAAGATATAATTATATATAAAAATGATCCCTTGATTAGAAGATTCACGGACAAAAGGATAAAACTAAACTTTATTAATTCCAAATGTAAAACTATATCCATAATTCACCCCTCTGAAGGTTAGTCAGTGGGTGAGTAATAGAAAAAACATGAACCCCATATTTCATTATATAGGGTGAGGTGACGTATACACGCTCACTCTCCAAGCCTCTCATTTGTTCGGGTTTCATCATCCTCACCAAAGGCGACTCATCAGGAGACTATTTAATATTGACCTATATTGGTCTAAGCGGGACTAGACAAAAAAAATAAAAACAACCTAAAGTCATGTATCATATTATCCAAAACAGTGAGAAAACCAGCCACATATTGGCAGATCCCAGACCTCAAACTATATACTTCATAAGTTTATAGGCCACTCCAGAGTCAGGAATAGATAGTATGTGAAAATACAGTACAATTCTTGTGTTTTTCTCCTAGAGGGACTGCCCTAGTTTGGTATTGTAACAGCTGTTAATTAGTAGTGCATTTATTATGGGTATAGTTTTACATTTGGAATTAATAAGGTTTAGTTGTATCCTTTTGTCAGCAAACATGAGGAATGACAAATAGGGTTTCTCTTAAGAAGATTCAATTTTGATGAAAACTATTCCAACATTATGAACATAAAAAAGACTTCTCCCCTATTTGACGTTTCTGATGTTTATTAACAGTTGATTTCCAAGTAACATATTCCTCACATTAAGAAAATGAAAAAGGCTTCTCCCCTGAGTGACTGCTCTGATGTCTAACAAGAAGCGCTTTCCGGTTAAAACATTTCCCATATTCTGAACAGGAAACAGTCTTCTCCCCTGTGTGAGTTCTATGATGATTAACCAAATCTGATTTCTGGATAAAACATTTCCCATATTCTGAACAGGAAAAAGGCTTCTCCCCTGTATGAGTTCTATGGTGTTTAACCAAATCTGATTTCTGATTAAAACATTTCCCACATTCTGAACATGAAAAAGGCTTCTCCCCTGTGTGAGTTCTTTGGTGTCTATCAAGATATGATTTATATGCAAAACATTTCCCACATTCTGAACAGGAAAAAGGCTTCTCCCCTGTGTGAGTTCTCTGGTGATTAACAAGATTCACTTGCTTGTTAAAACATTTCCCACATTCTGAACAGCAAAAATGGTTCTCTCCTGTGTGAGTTATATGGTGATTAACCAAATCTGATTTCTGGTTAAAACATTTCCCACATTCTGAACATGAAAAAGGCTTCTCCCCTGTGTGGGTTCTTTGGTGACAAGCAAGAACCCATTTCTGGTTAAAACATTTCCCACATTCTAAGCATGAAAAAGGCTTCTTTCCTTTGTGAGTTATTTGATGTCTAACAAGAAGAGCTTTCTGGTTAAAACATTTCCCACATTCTGAACAGGAAAAAGGCTTCTTCTCTGTGTGAGTTCTATGATGATTAACCAAATCTGATTTCTGGATAAAACATTTCCCACATTCTGAACAGGAAAAAGGCTTCTCCCCTGTGTGAGTTCTTTGGTGTCTAACAAAATATGATTTATCTGCAAAACATTTCCCACATTCTGAACAGTAAAAAGGCTTCTCCCCTGTGTGAGTTCTATGATGATTAACCAAATCTGATTTCTGGATAA
This sequence comes from Ranitomeya imitator, assembly GCF_032444005.1. Classification (NCBI taxonomy): domain Eukaryota; kingdom Metazoa; phylum Chordata; class Amphibia; order Anura; family Dendrobatidae; genus Ranitomeya; species Ranitomeya imitator. The sequence goes on from NC_091283.1 coordinate 260,061,444, forward strand.
AACATTTCCCACATTCTGAACAGGAAAAAGGCTTCTCCCCTGTGTGAGTTCTTTTGTGTCTAACAAAATGTGATTTGCTGTTAAAACACTTCCCACATGCTGAACATGAAAATGACTTCTTGGCTTTATGAGCAGTTTGCTTTTTAATGCCTCTTTTGTGACTTTGATTTTTCTTAGTAGTCAGTAATGAATCAGAAGATGGGACCTGTTTCATAGGATCAGATGATAGATCTTTGCTGTGAATGGATGATATATCTGGAGTAATGGCATTCACTTCAGTTGTATCTTGTAGGATCTCAAGATCATCAGATTTAAAAATTGAATATGCACGCTGTCCCTCTGATCTCCTGGCAAAGTCACCTGCTAAGATAATAAACAATTATTTTTTAATAAAATATCTGTCACGCCGTCTACGGCGATAAAGGGGCAGGACGGCGTATTGGAACCCGCACCTGTCCCTGCCACTATAGGGGACCCTGACTTTCCCTTATCTCGGAGGTACCTATGAAGGTTAGGAGGCCCGAGCCACCAGCGTATCCCTGTCTCCTGTGCAGACCCTATCAGTGACCCCCTCTCCCCCCCAAGAGAGGTGGACTGCACCAGAGTAAAAATATCACCTAAACAGAGTATACAGAAAAGGAAAAGGTAAACCACACTTAGCTTAATGCTGCAAGGCACAGCACAGCAGGAAGAAACACCAGATGAAATGGACACAGCAGTAGAACAACAGTTCCCAGCTAGCTCCTACTCCTTGCTTGGTCTCTGAAGAATGCACTAACACCGACAGTCAGCTGATGAACCAAATGACCTTTTAAAGGATGGAGGGAGTGGTCACCACAAACATCAGCTGAGCCAGCAGCAATGCAATAACACAAGCGGCCACCAGAGGGGGAAAAACTGCATTAACCCCCGATGACCAAAAAGGAAAAAAGATATTAAACTAAAGCAAACCAGATCTGCCACAAATCCAAAATTGGATCGTGACAATATCCTTGAGTTTTATATTTTTGAACATTTCTACTTAAACTGTCCATAAAAATGGCAAGCTATGTAAAAAAAACTTTAATTACACTATATAACAATTTTTTTTCCTGGGTAGAGAGTGTGTTTTCCTAACACGCTATGCCAAAAACAAATATAAAATAGTTGTTGCTCCACCAAAACTTTACTTCTGTGCTCAGGACAATGACATTTTGAAATTTGTCTGTTTTCGGTAAAAATCTCGATTCTTATTAAATACTGAGTAGTCTAGAATATTCTTGAACTGCTAGAATTGTGCAGAAGTTTCAACAATTTTCCATAATTATCTAGAAGTTTCTAGAAACTTTTAGAACTTTCTAGCACATTATTTGACTGTTCAATAGTTGTCACACAAGTATAAGGGTATGTTCACACGTTCCTGATTTCCCTCCTTTTTTTTTCAGGACTGAAACCGCAGCTCTTTGCAGAAAACGCAGGTCCTTTTTTTGGTGCTTTTTTGGTGCTTTTTTGATGCGTTTTTTTATGCGTTTTTTTATGCAGTTTTCTATGCAGAGTCTGTGTGTTTTCTAGGAAGTTTTTTAGGGTTAAAATGGCTGAAAATACCCTAACCCTACCCCTATCCCTAACCCTATTCTAACCTTAGTGGAAAAAAGAAAAAAAATTCTTAATTTTTTTATTGTCCCTACCTATGGGGGTGACAAAGGGGGGGGGGGTGTCATTTACTATTTTTTTTATTTTGATCACTGAGATAGGTTATATCTCAGTGATCAAAATGCACTTTGGAACGAATCTGCTGGCCGGCAGATTCGGCGGGCGCACTGCGCATGCGCCCGCCATTTTGCAAGATGGCGGTGCCCAGGGAGAAGACGGCCGGACGGACGCCGGGAGGCCGAGTAAGTTTAAGGGGGGGAGATTAGGGCACGGGGGGGGCATCGGAGCACAGGGGGGGGCATCGGAGCACGGGGGGGGCATCGGAGCATGGGGGGGTGGGATCGGGGCAGCCACACTCCGCCCACGCACTTCCGTCCGCTTCCCCGCACTTCCTGCTGCAGCGGTTCGGCACCACAAACCGCAATAAAACCCGCAGATATATTTTTGATCTGCGGGTTTTACTGCGGGTTTGACCTCACAATGGAGGTCTATGGGTGCAGAACCGCTGCGGCTCCGAAAAAAGAAGTGACATGGTACTTCTTTTTTACCGCGGCTATTCAGCGCGGCTTTTTTTCCCGATTCCCGCATCATGTGCACAGTGGTTCCTGTTTTCCATAGGGTACATTGTACTGTACCCTGCATGGAAAACAGCTGCGGAACCGCAGCGGCAAAAATGCTGCGGTTCCGCAGAAAAAAACGCACTGTGTGAACATGGCCTAAAAAGCACAGGTGACTCGAACCAACAGTTCAGTTTATGTTATTGCTGAGTAAGAGAATAATGAATCGTAATTAAAGCACAATTTTTTTTTAGATGGCATCAAGAGGTTGTTTGCGCTCAGCAGATGCATTTTGCTACATGTGGGGACAATTTATAAAGACAAGAGCGAGAAAGTATGTCATAAGATGTGCGAGGCCTACAAGTCATATTACGGCATACCTATCGGGGATCAAGACAAGTCCTGGGTACCTCATTTCACATGCGAATATTGCAAGAAAACTCTTGAATGTAAGGTGAACAATTGCTGCTCATTTTGATGGCAGTGCTTTCTTTTGTAGAATTTCAATGATTTAGATCTAGTACAGTTTAAGGAGTTGCAATTGACAACATTTTCACATATGTCAATGCACTATAGTAAAATATGTATTAAGTAATGTGTAAAATTTCATGCTTTTAAATTTATATAATTACATCTGCTATGTTACAGTTTGGTAGAGGGGCGAAAAGAGCCTTGAAGTTTCCTATCCCGCAAATTTGGCGGCAACCGACCGACCACTTAAGCAACTGCTACTTCTGCATGGTGGATCCTGCCAAATGTCGCACAGGCAAGAATGCGCCTCAAATAGTTTATCCAGACCTTCCTTCTTCCATTTCCCCAGTAGCACACTGCCCCGAGATGCCTGTTCCAACTCCCCCGAAGAGGGATCAGCCATCTTCAGGAAAAAGCAGCAAGTCGGACAGCGAGGAAGATATTGGAGATCAAGATTACGTTTTCACAGATGCGGTTGAGGAGAGAAGGCCATACTTTCCTAACCAGAAAGACGTCAACAATCTAATCAGAGACCTTCGTCGTACCAAGTCCAATGCCGAGCTTCTGACATCCAGGCTCAAGCAGTGGAACTTGTTGGATGAAAACGTGCAAGCTACAGATCCAAGAAAGCGTCAAACATTTTCCAACGTCTTCTGTTGAGAAGAAGGGTTGTGCTTCTGCAACAATGTGGCCGGTCTTTTTGAGGCTATAGGTATCACCTGTAACCCGAGTGAATGGCGCCTATTCACAGACAATTCATCCCGGAGCCTCAAAGCCGTGCTGTTTCACAACGGAAACAACTACCCATCTATCCCTATAGCTCACTCTTTGTATCTCAAAGAGGACTACACCAGTGACAAGATGTTGCAGAGTGCCTTGAAGTATGATGACAATGGATGGGAGGTCATCAGAGACTTCAAAATGGTGTCATTCCTGATTCGCCTCCAAGGCGGTTTCACAAAATTTCCTTTGCCTCTGGGACAGCCGTGACACTAAGGCACACTATCATAGAAAGGACCGGGCACAGCGGACCGAGTTCTCTGTGGGGGAAGAGCAACATCAAGTTGGAACCACTGATAGAACCTCTGAAGGTGCTGATGCCACCACTGCACATTAAGTTAGGCCTCATCAAGCAATTTGTCACGGCTCTTGACAAGGAGTCAGCAGCTTTCAAGTACCTCCAAGGTGTCTTTCCAAAGCTGTCTGAGGCAAAGGTCAAGGTTGTTATCATCGTCGGACCGCAAATCAAGAAGATCATAGAATGTGATATAATGGAACTAGAGAGAGTACAAAGGAGGGCAACAAAATTAATAAAGGGGATGGGAGAACTACAATACCCAGATAGATTAGCGAAATTAGGATTATTTAGTCTAGAAAAAAGACGACTGAGGGGCGATCTAATAACCATGTATAAGTATATAAGGGGACAATACAAATATCTCGCTGAGGATCTGTTTATACCAAGGAAGGTGACGGGCACAAGGGGGCATTCTTTGCGTCTGGAGGAGAGAAGGTTTTTCCACCAACATAGAAGAGGATTCTTTACTGTTAGGGCAGTGAGAATCTGGAATTGCTTGCCTGAGGAGGTGGTGATGGCGAACTCAGTCGAGGGGTTCAAGAGAGGCCTGGATGTCTTCCTGGAGCAGAACAATATTGTATCATACAATTATTAGGTTCTGTAGAAGGACGTAGATCTGGGGATTTATTATGATGGAATATAGGCTGAACTGGATGGACAAATGTCTTTTTTCGGCCTTACTAACTATGTTACTATGTTACTATGTTATGTAATGTGATGAGTTCGCCAAGCTGCTGAACAGGATAGAGAAAACGGCTTGGAACAGTTTCCTTACAGTGGTTCATGGCTTCCAGGTAATCACAAGGCTAAAAACTATGTGCAGTTGGTTCAGACTCTGAAAGAATTACGCCATAACGGGATACAGAATGTCTTTCAAAGTACAATATGTCACAAGAAAAAATCTCAATCACCAGGATTCGTTGAAGCATTAGAATTATGACCTCATAAAGTGACACTGGTCAGAATTGAAAAAATTGGCCCGGTCTTGAAGGCAAAAACAGGCTCTGGCGCGAAAGGGTTAATATTTTTCTGCACAACCTTTTGAGGCAATCACATGATTCCTGTAACTGTAAACTGTAGACTTCTGCACCTCTCGACAGGTATTTTGGCCCACTCCTCAAGAGCAAACTGCTCCGGTTGTCTCGTGTTAGAAGATTGGCTTTTCCAGACGGCATGTTTCAGCTATTTCCAAAGATGTTCGATAGGATTAATGTCAGGGCTCATAGAAGGCCACTTTAGAATAGTCCAATTTTCTCTCTTAGCCATTTTTGGGTGTTTTTAGCTGTGTGTTTTGGGTCATTATCCTGTTGCAAGATCCATGACCTGCAACTGAGACCAAGCTTTCTGACACTGGGCAGCACATTTCTCTCTAGAATCCCTTGATAGTCTTGATTTCATTGTATCCTGCACAGATTCTAGACACTCTGCGCCAGATGCAACAAATCAGCCCCAGAACATAACAGAGCCTCCTCCATGTTTCACAGTAGGGACAGCGTTCTTTTCTTGATATGCTTCATTTTTCCGTCTGTGAACATAGAGCTGATGTGCCTTGCTAAAAAGATCAATTTTTGTCTCATCTGTCCATAGGACATTCTCCCAGAAGCTTTGCGGCTTGTCAACATGTAGTTTGGCAAATTCCAGTCTGGCTTTTTTATGATTTTTTTTCAACAATGGTGTCCTCCTTGGTCGTCTCCCATGAAGTCCACTTTGGCTCATACAATGACAGATGGTGCGATCTGACACTGATGTTCCTTGAGCTTGAAGTTCACCTTTAATCTGTTTAGAAGTTTTTATGGACTCTTGTTACCATTCGTATTATAAGTCTCTTTGATTTGCCATCAATTTTCCTCCTGCGGCCACGTCCAGGGAGGTTGGCTACAGTCCCATGAATGTTACATTTCTGAATAACATATGCAACTGTAGTCACAGGAACATCAAGCTGCTTGGAGATGGTCTTATAACTTTTACCTTTAACATGTTTGTCTATAATTTTCTTTCTAATCTCCTCAGACAACTCTTTCCTTCGCTTCCTCTGGTCTATGTTGAGTGTGATACAAATCATGTTACCAAACAGCACAGTGAGTATCTGTAGCCCTATATACAAGCCACTCAATGATTCCACAATTGTAGACCCCTGTGATGCTAGTTAGTGGACACACCACAATCTAACATGTCCCTTTTGTCACATTATTTTCAGGGATAACATCATTTCTGTCCAGGCTAATTTCATGGGTTTTATTTTTTAGAAGTCTGTGGAAGCATGGCTGAAAAGCAATGACTGACTGTCATTTGTTCATTTTCATAGATCTTTTATTTCTTATTACTTTTGTCAGATTCAAGTTATTTCTGTGACCATTGTTGGCTTTTCTGTCATTAAACGAGGGAAATCAACAATTTTGACCACATGTATAGATTATAACCCTCAGTGAATTCCTTTTTAAATGGAATCACTTTATGGGGATTTCGACTATTCTGGTTTTCTGTCATTTAGTCATATTAGTGCTCCTGCATATGGTGTGTCCAATCTCATCTGGGATCTGTTCCTGCTGTCCAGCTGGAGTAGTTTGCTCCTGTAATCATTATAGGAGATAACTCAGGAGACTCTTTGCGTGGAACAAGACAACTACAGGACACCGTTTTATAAGTGGTAAAGTCTATATTATCACACGGTGATTCAAACAGGTGCAGAGAGAAACTCAAGTCCACAACACTTGGTGTAAATATTAAACGCAGCTTAACAGTCTATAGGGAACTTCAGAGGAAAATGCAATCATGCAGAAAGTCTATGAAGCACAATTATTCTTGAGGATACTTGACACGAATAAGTCCTTGTTTAGTCCAAACAGAGAGAGCTATGCTTATAAGGCAGTTCAAATAATATCTTAGCTCAACCAGGAAGGCCTGGGTAATAGTCTCAGATTTTTGCAGAGCAGCAACAGCTTACATGTCCAACAAATGCAGATGGAAGAAAACACAAGCAGCAGATGAAGGAGGATTACTGGAAACTGGTGTTTGCAGCAGGAGCTCAGAGCAGAGTAGCAGGATCACCACACAGGTTCTCAGGAGCAGGTATATAGCCAGGGAGTCACCAGGGTCAGGAGCAGGATGCAAGGCAGAATACTCTAGCACAGACTGAAGCCTGGGGTGGAGTCTTATAGCAGGAAGACACAGTGCACATGAGACCAAAGACACCATCTTGGAAAAGGGCAGTAATGCACAAAAGGTAATAAAAATGTTCAGAGTCCTGACATTACTCCCTCCTTAGAAGCGGCCTCAGGATGATCCTGGACCTGGTTTCTCAAGGAATCTCTGATGAAAACAAGAAATCTTCTGTTGGGCATTGATATTTTTCACAGGTTCCCAAGAGTCTTCCTCAGGGGGATATCCCTGCCATCTTATCAGATATTGGAGCCGATTCCTGCGAATCCAGGAATCAATAATTTCCTCCACCACAAATTGTTCTTGCCCTTCAATCACCACAGACTGCAGAGGTGGCACAACACGTCCCTGGAAGGTATTAGGAGATACAGGCTTTAGTAAAGATACATGAAAGACTGGGTGTACGTTCATAGTCCTAGGCAGCTTCAGCTGGCAGGCCACAGAGCTCACAATACCGTTGATCTTGAAAGGGCCAATGAATTTCTGTCCAAGTTTTTGTGGAGGAATGTTTAACTTCAGATTCTTAGTTGCTAACCACACAGAATCTCCTACCTTGAACATGGGTGCAGGTTTACGGAATCTATCAGCCGATCTGTTATAACGTTCTTGAGCTGTGGTCAGGGATTCCTTCAGAACCTTCAGATTTTGCCTCATCGCAGTTAGCCTTTCCTCCACTGCCGGAACCGGAGAATTAATTGGAGACCTAGGTAAGATACACGGATAATAACCCAGATTGGCAAAGAATGGTGTACATTAAGTGGAGGCGCTCTGAGAATTATTATATGAAAATTCGGCTAACGGCAGCAACTCTAACCAATCATCCTGGAGATGGCTGACATAGCATCTTAGATATTGTTCCAGTGTCTGGTTGGTACGCTCAGTCTGACCATTTGTCTGGGGATGGTAAGCGGAAGAGAGACAGACATTAATATTGAGTGCAGAGCAAAACCCCTTCCAGAATCTTTAAGTGAACTGTATTCCATGGTCACAGATGATCTCATCCGGAACCCCATGCAACCGAAAGACATTCTGTATAACTAAGTTCACTGTATCTTTAGCTGAGGGGAGGCCGGTGCACAGAACAAAATGAGCAGCTTTAGTCAGGCGATCAACTACCACCATGATTGTGTTCATGCCCCCTGATGTAGGCAGCTCCACAATAAAGTCCATTGATATAGACCCCCAAGGGCGGGACGGAACAGGTAATGGTTGTAGAAGACCCGTAGGTGCCACTTGAGGAGTCTTGTAATGAGCACATACCTCACAAGAGAGAACATAGTCCTTGGTATCCTTCAGGCAAGTTGGCCACCAGAAGATTCGGCTCAGGAACTCGTGTCTTCTGTACCCCCCCTGTGACCAGCCAACTTGGAGTCATGTACCAACTTGAGGATCTGCAAACGGACGACCTCAGGGACGTAGATACGTCGATCTCTGAACCACATGCCACCCTTAAAGACAAGATTAATATCCACAGGTGGGTTGGCCAGAAATACATCACCGTCATAAGCCTCCCTAAACTCCTTCCACAAGTCCTGATCGTGGATAACTTCGATGAAATTGGCATCAGATAGAATGGTCTTGGACGGGGCTCCAGGTACGGAATCCGCAGCATGGATTCGGGATAAAGCATCAGCCTTCCCATTACGAGAACCTTGATGGTATGAGATAACAAAGTTAAATTGATTTAAAAATAAGTTCCAATGAGCCTGACAAGGAGAAAGACATCTAGCGGATCTAAGGAACTCTAAATTGCGATGGTCAGTTAGCACTATGATCTCTTGCGCAGCTCCTTGCAGATGATGCCTCCATTCTTTGAAAGCCGCAATAATAGCCAACAATTCCTTGTTTCCCATGTCGTAATTCTTCTCTGCTGAGGTTAGTCTATGGGAAAAGAAAGCACAAGGATGTAGCAGACCCTTCTCTCCAGTTCTTTGGGAGAGAATAGCCCCCAAAGCATTATCAGAAGCGTCCACCTCCACAATGAAAGAAAGAGTTGGATCTGGGTGTATCAACAGCGGTGCTGAGGTGAAACAGATCTTAAGCCGATCAAAAGCTTCTTGAGCCTGTGATGACCACTTAAAGGGCTTTTCCTTCTTTGTCAAGGAAGTAATGGGACGGACAATATCCGAAAAATTTCGAATGAAGTGTCAGTAGAAATTTGCAAAACCAATAAAACGTTGGACCTCCTTAAGGTTCTTGGGTACCGGCCAGTCAATGCTAGCCTGAATTTTACCAGATTCCATGTTCAGCCCCTGGGGAGAGATTATATAACCTAAGAACTGTATCTCAGAATGATGGAACTCGTATTTCTCTGGCTTAATATACAGATGGTTCTCTTTCAGACGTCTTAAAACAGTTTTGACATGTTCTGCATGTTCCTGTAGAGAGTCAGAAAAACAGTAATTAGACCTACTGGTAATTGTATTTCCAGGAATCCATCCTGACAGCACACTGGGGAGGACGTCCTTCTTATCCTTGATGGGCCAGGAAACACGAGAGGTTAAAAGGACCCTCCCCCTACCACCCTTCAGTGCTTTTCCAAAGTAACACATCTCGATGGATGCAAAAACAAAGGTTTATTCCAACAAAATAATCAATCATACAAATGTTACATCACATGAGTATAAAGATCATACATTAGGGAGGGAACTAATAGTGCTGTCAGGATGGATTCCTGGAAATACAATTACCAGTAGGTCTAATTACTGTTTTCCAGGTCACCACCTGACAGCACACTGGAGAAATACCAAAGGAGACTGGTATTTAGGGAGGGACCACTGCTTGAAGTACCTTTCTACCGAAAGCCAACTGAGGAGACACTACATCTAATTTATAGTGTTTAGAAAAGGTACTAAGGCTAGACCATGATGCAGCTCTGCAGATCTGATCTGCCGTAGCCCCCCTTTCTCTGCCCATGACGTGGCCATGGCCCTAGATGAATGGGCTTTGATGTTGACCGGGGAATTTTGCCCTCTAGCTTTATAGGCTAAACTGATTGTGGATTTTATCCACCGTGCGATAGTCACTTTAGGCGCTTTTCTCCCTTTATTTGGACCCCTGAACTGGACGAACAAATTGTTGTCCCGTCTCCAGGGTCTAGATAAATCAAGGTACCTAAATACCGAGTCTCTTACGTCTAAGTTGTGGTAAAATCTTTCCTTTGGATTTTTAGGAAATTGGCAAAACGACGGTAAAACAATCTCCTGATTCATATTAGTATCTGAAACGACCTTAGGGAGAAAAGCCGGATCGAGTCTAAGTACTAATTTATCCTGGAAGATCTGCAAATATGGATTCTGCACCGATAGAGCCTGCAATTCCCCCAATCTTTTTGCCGACGTGATCAACTAAAAATGCGGTTTTAAGGGAGAGTTTGTTGATTTCTATATCCCCTGTTACATCCCACGCCTGTTCACATAGGAAATTTAGAACCAAGTTCAGATCCCATGGCGGGACTGATCTTCTAATCAATGGTTTTAATCTCTGGACTGCTCTAGAAAAACGACTAATCCAGGGATGGGCAGATAGGGAAGAATCGAAGAATACACTCAGGGCCGCTATTTGGACCCTTAATGTACTCGGTCTAAGACCTTTTTGAAACCCTGACTGCAAAAAGTCAAGAATTTTGGGGATATTTGGATGGTCAGTATCAACTGTCATCTCTCCGCAAAACCCACAGAATCGCTTCCATATTTTTGTATAGATAGCCGATGTCACCGGCTTCCTGCTGGCTTGAAGGGTAGAAATGACGTCATCTGAACGCCCTTTTGCCCTCAAGACCTTCCGTTCAGAATCCAGGCCGCCAGCTGAAGTGCTCTTGGATTCTGGTGTAGAACTGGACCCTGTAGAAGAAGATCCTCTCTTTCTGGTAACCGGAGGGGTTTTTCCACTGACAGTTTCCTTAACAAAGGAAACCAACTTCGTTTCGGCCAGTGAGGAGCTATGAGGATGACTTTGGTCTCGTCCTCGGGATCATTGCTAGAGGAGGGAATGCATACAGAAAACCGCGGTTCCAGGGTTGTGAAAAGGCATCGATCGCGGCTGGATTTTCCCAGGGGTTTAGGGAGTAGAAGATCTTGACCTTTGCATTTTCTTTTGTATCAAATAGGTCCACTGTTGGCTTCCCCCAACGTTGACACAGATCTCTGAACACCTCGTTGTTCAGTTCCCACTCCATAGGGGATACGCTTTTCCTGCTGAGGAAATCTGCCAACTGGTTCTTGGAACCCTCCAGGTGGACCGCTGAGATTGACAGAACCGACCTTTCTGCCCACCTGAAGATCTGTTCCGCCAGGTCCTGTAATGCCAGATGTCTTGGGCCCCCTTGATGCCGCAGGAAGGCTACAGTTGTTGTGTTGTCTGAGAAGACCTTCACATGTTTGTTCTGCAGCAGATGTTGCGCTGCCGTTAAGACCTTCCAAACCGCATGTAGTTCTCTGTGGTTCGATGACTGGTTGCTGTCTTTCCTTTCCCAGCTACCTTGAAAATATCTTCCTTGGACATGACCTCCCCAACCGAGCTGACTGGCATCTGTCGTAACGGATATGCTCGGTGTTTGAAGCCATGGCACCCCCAGTCGGAGGTTTCTGGAAAGAGTCCACCACACCAGAGATCTTTTGACCTGAGAAGTAAGGTTCAGGGTCCGGTTCAGTGAGTTCTGCCTTCTGTTCCAGCTCCTCAGAACTCCCTGCTGAAGCTGTCGAGCGTGAAATTGGCTCCATCATACGCAAGGGATACAGGCCGTCATCAGACCTAGTACTTTCATCCCGTCTCTTATCGTATTTCGGCCTTGAGAAAAGTGACGGATCTTCTTTATTATACCCTTTAGCCTGTCTTCTGGAAGAAAGGACATTCTTGCTTGCGAATCGAGCATGACTCCCAAGAATTTTATTCTGGGTTTTGGAATTAGATCTGATTTTTCCCAATTTATAATCCATCCCAGATTCTCTAGTGTTGAGATGAGGGACTGACAGTTGATCCTGATCTGGACTTCTGAGTCTGCCGCTACTAAAAAGTCGTCTAAGTAGGGAATCACCATTATATCCTGATTCCTCAGGTAAGCGACTACTTCCACCATAAGTTTTATAATAACCCTGGGAGCGGAAGCCAGGCCGAAGGGAAGACAGCGGAATTGGAAATGGTAGATCTTTCCTTCCAAGTTTACCGCGAACCGCAGGAACCTCTGATGACTTAGGTAAATGGGTACATGGTAATATGCACTCTTTAAATCTAGAGTGCACATTACCATGTCTCTTCCCAACAGAGGGATGGTAGACCGAATCGACTCCATTTTGAACCTTTTGTAAAAGGACCCAATTGTTCAGATGTTTCAAGTTTATAATTGTCCTTGATTCTCCCGACGGTTTTGTTATCGAGAAGAGATTGGAGTAGTGACCCCTGCACTCTTCCCGAGGGGGTACCGGAACAATAGCCGCCATTTTTAAGAGGTCTTGAATATCTGACCACATGGGGGATGATAATTTTAGATGGGAACTGGACACCAGGAATCTTTCGGGAGGAAGGGATGTAAATTCTATTTTGTACCCCTGGGATACTATCTGTAAGACCCATGGACTTGTTGTAATCTCCCTCCATCCTCCCAGGAATCCGGACAGACGACCCCCTACTCTGATGGCGTCATTTCCTGCGGTAGCTAGACCCTGGTCCCGAGTCGCTCGCTTCTTTGTTTTTAGGCCTGTTATCCCCTCCTTTCTGGTAGCTCCATCTACCCTGTTTTCCCTTACCCCTGTAAATCGGGTTTTTGATTATAGCGGTGGTCTCCGAAAGGGCTGGAATTTTTTAGGTTTTTCTTCTGGAAACCCTTTCTTTACGTCTGCGGCTTTTTCTAAAATATCGTCGAGGACCGGTCCAAAGACCCTGCCCCCGGAAAAGGGTATAGAACACAATTTGTTTTTAGAATGCATGTCACCCGACCAGCTTTTGAGCCAAATAGCTCTTCGGGCTGCATTAGATAGGGATTGACCCCTAGCCACAAACCTAACAGACTCTGCAGACGCGTCTGCCAAAAAGGTGGTTGCTAACTTTAGCAAAGGTAGGGATTTCAGGATAGTTTCCCTGGGAGTTTTGGCTATCAGTTGATTTCGAAGATCATCTAACCAAAGGTCCATGGAGTGAGACACTGATGTCGCTGCAATATGAGCCCCAATAATCGCCAAAGAACTTTCCCAGGCCCTTTTTAAAAGGCCGTCTGCCTTCCTGTCCATGGGCTCTTTTAGATTGGAAGAGTCTTCAAAAGGAATTGCAGTCCTTTTGGATACTTTAGCCAAAGGTATGTCTATCTTCGGTATATCGACCCACTCTTTAACTTCGTCTGGATCAAATGGCAAGCGAAGTCTGAAGTCCTTAGGGATAGTCAGTCTTTTCTCGGCTTCCTCCCATTCCTCCAGAATTATGGATCTGATATGGGAGTTTACAGGGAAGACTTTAGAGGTCTGCGAGCGCAAGCCCCCGAACATCTCATCCTGAACCGAACAAGACGGCTGAGGCTCCTCGATCTGCATGGTATGCCGCACTGCCTCCAACAGTTCTCCTGTGTCTGCAGCGGAGAACAGATATCTTCTCCCTTTCTCCGGAGGATCTCTACTCTCATCTTCCTCCTCTACCTCCGACCCACAGGATGATGAGTCTTCAGAAGAGTAATCGACCCTCGGTCTTTTCCTTGGCCTCTCAGAAGGTGAAGGTGAGACTTGAGGGAGTACCAGACTTGAAACTGAAGCCTGAAATTCCTCCGTTATCATGGCTCTCATATTTGTCATAAGAGACGCCTGTTCCTCTCCTATGATTTTGCAGGTGCATGCTTCACATAGGGGTTTCTGCCAGGAATCCTTTAGTTTAACCGCACAGATAGGACACTTCTTATTCCTACCGGGCTTCTTTACCGATTTCTCGGACAAGGAGGCTGCCTATAAAAAAAATATATATATATATATATATATATATATATATATATATATATCAAACACTAGCGTCCCCTTTTTTTTTTCCAGGGCTTCCCTACTTACTAGCGCTGCCGACTCCTGCCCCTCTGCTCTAGCTGCGTCCTCCATGATTATCTAGAGATCGCTACTGCCCCTGCACCATATCTTTTTATTCTGTTCCTCTGTTCAAATCAGCGCTCCCGCGCTCTCCACCGCTCTCTCTCTGCACTTCCTGTTGCAGAGACGCCGTCCGTCCCCCTCAGCCGCAAACCGGAAGTGACACGCGGCCGGAAAGAGAGGAAGGTGCGGTGAGAATTTGGTTCCCCCAGCGGCCGCATGGAGACGCCGGCATCTGCAGAGGCCGCCACTGGGATCGCTCGCACCAGGGGACGCGACGGAAGGATCGAGAGCCCCCGCCAGGGAGAAGCGATCCCCATACCAGGAGCAGCACTACACTGGTAGGCCGAGGGACCCTCGGGCGGGTGTCAGCCAGCGGGTGTCTCATGGAGGGAAGGGTGAGGCAGAGCCCCCCCGATCCACATCCCCCCCGCACAGAACGGTAGATCCTCTCGTCCGTTCCTATCCATGATGGGACAGGAAAAACACTGAAGGGTGGTAGGGGGAGGGTCCTTTTAACCTCTCGTGTTTCCTGTCCCATCAACGATAAGAAGGACGTCCTCCCCAGTGTGCTGTCAGGTGGTGACCTGGAAAGATTAGTATATCGTCCAAATAGATCACCACAAACTGGTCCAACAAATGTCTGAAAATGTCATTAGCAAGGTGTTGAAACGTTGCAGGGGCGTTACAAAGCCCGAAGAGCATCACAAGATATTCAAAGTGTCCATACCGGCATCTGAATGCTGTCTTCCACTCATCCCCTGGACGAATACGCACCAAATTATAAGCCCCACGAAGATCCAGTTTAGAGAACACCTTAGCATGGCGGACTCTTTCCAGTAATTTGGGAATCAGATGCAAAGGGTAACGGTTTCGTACGGTTACCTTATTGAGTTCCTGATAGTCAACACAGGGTCTCAGGGTCCTATCCTTCTTTTTTACAAAAAAGATAGGTGCCCCAGCTGGTGAGGAAGAAGGACGTATGAAGCCTTTGGCTAGATTTTCATCAATATACTCCTTTAAGGCTTGAAGCTCAGGTGCCACCAAAGGGTATACGTTACCAAAAGGAACGGCTGCCCCAGGAAGCAGCTCAATGGGACAGTCATAATGCCCGTGTGGAGGAAGCTGATCTGCATTCTTCTTGTCACAGAAGTCAGAGAACTCTTTATATGCTGAAGGTAAAGTAAATACCTGTATATGTGGTTCCATAGCCGTGGACTCAGGGACAGCTTCTGTTAATGCTGAGTTGCTCCTTGTTGGAAAGATAATCTCCTTGGTCTCCCAGTTGATAATTGGGTTCTGAGAATGCAACCAAGGAATGCCTAAAATCACAGGAAAATGAGAAGAAATTAGCAAGAAAGAAAGTTGCTTCTGATGATTAGGCTCCAACAAAATTTCAAGGGGTACGGTCTCCTGATCCACAGGCCCAGAGATTAAAGGTGACCCATCCACTGTTTCCATGGTAATTGGAGAGGCTCTTTGCTGAATTTTAATACCATGTTCCTTGGCAAATGTGATATCCATGAAATTGCCACCTGCACCAGAGTCAATCATAGCTGAACTGGAAATCCACTTTCCTGAACACAGGATCTTAATAGGAAGAGAACAGTGAGAGCTCCTTGGGGGGTGAAGTCATAGAAAGTGAATGGAATAGAGCGTTTAAAGGCAGGCTACATTCAGAGATGTCAGATTCATCATCACAGTTGTCACACTCTCCTACCGCTGCTAGCACCTTGTTAGGCCGTCTAGGACACTTAGGACAATTGATCAGAAAGTGGTCAGACTGACCGCAGTAGAAACATAGACTTTCTCGAAGGCGATGCTCCCGGCGCTCATTATCTCGCGCCTCTGAACGGAATCAATTTGCATGGGCACCTCCTCCACCTCCCGAGATGTTTTACCTGCAGGCTCTTTGGAAGGAAGGGAAAAGTTAGAAATACGGTTAAAGGCAGCAAACTTCTCCTGCCTACGCTCAGTAAGGCGAATGTCTATGCGCACACAATGTTGTATAAACGTTTCTAGCTCTTGTGGTGACTCTGAGCAAGCTAATTCATCTTTTACAATACTAGACAGACCCCTTTTAAAGATAGGCAATTGTGCATAACTGTCCCAATTGGTATCTACCGCCAATCTCCTGAATTCAGTAGAATACTCAATAACAGAACGTTTAGCCTGGCGTAAAGACAACAAAGCAGATTCAGCGGTTGCACGGTGATTAGGGTCATCAAACATTAATGCCATAGCGGCCAAGAAATCATCCAAGTTATTTACCCGTGGGTCACGAGACTCAATCATCGGATTCGCCCAGGCGAGCGCTCGTGAGGTCAGTAGCATTATTACACACAATACTTTGGATCTATCAGTAGGAAAACGGTCAGCATGCACATCAAAATATAGCTTACATTGATTCACAAATCCACGAAATTTGTCGCGATCACCATTAAATCTGAATGGGGGCAACTTAGGTGGGCTAGCTGGTGGCGGTTGCCCAGAGGGTAAAGTCACTTGTGCAGCTATTTACGTGCTTATGTCCTGAAAAGCCCATCCATACTGGGACTCCATGCCAGCAAGTTTGTTTTCCTGGGCTGCCATGCGGGTGCTTAAGTCCTGCAAAGTTTGTCCAAACACTTGTTGATTGTGTTATGGAAAACACCTGCTCTAATCTGCTCTCTGTAGTCATTGTTCCAGCAGTCTCCTCTTTTCTGGCTAGAGTATCCTGTAATAATTATAGGGGATAACTCCGGAGACTCTACGTGGAACAAGACAACTACAGGACACAGTTTTATAAGTGGTAAAGTTTATATTATCACATGATGATTCAAACAGGTGCAGAGAGAAACTCAAGTCCACAACACTTGGTGTAAATATTATCGCAGCTTAACAGTCTATAGGAAACTTCAGAGGAAAATGCAATCACGCAGAAAGTCTATGAAGCACAATTATTCTTGAGGATACTTGACACGAATAAGTCCTTGTTTAGTCCAAACACAGAGAGCTATGCTTATAAGGCAGTTTAAATAATATCTTAGCACAACAAGGAAGGCCTGGGCAATAGTCTCCGATTTTTGCAGAGCAGCAACAGCTTACATGTCCAGCAAATGCAGATGGAGAAAACACAAGCAGCAGATGAAGGAGGATTGCTGGAAACTGGTGTATGCAGCAGGAACTCAGAGCAGAGTAGCAGGATCCCCACACAGGTTCACAGGAGCAGGTATATAGCCAGGGAGTCACCAGGGTCAGGAGCTGGATGCAAAGCAGAATACTCTAGCACAGACTGAAGGCTGGGGTGGAGTTTTATAACAGGAAGACACAGTGCACATGAGACCAAAGACACCATCTTGGAAAAGGGCAGTAATGCACAAAAGGTAATAAAAAATGTTCAGAGTCCTGACAGCTCCCTACTACAGCCTATTGGAAAGTACCACACCTTAGTAAAGCTCAAAGCACATGGCCGGCATCTGCCAGAAACAGCGTTGTTCTCCTCTGGTTCAGTCCTCTGTACTCAGCTTGCGGCTTGTGTATTTGTTTCCTGTTGTGACCGTGTCCCGTTTAGTGACTACTCTTGTGTCTTCTGATTCTGTATTCTGTCCTTCCGGTTCTGACCCAGCTACCTGACTATTATTCTTGCCATCTAATACCACACAATAGCAGGTAACACCATGGTCCAAGCCTAGGGGTCCCAGTGTAAGTCTAGATCCATGTAATGGTGTTAAAGGGTGTTAAAGGGCGATTAGCAAGGCAATCCTTGATAAATGGAAAGCAGAGAAGATAGTGCCAAGCATGGTGGAGATCTTTTGAGCTGCCAGTTGACCACAAACAGTGCTCCCAATACATTGTGTCTACAAACTATTACACCTAGATCTGCATTCAAACAGCTAAATGGCGCTCCTTCCCTTCTGAACACTGCCGTGTGCCCAGAGAGTAGTATGCAATTGTATGTAGGGTAGGGTGCCTAGGAAATGCATAGTAAAAATTAAGTAGCAAGCTTTTGAAGGTCTTGCCTCCTAATTTTGTTCCTTATTGGTCATAGGTATTTTATCATTTTCTTTTTTTAAGATTAATTATCATCATTTACTGGTTGCTCAATGGCACATCATATTGCAATTTTAAATGTTTTTTCAGTATTTATCGTCATGCATATGTATGGTATGTTATGCCGTTTACCGATCAGATTGATTTTATATTTTGATAGATTGGGCGTTTCGGAACACGGCGATACCAAAAGAGTGTGTGTGTGTGTTTGTGTGTATATATATGTGATACGCTACCTGAGTGTGTTGGGGGACACTCGCTTAGCACAGGATTCAAGCACTCATGCACGATATCTCACACAAATCAGTCTTATTTGGTTTATTAAGTGTCATAAACCGCACCGTAAACCAGGATACACATCACCGGCTTACACATAGTCCATTGCTTTATCACATGTGGCATTACAAATACAATACATTTACTAGTTAAGGCTGTATCTTTCTCCAGTCACCAGGTGACTGCACAGTTCAGCAACTGTCCTTTGTTAACGCACACAGTTCTTTCCCCCGACCAGGGGTTACCTTTCAGGAGGTCCACTCCTCACGCTGACTCCATGTCAGTCCTGGCTTCGCCAGCACAGAAGCCGTCCCAGGCTCTGTAGTTACACAGTCTTTCCAGGTGCTCCAGGAAGACTCCACTGTCAGGAGCTTCCAACACCAACTGTCACAGTCCACGGTCTCTCAGGTGCTTCCAGGATTCCAGTCCATCCCAGGACAGTCCAACACCAACTGTTCAGGACACAGGCCACTCAGTGCCAAAGCCCAACCATGTGTTGTTCAGGAATCCTATCCCCAGGACTTCCAACACAGGCTTCCAGGACCATGCACCTGGACCATTCAGATGCAAACACAGGAACCATGTGACCCACACCCTGGTCACATTACATACCTGTAACCATTCCCATAAGTGGGTGTGTGTGGCGTTTGACCCGCCCATCTCTCGTAACAAGCCCTAACAGCCTCCCTTTAGAACAACTATACAAACACTATCCTTGTGGGACTACAGGTCACAGAACACAACATTACTTTAGGCTGACAGCGCAGAGTTTCTTTCTTGGTGACACACATACCGGCCATTTACAATCTTGCCAGACTTTGTCCTCCAGGCGCATCCTGAAGCGAACACATCGCCCCCTAGCTGTAATGTGGGTCACCGCGCCACTTATATATATATACACATACACACACAGTACAGACCAAAAGTTTGAACACACCTTCTCATTCAAAGATTTTTCTGTATTTACATGACTATGAAAATTGTACATTCACACTGAAGGCATCAAAACTATGAATTAACACCTGTGGAATTATATACTTAACAAAAAAGTGTGAAACAACTGAAATTATGTCTTATATTCTAGGTTCTTTAAAGTAGCCACCTTTTGCTTTGATGACTGCTTTGCACACTCTTGGCATTCTCTTGATGAGCTTCAAGAGGTAGTCACCGGGAACGTTCTTCCAACAATCTTGAGTTCCCAGAGATGCTTAGCACTTGTTGGCCCTTTTGCCTTCACTCTGCGTCCAGCTCACCCCAAACCATCTCGATTGGGTTCAGGTCTGGTGACTGTGGAGGCCAGGTCATCTGGCGTAGCACCCCATCACTCTCGTTCTTGGTCAAATAGCCCTTACACAGCCTGGAGGTGTGTTTGAGGTCATTGTCCTGTTGAAAAATAAATGATGGTCCAACTAAACGCAAACCGGATGGAATACATGCCGCTGCAAGATGCCGTGGTAGCCATGCTGGTTCAGTGTGCCTTCAATTTTGAATAAATCCCCAACAGTGTCACCAGCAAAGCACCTCTACACCATCACACCTCCTCCTCCATGCTTCACGGTGGGAACCAGGCATGTAGAGTCCATCCGTTCACCTTTTGCGTTGCACAAAGACACGGTGGTTGGAACCAAAGATCTCAAATTTGGACTCATCAGACCAAAGCACAGATTTCCACTGGTCTAATGTCCATTCCTTGTGTTCTTTAGCCCAAACAAGTCTCTTCTGCTTGTTGCCTGTCCTTGGCAGTGGTTTCCTAGCAGCTATTTTCCCATGAAAGCCTGCTGCACAAAGTCTCCTCTTAACAGTTGTTGTAGAGATGTGTCTGCTGCTAGAACTCTGTGTGGTATTGACCTGGTCTCTAATCTGCGCTGCTGTTAACCTGCGATTTCTGAGGCTGGTGACTCGGATAAATTTATCCTCAGAAACAGAGTTGACTCTTGGTCTTCCTTTCCTGGGGCGGTCCTCATGTGAGCCAGTTTCTTTGTAGCGCTTGATGGTTTCAAAGTTTTCCCAATTTTTCGGACTGACTGACCTTCATTTCTTAAAGTAATGATGGCCACTCATTTTTCTTTACTTAGCTGCTTTTTTCTTGCCATAATACAAATTCTAACAGTCTATTCAGTAGGACTATCAACTGTGTATCCACCAGACTTCTGCACAACACAACTGATGGCCCCAACCCCATTTATAAGGCAAGAAATCCCACTTAGTAAACCTGACAGGGCACACCTGTGAAGTGAAAACCATTTCCGGTGACTACCTCTTGAAGCTCATCAAGAGAATGCCAATAGTGTGTAAAGCAGTCATCAAAGCAAAAGGTGGCTACTTTGAAGAACCTAGAATATAAGACATAATTTCAGTTGTTTCACACTTTCTTGTTACCGTATTTTCTGGCGTATAACATAGTAACATAGTTAGTAAGGCCGAAAAAAGACATTTGTCCATCCAGTTCAGCCTATATTCCATCATAATAAATCCCCAGATCTACGTCCTTCTACAGAACCTAATAATTGTATGATACAATATTGTTCTGCTCCAGGAAGACATCCAGGCCTCTCTTGAACCCCTCGACTGAGTTCGCCATCACCACCTCCTCAGGCAAGCAATTCCAGATTCTCACTGCCCTAACAGTAAAGAATCCTCTTCTATGTTGGTGGAAAAACCTTCTCTCCTCCAGACGCAAAGAATGCCCCCTTGTGCCCGTCACCTTCCTTGGTATAAACAGATCCTCAGCGAGATATTTGTATTGTCCCCTTATATACTTATACATGGTTATTAGATCGCCCCTCAGTCGTCTTTTTTCTAGACTAAATAATCCTAATTTCGCTAATCTATCTGGGTATTGTAGTTCTCCCATCCCCTTTATTAATTTTGTTGCCCTCCTTTGTACTCTCTCTAGTTCCATTATATCCTTCCTGAGCACCGGTGCCCAAAACTGGACACAGTACTCCATGTGCGGTCTAACTAGGGATTTGTACAGAGGCAGTATAATGCTCTCATCATGTGTATCCAGACCTCTTTTAATGCACCCCATGATCCTGTTTGCCTTGGCAGCTGCTGCCTGGCACTGGCTGCTCCAGGTAAGTTTATCATTAACTAGGATCCCCAAGTCCTTCTCCCTGTCAGATTTACCCAGTGGTTTCCCGTTCAGTGTGTAATGGTGATATTGATTCCCTCTTCCCATGTGTATAACCTTACATTTATCATTGTTAAACCTCATCTGCCACCTTTCAGCCCAAGTTTCCAACTTATCCAGATCCATCTGTAGCAGAATACTATCTTCTCTTGTATTAACTGCTTTACATAGTTTTGTATCATCTGCAAATATCGATATTTTACTGTGTAAACCTTCTACCAGATCATTAATGAATATGTTGAAGAGAACAGGTCCCAATACTGACCCATGCGGTACCCCACTGGTCACAGCGACCCAGTTAGAGACTATACCATTTATAACCACCCTCTGCTTTCTATCACTAAGCCAGTTACTAACCCATTTACACACATTTTCCCCCAGACCAAGCATTCTCATTTTGTGTACCAACCTCTTGTGCGGCACGGTATCAAACGCTTTGGAAAAATCGAGATATACCACGTCCAATGACTCACCGTGGTCCAGTCTATAGCTTACCTCTTCATAAAAATTGATTAGATTGGTTTGACAGGAGCGATTTCTCATAAACCCATGCTGATATGGAGTTAAACAGTTATTCTCATTGAGATAATCCAGAATAACATCCCTCAGAAACCCTTCAAATATTTTACCAACAATAGAGGTTAGACTTACTGGCCTATAATTTCCAGGTTCACTTTTAGAGCCCTTTTTGAATATTGGCACCACATTTGCTATGCGCCAGTCCTGCGGAACAGACCCTGTCGCTATAGAGTCACTAAAAATAAGAAATAATGGTTTATCTATTACATTACTTAGTTCTCTTAGTACTCGTGGGTGTATGCCATCCGGACCCGGAGATTTATCTATTTTAATCTTATTTAGCCGGTTTCGCACCTCTTCTTGGGTTAGATTGGTGACTCTTAATATAGGGTTTTCATTGTTTCTTGGGATTTCACCTAGCATTTCATTTTCCACCGTGAATACCGTGGAGAAGAAGGTGTTTAATATGTTAGCTTTTTCCTCGTCATCTACAACCATTCTTTCCTCACTATTTTTTAAGGGGCCTACATTTTCAGTTTTTATTCTTTTACTATTGATATAGTTGAAGAACAGTTTGGGATTAGTTTTACTCTCCTTAGCAATGTGCTTCTCTGTTTCCTTTTTAGCAGCTTTAATTAGTTTTTTAGATAAAGTATTTTTCTCCCTATAGTTTTTTAGAGCTTCAATGGTGCCATCCTGCTTTAGTAGTGCAAATGCTTTCTTTTTACTGTTAATTGCCTGTCTTACTTCTTTGTTTAGCCACATTGGGTTTTTCCTATTTCTAGTCCTTTTATTCCCACAAGGTATAAACCGCTTACACTGCCTATTTAGGATGTTCTTAAACATTTCCCATTTATTATCTGTATTCTCATTTCTGAGGATATTGTCCCAGTCTACCAGATTAAGGGCATCTCTAAGCTGTTCAAACTTTGCCTTCCTAAAGTTCAATGTTTTTGTGACTCCCTGACAAGTCCCCCTAGTGAAAGACAGGTGAAACTGCACAATATTGTGGTCGCTATTTCCTAAATGCCCAACCACCTGCAGATTTGTTATTCTGTCAGGTCTATTAGATAGTATTAGGTCTAAAAGTGCTGCTCCTCTGGTTGGATTCTGCACCAATTGTGAAAGATAATTTTTCTTGGTTATTAGCAGAAACCTGTTGCCTTTATGGGTTCACAGGTTTCTGTTTCCCAGTTAATATCCGGGTAGTTAAAGTCCCCCATAACCAGGACCTCATTATGGGTTGCAGCTTCATCTATCTGCTTTAGAAGTAGACTTTCCATGCTTTCTGTTATATTTGGGGGTTTGTAACAGACCCCAATGAGAATTTTGTTACCATTTTTCCCTCCATGAATTTCAACCCATATGGACTCGACATCCTCATTCCCTTCGCTAATATCCTCCCTTAAAGTGGACTTTAGACAAGACTTTACATAGAGACAAACCCCTCCTCCTCTCCGATTTTTACGATCCTTTCTAAACAGACTGTAACCCTGTAAGTTAACTGCCCAGTCATAGCTTTCATCTAACCATGTCTCGGTTATTCCCACTATGTCAAAGTTACCTGTAGATATTTCTGCTTCTAGTTCTTCCATCTTGTTTGTCAGGCTTCTGGCGTTTGCGAGCATGCAGTTTAGAGGATTTTGTTTTGTTCCAATCTCCTCACTGTGGATTGTTTTAGAAATGTTCTTACCTCCCTTCTGAGTATGTTTTCCTGGGTCGTCTTTGTTCGAGTCTAATGTTTTTCTTCCCGTCCCCTCTTCTTCTAGTTTAACGCCCTCCTGATGAGTGTAGCGAGTCTTCTGGCGAATGTGTGTTTCCCAGGTTTGTTGAGGTGTAGTCCGTCTCTGGCGAGGAGTCCATCATACCAGTAATTCACACCGTGGTCCAGGAATCCAAATCCTTGTTGTCTGCACCATCGTCTTAGCCAGTTGTTTGCATCAAGGATCCTGTTCCATCTCCTGGTGCCATGCCCATCTACTGGAAGGATAGAAGAAAAAACTACCTGTGCATCCAGTTCCTTTACTTTCTTCCCCAACTCTTCAAAGTCCTTGCAGATTGTCGGTAGGTCCTTCCTTGCCGTGTCATTGGTGCCAACATGTATCAGAAGAAATGGGTGGACGTCCTTGGAGCTGAAGAGCTTTGGTATCCTATCGGTCACATCCTTGATCATCGCACCTGGAAGGCAGCATACTTCTCTTGCAGTTATGTCCGGTCTGCAGATGGCTGCTTCTGTGCCTCTCAGTAGTGAGTCTCCCACCACCACCACTCTTCGTTGCTTCTTGGCTGTACTTTTTGCTGTCACTTGTTGCTGTGTGCCCTTTTCTTTTTTGCTTGCTGGTATTGCTTCATTCTTAGGTGTGCCATCTTCATCCTCTACAAAGATTTGATATCGGTTCTTCAGTTGTGTGGTTGGTGATTTCTCCATGGTCTTCTTGCTTCTTTTGGTCACATGCTTCCACTCATCTGCTTTTGGAGGTTCTCTGACACTTTTTGCACCTTCTGTGACCAGTAGAGATGCTTCTGTTCTGTCTAGAAAGTCTTCATTCTTTTTGATGAGTTTCAAAGTTGCTATTCTTTCTTCCAGACCCTGCACCTTTTCTTCTAAAAGGGCCACTAGTCTACACTTCTGACAGGTGAAATTGGATTCTTCTTCTGGTCGATCTGTGAACATGTAGCACATGCTGCAGCTCACCATGTAGGTTGTCACATCTGCCATGTTGCTCTTAGATCCTGCTGACTTGCTGTGTGTTTTCCTTCTTGTGTAATCTACTCAGCCAAGCTCTCTTGCAATAATGTCCTACAGGCAAAAATTCGCGCGCCGTAAGGCGCGCGGTTTGGTGATGCTTTCGAAGCAGCTGGTCCCGGCTGTACCCAACAATCTTCTAGCTTAGGGAGACTTCGCTTCTCCCAGAAGGCACCTGGAATATGCAAATTAGCCTCCTGAAGCTTGAATCCCTGGTTTGGTGATGCTTTCGAAGCAGCTGGTCCCGGCTGTACCCAACAATCTTCTAGCTTAGGGAGACTTCGCTTCTCCCAGAAGGCACCTGGAATATGCAAATTAGCCTCCTGAAGCTTGAATCCCTGGTTTGGTGATGCTTTCGAAGCAGCTGGTCCCGGCTGTACCCAACAATCTTCTAGCTTAGGGAGACTTCGCTTCTCCCAGAAGGCACCTGGAATATGCAAATTAGCCTCCTGAAGCTTGAATCCCTGGTTTGGTGATGCTTTCGAAGCAGCTGGTCCCGGCTGTACCCAACAATCTTCTAGCTTAGGGAGACTTCGCTTCTCCCAGAAGGCACCTGGAATATGCAAATTAGCCTCCTGAAGCTTGAATCCCTGGTTTGGTGATGCTTTCGAAGCAGCTGGTCCC
Organism: Ranitomeya imitator; assembly: GCF_032444005.1. NCBI lineage: Eukaryota > Metazoa > Chordata > Amphibia > Anura > Dendrobatidae > Ranitomeya > Ranitomeya imitator. Next base: position 260,086,726 of record NC_091283.1, read on the forward strand.
GGCTGTACCCAACAATCTTCTAGCTTAGGGAGACTTCGCTTCTCCCAGAAGGCACCTGGAATATGCAAATTAGCCTCCTGAAGCTTGAATCCCTGGTTTGGTGATGCTTTCGAAGCAGCTGGTCCCGGCTGTACCCAACGATCTTCTAGCTTAGGGAGACTTCGCTTCTCCCAGAAGGCACCTGGAATATGCAAATTAGCCTCCTGAAGCTTGAATCCCTGGTTTGGTGATGCTTTCGAAGCAGCTGGTCCCGGCTGTACCCAACGATCTTCTAGCTTAGGGAGACTTCGCTTCTCCCAGAAGGCACCTGGAATATGCAAATTAGCCTCCTGAAGCTTGAATCCCTGGTTTGGTGATGCTTTCGAAGCAGCTGGTCCCGGCTGTACCCAACGATCTTCTAGCTTAGGGAGACTTCGCTTCTCCCAGAAGGCACCTGGAATATGCAAATTAGCCTCCTGAAGCTTGAATCCCTGGTTTGGTGATGCTTTCGAAGCAGCTGGTCCCGGCTGTACCCAACGATCTTCTAGCTTAGGGAGACTTCGCTTCTCCCAGAAGGCACCTGGAATATGCAAATTAGCCTCCTGAAGCTTGAATCCCTGGTTTGGTGATGCTTTCGAAGCAGCTGGTCCCGGCTGTACCCAACAATCTTCTAGCTTAGGGAGACTTCGCTTCTCCCAGAAGGCACCTGGAATATGCAAATTAGCCTCCTGAAGCTTGAATCCCTGGTTTGGTGATGCTTTCGAAGCAGCTGGTCCCGGCTGTACCCAACAATCTTCTAGCTTAGGGAGACTTCGCTTCTCCCAGAAGGCACCTGGAATATGCAAATTAGCCTCCTGAAGCTTGAATCCCTGGTTTGGTGATGCTTTCGAAGCAGCTGGTCCCGGCTGTACCCAACGATCTTCTAGCTTAGGGAGACTTCGCTTCTCCCAGAAGGCACCTGGAATATGCAAATTAGCCTCCTGAAGCTTGAATCCCTGGTTTGGTGATGCTTTCGAAGCAGCTGGTCCCGGCTGTACCCAACGATCTTCTAGCTTAGGGAGACTTCGCTTCTCCCAGAAGGCACCTGGAATATGCAAATTAGCCTCCTGAAGCTTGAATCCCTGGTTTGGTGATGCTTTCGAAGCAGCTGGTCCCGGCTGTACCCAACGATCTTCTAGCTTAGGGAGACTTCGCTTCTCCCAGAAGGCACCTGGAATATGCAAATTAGCCTCCTGAAGCTTGAATCCCTGGTTTGGTGATGCTTTCGAAGCAGCTGGTCCCGGCTGTACCCAACGATCTTCTAGCTTAGGGAGACTTCGCTTCTCCCAGAAGGCACCTGGAATATGCAAATTAGCCTCCTGAAGCTTGAATCCCTGGTTTGGTGATGCTTTCGAAGCAGCTGGTCCCGGCTGTACCCAACGATCTTCTAGCTTAGGGAGACTTCGCTTCTCCCAGAAGGCACCTGGAATATGCAAATTAGCCTCCTGAAGCTTGAATCCCTGGTTTGGTGATGCTTTCGAAGCAGCTGGTCCCGGCTGTACCCAACAATCTTCTAGCTTAGGGAGACTTCGCTTCTCCCAGAAGGCACCTGGAATATGCAAATTAGCCTCCTGAAGCTTGAATCCCTGGTTTGGTGATGCTTTCGAAGCAGCTGGTCCCGGCTGTACCCAACAATCTTCTAGCTTAGGGAGACTTCGCTTCTCCCAGAAGGCACCTGGAATATGCAAATTAGCCTCCTGAAGCTTGAATCCCTGGTTTGGTGATGCTTTCGAAGCAGCTGGTCCCGGCTGTACCCAACAATCTTCTAGCTTAGGGAGACTTCGCTTCTCCCAGAAGGCACCTGGAATATGCAAATTAGCCTCCTGAAGCTTGAATCCCTGGTTTGGTGATGCTTTCGAAGCAGCTGGTCCCGGCTGTACCCAACAATCTTCTAGCTTAGGGAGACTTCGCTTCTCCCAGAAGGCACCTGGAATATGCAAATTAGCCTCCTGAAGCTTGAATCCCTGGTTTGGTGATGCTTTCGAAGCAGCTGGTCCCGGCTGTACCCAACAATCTTCTAGCTTAGGGAGACTTCGCTTCTCCCAGAAGGCACCTGGAATATGCAAATTAGCCTCCTGAAGCTTGAATCCCTGGTTTGGTGATGCTTTCGAAGCAGCTGGTCCCGGCTGTACCCAACAATCTTCTAGCTTAGGGAGACTTCGCTTCTCCCAGAAGGCACCTGGAATATGCAAATTAGCCTCCTGAAGCTTGAATCCCTGGTTTGGTGATGCTTTCGAAGCAGCTGGTCCCGGCTGTACCCAACGATCTTCTAGCTTAGGGAGACTTCGCTTCTCCCAGAAGGCACCTGGAATATGCAAATTAGCCTCCTGAAGCTTGAATCCCTGGTTTGGTGATGCTTTCGAAGCAGCTGGTCCCGGCTGTACCCAACGATCTTCTAGCTTAGGGAGACTTCGCTTCTCCCAGAAGGCACCTGGAATATGCAAATTAGCCTCCTGAAGCTTGAATCCCTGGTTTGGTGATGCTTTCGAAGCAGCTGGTCCCGGCTGTACCCAACAATCTTCTAGCTTAGGGAGACTTCGCTTCTCCCAGAAGGCACCTGGAATATGCAAATTAGCCTCCTGAAGCTTGAATCCCTGGTTTGGTGATGCTTTCGAAGCAGCTGGTCCCGGCTGTACCCAACAATCTTCTAGCTTAGGGAGACTTCGCTTCTCCCAGAAGGCACCTGGAATATGCAAATTAGCCTCCTGAAGCTTGAATCCCTGGTTTGGTGATGCTTTCGAAGCAGCTGGTCCCGGCTGTACCCAACAATCTTCTAGCTTAGGGAGACTTCGCTTCTCCCAGAAGGCACCTGGAATATGCAAATTAGCCTCCTGAAGCTTGAATCCCTGGTTTGGTGATGCTTTCGAAGCAGCTGGTCCCGGCTGTACCCAACAATCTTCTAGCTTAGGGAGACTTCGCTTCTCCCAGAAGGCACCTGGAATATGCAAATTAGCCTCCTGAAGCTTGAATCCCTGGTTTGGTGATGCTTTCGAAGCAGCTGGTCCCGGCTGTACCCAACAATCTTCTAGCTTAGGGAGACTTCGCTTCTCCCAGAAGGCACCTGGAATATGCAAATTAGCCTCCTGAAGCTTGAATCCCTGGTTTGGTGATGCTTTCGAAGCAGCTGGTCCCGGCTGTACCCAACGATCTTCTAGCTTAGGGAGACTTCGCTTCTCCCAGAAGGCACCTGGAATATGCAAATTAGCCTCCTGAAGCTTGAATCCCTGGTTTGGTGATGCTTTCGAAGCAGCTGGTCCCGGCTGTACCCAACGATCTTCTAGCTTAGGGAGACTTCGCTTCTCCCAGAAGGCACCTGGAATATGCAAATTAGCCTCCTGAAGCTTGAATCCCTGGTTTGGTGATGCTTTCGAAGCAGCTGGTCCCGGCTGTACCCAACGATCTTCTAGCTTAGGGAGACTTCGCTTCTCCCAGAAGGCACCTGGAATATGCAAATTAGCCTCCTGAAGCTTGAATCCCTGGTTTGGTGATGCTTTCGAAGCAGCTGGTCCCGGCTGTACCCAACGATCTTCTAGCTTAGGGAGACTTCGCTTCTCCCAGAAGGCACCTGGAATATGCAAATTAGCCTCCTGAAGCTTGAATCCCTGGTTTGGTGATGCTTTCGAAGCAGCTGGTCCCGGCTGTACCCAACGATCTTCTAGCTTAGGGAGACTTCGCTTCTCCCAGAAGGCACCTGGAATATGCAAATTAGCCTCCTGAAGCTTGAATCCCTGGTTTGGTGATGCTTTCGAAGCAGCTGGTCCCGGCTGTACCCAACAATCTTCTAGCTTAGGGAGACTTCGCTTCTCCCAGAAGGCACCTGGAATATGCAAATTAGCCTCCTGAAGCTTGAATCCCTGGTTTGGTGATGCTTTCGAAGCAGCTGGTCCCGGCTGTACCCAACAATCTTCTAGCTTAGGGAGACTTCGCTTCTCCCAGAAGGCACCTGGAATATGCAAATTAGCCTCCTGAAGCTTGAATCCCTGGTTTGGTGATGCTTTCGAAGCAGCTGGTCCCGGCTGTACCCAACAATCTTCTAGCTTAGGGAGACTTCGCTTCTCCCAGAAGGCACCTGGAATATGCAAATTAGCCTCCTGAAGCTTGAATCCCTGGTTTGGTGATGCTTTCGAAGCAGCTGGTCCCGGCTGTACCCAACAATCTTCTAGCTTAGGGAGACTTCGCTTCTCCCAGAAGGCACCTGGAATATGCAAATTAGCCTCCTGAAGCTTGAATCCCTGGTTTGGTGATGCTTTCGAAGCAGCTGGTCCCGGCTGTACCCAACAGATCTTCTAGCTTAGGGAGACTTCGCTTCTCCCAGAAGGCACCTGGAATATGCAAATTAGCCTCCTGAAGCTTGAATCCCTGGTTTGGTGATGCTTTCGAAGCAGCTGGTCCCGGCTGTACCCAACGATCTTCTAGCTTAGGGAGACTTCGCTTCTCCCAGAAGGCACCTGGAATATGCAAATTAGCCTCCTGAAGCTTGAATCCCTGGTTTGGTGATGCTTTCGAAGCAGCTGGTCCCGGCTGTACCCAACGATCTTCTAGCTTAGGGAGACTTCGCTTCTCCCAGAAGGCACCTGGAATATGCAAATTAGCCTCCTGAAGCTTGAATCCCTGGTTTGGTGATGCTTTCGAAGCAGCTGGTCCCGGCTGTACCCAACGATCTTCTAGCTTAGGGAGACTTCGCTTCTCCCAGAAGGCACCTGGAATATGCAAATTAGCCTCCTGAAGCTTGAATCCCTGGTTTGGTGATGCTTTCGAAGCAGCTGGTCCCGGCTGTACCCAACGATCTTCTAGCTTAGGGAGACTTCGCTTCTCCCAGAAGGCACCTGGAATATGCAAATTAGCCTCCTGAAGCTTGAATCCCTGGTTTGGTGATGCTTTCGAAGCAGCTGGTCCCGGCTGTACCCAACGATCTTCTAGCTTAGGGAGACTTCGCTTCTCCCAGAAGGCACCTGGAATATGCAAATTAGCCTCCTGAAGCTTGAATCCCTGGTTTGGTGATGCTTTCGAAGCAGCTGGTCCCGGCTGTACCCAACGAATCTTCTAGCTTAGGGAGACTTCGCTTCTCCCAGAAGGCACCTGGAATATGCAAATTAGCCTCCTGAAGCTTGAATCCCTGGTTTGGTGATGCTTTCGAAGCAGCTGGTCCCGGCTGTACCCAACGATCTTCTAGCTTAGGGAGACTTCGCTTCTCCCAGAAGGCACCTGGAATATGCAAATTAGCCTCCTGAAGCTTGAATCCCTGGTTTGGTGATGCTTTCGAAGCAGCTGGTCCCGGCTGTACCCAACGATCTTCTAGCTTAGGGAGACTTCGCTTCTCCCAGAAGGCACCTGGAATATGCAAATTAGCCTCCTGAAGCTTGAATCCCTGGTTTGGTGATGCTTTCGAAGCAGCTGGTCCCGGCTGTACCCAACGATCTTCTAGCTTAGGGAGACTTCGCTTCTCCCAGAAGGCACCTGGAATATGCAAATTAGCCTCCTGAAGCTTGAATCCCTGGTTTGGTGATGCTTTCGAAGCAGCTGGTCCCGGCTGTACCCAACGATCTTCTAGCTTAGGGAGACTTCGCTTCTCCCAGAAGGCACCTGGAATATGCAAATTAGCCTCCTGAAGCTTGAATCCCTGGTTTGGTGATGCTTTCGAAGCAGCTGGTCCCGGCTGTACCCAACGATCTTCTAGCTTAGGGAGACTTCGCTTCTCCCAGAAGGCACCTGGAATATGCAAATTAGCCTCCTGAAGCTTGAATCCCTGGTTTGGTGATGCTTTCGAAGCAGCTGGTCCCGGCTGTACCCAACGATCTTCTAGCTTAGGGAGACTTCGCTTCTCCCAGAAGGCACCTGGAATATGCAAATTAGCCTCCTGAAGCTTGAATCCCTGGTTTGGTGATGCTTTCGAAGCAGCTGGTCCCGGCTGTACCCAACGATCTTCTAGCTTAGGGAGACTTCGCTTCTCCCAGAAGGCACCTGGAATATGCAAATTAGCCTCCTGAAGCTTGAATCCCTGGTTTGGTGATGCTTTCGAAGCAGCTGGTCCCGGCTGTACCCAACGATCTTCTAGCTTAGGGAGACTTCGCTTCTCCCAGAAGGCACCTGGAATATGCAAATTAGCCTCCTGAAGCTTGAATCCCTGGTTTGGTGATGCTTTCGAAGCAGCTGGTCCCGGCTGTACCCAACGATCTTCTAGCTTAGGGAGACTTCGCTTCTCCCAGAAGGCACCTGGAATATGCAAATTAGCCTCCTGAAGCTTGAATCCCTGGTTTGGTGATGCTTTCGAAGCAGCTGGTCCCGGCTGTACCCAACGATCTTCTAGCTTAGGGAGACTTCGCTTCTCCCAGAAGGCACCTGGAATATGCAAATTAGCCTCCTGAAGCTTGAATCCCTGGTTTGGTGATGCTTTCGAAGCAGCTGGTCCCGGCTGTACCCAACAATCTTCTAGCTTAGGGAGACTTCGCTTCTCCCAGAAGGCACCTGGAATATGCAAATTAGCCTCCTGAAGCTTGAATCCCTGGTTTGGTGATGCTTTCGAAGCAGCTGGTCCCGGCTGTACCCAACAATCTTCTAGCTTAGGGAGACTTCGCTTCTCCCAGAAGGCACCTGGAATATGCAAATTAGCCTCCTGAAGCTTGAATCCCTGGTTTGGTGATGCTTTCGAAGCAGCTGGTCCCGGCTGTACCCAACGATCTTCTAGCTTAGGGAGACTTCGCTTCTCCCAGAAGGCACCTGGAATATGCAAATTAGCCTCCTGAAGCTTGAATCCCTGGTTTGGTGATGCTTTCGAAGCAGCTGGTCCCGGCTGTACCCAACGATCTTCTAGCTTAGGGAGACTTCGCTTCTCCAGAAGGCACCTGGAATATGCAAATTAGCCTCCTGAAGCTTGAATCCCTGGTTTGGTGATGCTTTCGAAGCAGCTGGTCCCGGCTGTACCCAACGATCTTCTAGCTTAGGGAGACTTCGCTTCTCCCAGAAGGCACCTGGAATATGCAAATTAGCCTCCTGAAGCTTGAATCCCTGGTTTGGTGATGCTTTCGAAGCAGCTGGTCCCGGCTGTACCCAACAATCTTCTAGCTTAGGGAGACTTCGCTTCTCCCAGAAGGCACCTGGAATATGCAAATTAGCCTCCTGAAGCTTGAATCCCTGGTTTGGTGATGCTTTCGAAGCAGCTGGTCCCGGCTGTACCCAACGATCTTCTAGCTTAGGGAGACTTCGCTTCTCCCAGAAGGCACCTGGAATATGCAAATTAGCCTCCTGAAGCTTGAATCCCTGGTTTGGTGATGCTTTCGAAGCAGCTGGTCCCGGCTGTACCCAACGATCTTCTAGCTTAGGGAGACTTCGCTTCTCCCAGAAGGCACCTGGAATATGCAAATTAGCCTCCTGAAGCTTGAATCCCTGGTTTGGTGATGCTTTCGAAGCAGCTGGTCCCGGCTGTACCCAACGATCTTCTAGCTTAGGGAGACTTCGCTTCTCCCAGAAGGCACCTGGAATATGCAAATTAGCCTCCTGAAGCTTGAATCCCTGGTTTGGTGATGCTTTCGAAGCAGCTGGTCCCGGCTGTACCCAACGATCTTCTAGCTTAGGGAGACTTCGCTTCTCCCAGAAGGCACCTGGAATATGCAAATTAGCCTCCTGAAGCTTGAATCCCTGGTTTGGTGATGCTTTCGAAGCAGCTGGTCCCGGCTGTACCCAACGATCTTCTAGCTTAGGGAGACTTCGCTTCTCCAGAAGGCACCTGGAATATGCAAATTAGCCTCCTGAAGCTTGAATCCCTGGTTTGGTGATGCTTTCGAAGCAGCTGGTCCCGGCTGTACCCAACGATCTTCTAGCTTAGGGAGACTTCGCTTCTCCCAGAAGGCACCTGGAATATGCAAATTAGCCTCCTGAAGCTTGAATCCCTGGTTTGGTGATGCTTTCGAAGCAGCTGGTCCCGGCTGTACCCAACGATCTTCTAGCTTAGGGAGACTTCGCTTCTCCAGAAGGCACCTGGAATATGCAAATTAGCCTCCTGAAGCTTGAATCCCTGGTTTGGTGATGCTTTCGAAGCAGCTGGTCCCGGCTGTACCCAACGATCTTCTAGCTTAGGGAGACTTCGCTTCTCCCAGAAGGCACCTGGAATATGCAAATTAGCCTCCTGAAGCTTGAATCCCTGGTTTGGTGATGCTTTCGAAGCAGCTGGTCCCGGCTGTACCCAACGATCTTCTAGCTTAGGGAGACTTCGCTTCTCCCAGAAGGCACCTGGAATATGCAAATTAGCCTCCTGAAGCTTGAATCCCTGGTTTGGTGATGCTTTCGAAGCAGCTGGTCCCGGCTGTACCCAACGATCTTCTAGCTTAGGGAGACTTCGCTTCTCCCAGAAGGCACCTGGAATATGCAAATTAGCCTCCTGAAGCTTGAATCCCTGGTTTGGTGATGCTTTCGAAGCAGCTGGTCCCGGCTGTACCCAACGATCTTCTAGCTTAGGGAGACTTCGCTTCTCCCAGAAGGCACCTGGAATATGCAAATTAGCCTCCTGAAGCTTGAATCCCTGGTTTGGTGATGCTTTCGAAGCAGCTGGTCCCGGCTGTACCCAACGATCTTCTAGCTTAGGGAGACTTCGCTTCTCCCAGAAGGCACCTGGAATATGCAAATTAGCCTCCTGAAGCTTGAATCCCTGGTTTGGTGATGCTTTCGAAGCAGCTGGTCCCGGCTGTACCCAACGATCTTCTAGCTTAGGGAGACTTCGCTTCTCCCAGAAGGCACCTGGAATATGCAAATTAGCCTCCTGAAGCTTGAATCCCTGGTTTGGTGATGCTTTCGAAGCAGCTGGTCCCGGCTGTACCCAACGATCTTCTAGCTTAGGGAGACTTCGCTTCTCCCAGAAGGCACCTGGAATATGCAAATTAGCCTCCTGAAGCTTGAATCCCTGGTTTGGTGATGCTTTCGAAGCAGCTGGTCCCGGCTGTACCCAACAATCTTCTAGCTTAGGGAGACTTCGCTTCTCCCAGAAGGCACCTGGAATATGCAAATTAGCCTCCTGAAGCTTGAATCCCTGGTTTGGTGATGCTTTCGAAGCAGCTGGTCCCGGCTGTACCCAACAATCTTCTAGCTTAGGGAGACTTCGCTTCTCCCAGAAGGCACCTGGAATATGCAAATTAGCCTCCTGAAGCTTGAATCCCTGGTTTGGTGATGCTTTCGAAGCAGCTGGTCCCGGCTGTACCCAACAATCTTCTAGCTTAGGGAGACTTCGCTTCTCCCAGAAGGCACCTGGAATATGCAAATTAGCCTCCTGAAGCTTGAATCCCTGGTTTGGTGATGCTTTCGAAGCAGCTGGTCCCGGCTGTACCCAACGATCTTCTAGCTTAGGGAGACTTCGCTTCTCCCAGAAGGCACCTGGAATATGCAAATTAGCCTCCTGAAGCTTGAATCCCTGGTTTGGTGATGCTTTCGAAGCAGCTGGTCCCGGCTGTACCCAACGATCTTCTAGCTTAGGGAGACTTCGCTTCTCCCAGAAGGCACCTGGAATATGCAAATTAGCCTCCTGAAGCTTGAATCCCTGGTTTGGTGATGCTTTCGAAGCAGCTGGTCCCGGCTGTACCCAACGATCTTCTAGCTTAGGGAGACTTCGCTTCTCCCAGAAGGCACCTGGAATATGCAAATTAGCCTCCTGAAGCTTGAATCCCTGGTTTGGTGATGCTTTCGAAGCAGCTGGTCCCGGCTGTACCCAACGATCTTCTAGCTTAGGGAGACTTCGCTTCTCCCAGAAGGCACCTGGAATATGCAAATTAGCCTCCTGAAGCTTGAATCCCTGGTTTGGTGATGCTTTCGAAGCAGCTGGTCCCGGCTGTACCCAACAATCTTCTAGCTTAGGGAGACTTCGCTTCTCCCAGAAGGCACCTGGAATATGCAAATTAGCCTCCTGAAGCTTGAATCCCTGGTTTGGTGATGCTTTCGAAGCAGCTGGGTCCCGGCTGTACCCAACAATCTTCTAGCTTAGGGAGACTTCGCTTCTCCCAGAAGGCACCTGGAATATGCAAATTAGCCTCCTGAAGCTTGAATCCCTGGTTTGGTGATGCTTTCGAAGCAGCTGGTCCCGGCTGTACCCAACGATCTTCTAGCTTAGGGAGACTTCGCTTCTCCCAGAAGGCACCTGGAATATGCAAATTAGCCTCCTGAAGCTTGAATCCCTGGTTTGGTGATGCTTTCGAAGCAGCTGGTCCCGGCTGTACCCAACGATCTTCTAGCTTAGGGAGACTTCGCTTCTCCCAGAAGGCACCTGGAATATGCAAATTAGCCTCCTGAAGCTTGAATCCCTGGTTTGGTGATGCTTTCGAAGCAGCTGGTCCCGGCTGTACCCAACGATCTTCTAGCTTAGGGAGACTTCGCTTCTCCCAGAAGGCACCTGGAATATGCAAATTAGCCTCCTGAAGCTTGAATCCCTGGTTTGGTGATGCTTTCGAAGCAGCTGGTCCCGGCTGTACCCAACAATCTTCTAGCTTAGGGAGACTTCGCTTCTCCCAGAAGGCACCTGGAATATGCAAATTAGCCTCCTGAAGCTTGAATCCCTGGTTTGGTGATGCTTTCGAAGCAGCTGGTCCCGGCTGTACCCAACGATCTTCTAGCTTAGGGAGACTTCGCTTCTCCCAGAAGGCACCTGGAATATGCAAATTAGCCTCCTGAAGCTTGAATCCCTGGTTTGGTGATGCTTTCGAAGCAGCTGGTCCCGGCTGTACCCAACGATCTTCTAGCTTAGGGAGACTTCGCTTCTCCCAGAAGGCACCTGGAATATGCAAATTAGCCTCCTGAAGCTTGAATCCCTGGTTTGGTGATGCTTTCGAAGCAGCTGGTCCCGGCTGTACCCAACGATCTTCTAGCTTAGGGAGACTTCGCTTCTCCCAGAAGGCACCTGGAATATGCAAATTAGCCTCCTGAAGCTTGAATCCCTGGTTTGGTGATGCTTTCGAAGCAGCTGGTCCCGGCTGTACCCAACAATCTTCTAGCTTAGGGAGACTTCGCTTCTCCAGAAGGCACCTGGAATATGCAAATTAGCCTCCTGAAGCTTGAATCCCTGGTTTGGTGATGCTTTCGAAGCAGCTGGTCCCGGCTGTACCCAACGATCTTCTAGCTTAGGGAGACTTCGCTTCTCCCAGAAGGCACCTGGAATATGCAAATTAGCCTCCTGAAGCTTGAATCCCTGGTTTGGTGATGCTTTCGAAGCAGCTGGTCCCGGCTGTACCCAACGATCTTCTAGCTTAGGGAGACTTCGCTTCTCCCAGAAGGCACCTGGAATATGCAAATTAGCCTCCTGAAGCTTGAATCCCTGGTTTGGTGATGCTTTCGAAGCAGCTGGTCCCGGCTGTACCCAACGATCTTCTAGCTTAGGGAGACTTCGCTTCTCCCAGAAGGCACCTGGAATATGCAAATTAGCCTCCTGAAGCTTGAATCCCTGGTTTGGTGATGCTTTCGAAGCAGCTGGTCCCGGCTGTACCCAACAATCTTCTAGCTTAGGGAGACTTCGCTTCTCCCAGAAGGCACCTGGAATATGCAAATTAGCCTCCTGAAGCTTGAATCCCTGGTTTGGTGATGCTTTCGAAGCAGCTGGTCCCGGCTGTACCCAACAATCTTCTAGCTTAGGGAGACTTCGCTTCTCCCAGAAGGCACCTGGAATATGCAAATTAGCCTCCTGAAGCTTGAATCCCTGGTTTGGTGATGCTTTCGAAGCAGCTGGTCCCGGCTGTACCCAACAATCTTCTAGCTTAGGGAGACTTCGCTTCTCCCAGAAGGCACCTGGAATATGCAAATTAGCCTCCTGAAGCTTGAATCCCTGGTTTGGTGATGCTTTCGAAGCAGCTGGTCCCGGCTGTACCCAACAATCTTCTAGCTTAGGGAGACTTCGCTTCTCCCAGAAGGCACCTGGAATATGCAAATTAGCCTCCTGAAGCTTGAATCCCTGGTTTGGTGATGCTTTCGAAGCAGCTGGTCCCGGCTGTACCCAACGATCTTCTAGCTTAGGGAGACTTCGCTTCTCCCAGAAGGCACCTGGAATATGCAAATTAGCCTCCTGAAGCTTGAATCCCTGGTTTGGTGATGCTTTCGAAGCAGCTGTCCCGGCTGTACCCAACAATCTTCTAGCTTAGGGAGACTTCGCTTCTCCCAGAAGGCACCTGGAATATGCAAATTAGCCTCCTGAAGCTTGAATCCCTGGTTTGGTGATGCTTTCGAAGCAGCTGGTCCCGGCTGTACCCAACAATCTTCTAGCTTAGGGAGACTTCGCTTCTCCAGAAGGCACCTGGAATATGCAAATTAGCCTCCTGAAGCTTGAATCCCTGGTTTGGTGATGCTTTCGAAGCAGCTGGTCCCGGCTGTACCCAACAATCTTCTAGCTTAGGGAGACTTCGCTTCTCCCAGAAGGCACCTGGAATATGCAAATTAGCCTCCTGAAGCTTGAATCCCTGTTTGGTGATGCTTTCGAAGCAGCTGGTCCCGGCTGTACCCAACAATCTTCTAGCTTAGGGAGACTTCGCTTCTCCCAGAAGGCACCTGGAATATGCAAATTAGCCTCCTGAAGCTTGAATCCCTGGTTTGGTGATGCTTTCGAAGCAGCTGGTCCCGGCTGTACCCAACGAATCTTCTAGCTTAGGGAGACTTCGCTTCTCCCAGAAGGCACCTGGAATATGCAAATTAGCCTCCTGAAGCTTGAATCCCTGGTTTGGTGATGCTTTCGAAGCAGCTGGTCCCGGCTGTACCCAACAATCTTCTAGCTTAGGGAGACTTCGCTTCTCCCAGAAGGCACCTGGAATATGCAAATTAGCCTCCTGAAGCTTGAATCCCTGGTTTGGTGATGCTTTCGAAGCAGCTGGTCCCGGCTGTACCCAACGATCTTCTAGCTTAGGGAGACTTCGCTTCTCCCAGAAGGCACCTGGAATATGCAAATTAGCCTCCTGAAGCTTGAATCCCTGGTTTGGTGATGCTTTCGAAGCAGCTGGTCCCGGCTGTACCCAACAATCTTCTAGCTTAGGGAGACTTCGCTTCTCCCAGAAGGCACCTGGAATATGCAAATTAGCCTCCTGAAGCTTGAATCCCTGGTTTGGTGATGCTTTCGAAGCAGCTGGTCCCGGCTGTACCCAACAATCTTCTAGCTTAGGGAGACTTCGCTTCTCCCAGAAGGCACCTGGAATATGCAAATTAGCCTCCTGAAGCTTGAATCCCTGGTTTGGTGATGCTTTCGAAGCAGCTGTCCCGGCTGTACCCAACGATCTTCTAGCTTAGGGAGACTTCGCTTCTCCCAGAAGGCACCTGGAATATGCAAATTAGCCTCCTGAAGCTTGAATCCCTGGTTTGGTGATGCTTTCGAAGCAGCTGGTCCCGGCTGTACCCAACGATCTTCTAGCTTAGGGAGACTTCGCTTCTCCCAGAAGGCACCTGGAATATGCAAATTAGCCTCCTGAAGCTTGAATCCCTGGTTTGGTGATGCTTTCGAAGCAGCTGGTCCGGCTGTACCCAACAGATCTTCTAGCTTAGGGAGACTTCGCTTCTCCCAGAAGGCACCTGGAATATGCAAATTAGCCTCCTGAAGCTTGAATCCCTGGTTTGGTGATGCTTTCGAAGCAGCTGGTCCCGGCTGTACCCAACAATCTTCTAGCTTAGGGAGACTTCGCTTCTCCCAGAAGGCACCTGGAATATGCAAATTAGCCTCCTGAAGCTTGAATCCCTGGTTTGGTGATGCTTTCGAAGCAGCTGGTCCCGGCTGTACCCAACAATCTTCTAGCTTAGGGAGACTTCGCTTCTCCCAGAAGGCACCTGGAATATGCAAATTAGCCTCCTGAAGCTTGAATCCCTGGTTTGGTGATGCTTTCGAAGCAGCTGGTCCCGGCTGTACCCAACAATCTTCTAGCTTAGGGAGACTTCGCTTCTCCAGAAGGCACCTGGAATATGCAAATTAGCCTCCTGAAGCTTGAATCCCTGGTTTGGTGATGCTTTCGAAGCAGCTGGTCCCGGCTGTACCCAACAATCTTCTAGCTTAGGGAGACTTCGCTTCTCCCAGAAGGCACCTGGAATATGCAAATTAGCCTCCTGAAGCTTGAATCCCTGGTTTGGTGATGCTTTCGAAGCAGCTGGTCCCGGCTGTACCCAACAATCTTCTAGCTTAGGGAGACTTCGCTTCTCCCAGAAGGCACCTGGAATATGCAAATTAGCCTCCTGAAGCTTGAATCCCTGGTTTGGTGATGCTTTCGAAGCAGCTGGTCCCGGCTGTACCCAACGATCTTCTAGCTTAGGGAGACTTCGCTTCTCCCAGAAGGCACCTGGAATATGCAAATTAGCCTCCTGAAGCTTGAATCCCTGGTTTGGTGATGCTTTCGAAGCAGCTGGTCCCGGCTGTACCCAACGATCTTCTAGCTTAGGGAGACTTCGCTTCTCCCAGAAGGCACCTGGAATATGCAAATTAGCCTCCTGAAGCTTGAATCCCTGGTTTGGTGATGCTTTCGAAGCAGCTGGTCCCGGCTGTACCCAACGATCTTCTAGCTTAGGGAGACTTCGCTTCTCCCAGAAGGCACCTGGAATATGCAAATTAGCCTCCTGAAGCTTGAATCCCTGGTTTGGTGATGCTTTCGAAGCAGCTGGTCCCGGCTGTACCCAACGATCTTCTAGCTTAGGGAGACTTCGCTTCTCCCAGAAGGCACCTGGAATATGCAAATTAGCCTCCTGAAGCTTGAATCCCTGGTTTGGTGATGCTTTCGAAGCAGCTGGTCCCGGCTGTACCCAACGATCTTCTAGCTTAGGGAGACTTCGCTTCTCCCAGAAGGCACCTGGAATATGCAAATTAGCCTCCTGAAGCTTGAATCCCTGGTTTGGTGATGCTTTCGAAGCAGCTGGTCCCGGCTGTACCAACGATCTTCTAGCTTAGGGAGGACTTCGCTTCTCCCAGAAGGCACCTGGAATATGCAAATTAGCCTCCTGAAGCTTGAATCCCTGGTTTGGTGATGCTTTCGAAGCAAGACTGGTCCCGGCTCTGCTACCCCAACGATCTTCTAGCTTTAGGGAGACTTCGCTTCTCCCAGAAGGCACCTGGAATATGCAAATTAGCCTCCTGAAGCTTGAATCCCTGGTTTGGTGATGCTTTCGCTGGTCCCGGCTGTACCCAACGATCTTCTAGCTTAGGGAGACTTCGCTTCTCCCAGAAGGCACCTGGAATATGCAAATTAGCCTCCTGAAGCTTGAATCCCTGGTTTGGTGATGCTTTCGAAGCAGCTGGTCCCGGCTGTACCCAACGATCTTCTAGCTTAGGGAGACTTCGCTTCTCCCAGAAGGCACCTGGAATATGCAAATTAGCCTCCTGAAGCTTGAATCCCTGGTTTGGTGATGCTTTCGAAGCAGCTGGTCCCGGCTGTACCCAACGATCTTCTAGCTTAGGGAGACTTCGCTTCTCCCAGAAGGCACCTGGAATATGCAAATTAGCCTCCTGAAGCTTGAATCCCTGGTTTGGTGATGCTTTCGAAGCAGCTGGTCCCGGCTGTACCCAACGATCTTCTAGCTTAGGGAGACTTCGCTTCTCCCAGAAGGCACCTGGAATATGCAAATTAGCCTCCTGAAGCTTGAATCCCTGGTTTGGTGATGCTTTCGAAGCAGCTGGTCCCGGCTGTACCCAACGATCTTCTAGCTTAGGGAGACTTCGCTTCTCCCAGAAGGCACCTGGAATATGCAAATTAGCCTCCTGAAGCTTGAATCCCTGGTTTGGTGATGCTTTCGAAGCAGCTGGTCCCGGCTGTACCCAACGATCTTCTAGCTTAGGGAGACTTCGCTTCTCCCAGAAGGCACCTGGAATATGCAAATTAGCCTCCTGAAGCTTGAATCCCTGGTTTGGTGATGCTTTCGAAGCAGCTGGTCCCGGCTGTACCCAACGATCTTCTAGCTTAGGGAGACTTCGCTTCTCCCAGAAGGCACCTGGAATATGCAAATTAGCCTCCTGAAGCTTGAATCCCTGGTTTGGTGATGCTTTCGAAGCAGCTGGTCCCGGCTGTACCCAACGATCTTCTAGCTTAGGGAGACTTCGCTTCTCCCAGAAGGCACCTGGAATATGCAAATTAGCCTCCTGAAGCTTGAATCCCTGGTTTGGTGATGCTTTCGAAGCAGCTGGTCCCGGCTGTACCCAACGATCTTCTAGCTTAGGGAGACTTCGCTTCTCCCAGAAGGCACCTGGAATATGCAAATTAGCCTCCTGAAGCTTGAATCCCTGGTTTGGTGATGCTTTCGAAGCAGCTGGTCCCGGCTGTACCCAACGATCTTCTAGCTTAGGGAGACTTCGCTTCTCCCAGAAGGCACCTGGAATATGCAAATTAGCCTCCTGAAGCTTGAATCCCTGGTTTGGTGATGCTTTCGAAGCAGCTGGTCCCGGCTGTACCCAACGATCTTCTAGCTTAGGGAGACTTCGCTTCTCCCAGAAGGCACCTGGAATATGCAAATTAGCCTCCTGAAGCTTGAATCCCTGGTTTGGTGATGCTTTCGAAGCAGCTGGTCCCGGCTGTACCCAACGATCTTCTAGCTTAGGGAGACTTCGCTTCTCCCAGAAGGCACCTGGAATATGCAAATTAGCCTCCTGAAGCTTGAATCCCTGGTTTGGTGATGCTTTCGAAGCAGCTGGTCCCGGCTGTACCCAACGATCTTCTAGCTTAGGGAGACTTCGCTTCTCCCAGAAGGCACCTGGAATATGCAAATTAGCCTCCTGAAGCTTGAATCCCTGGTTTGGTGATGCTTTCGAAGCAGCTGGTCCCGGCTGTACCCAACGATCTTCTAGCTTAGGGAGACTTCGCTTCTCCCAGAAGGCACCTGGAATATGCAAATTAGCCTCCTGAAGCTTGAATCCCTGGTTTGGTGATGCTTTCGAAGCAGCTGGTCCCGGCTGTACCCAACGATCTTCTAGCTTAGGGAGACTTCGCTTCTCCCAGAAGGCACCTGGAATATGCAAATTAGCCTCCTGAAGCTTGAATCCCTGGTTTGGTGATGCTTTCGAAGCAGCTGGTCCCGGCTGTACCCAACGATCTTCTAGCTTAGGGAGACTTCGCTTCTCCCAGAAGGCACCTGGAATATGCAAATTAGCCTCCTGAAGCTTGAATCCCTGGTTTGGTGATGCTTTCGAAGCAGCTGGTCCCGGCTGTACCCAACGATCTTCTAGCTTAGGGAGACTTCGCTTCTCCCAGAAGGCACCTGGAATATGCAAATTAGCCTCCTGAAGCTTGAATCCCTGGTTTGGTGATGCTTTCGAAGCAGCTGGTCCCGGCTGTACCCAACGATCTTCTAGCTTAGGGAGACTTCGCTTCTCCCAGAAGGCACCTGGAATATGCAAATTAGCCTCCTGAAGCTTGAATCCCTGGTTTGGTGATGCTTTCGAAGCAGCTGGTCCCGGCTGTACCCAACGATCTTCTAGCTTAGGGAGACTTCGCTTCTCCCAGAAGGCACCTGGAATATGCAAATTAGCCTCCTGAAGCTTGAATCCCTGGTTTGGTGATGCTTTCGAAGCAGCTGGTCCCGGCTGTACCCAACGATCTTCTAGCTTAGGGAGACTTCGCTTCTCCCAGAAGGCACCTGGAATATGCAAATTAGCCTCCTGAAGCTTGAATCCCTGGTTTGGTGATGCTTTCGAAGCAGCTGGTCCCGGCTGTACCCAACGATCTTCTAGCTTAGGGAGACTTCGCTTCTCCCAGAAGGCACCTGGAATATGCAAATTAGCCTCCTGAAGCTTGAATCCCTGGTTTGGTGATGCTTTCGAAGCAGCTGGTCCCGGCTGTACCCAACGATCTTCTAGCTTAGGGAGACTTCGCTTCTCCCAGAAGGCACCTGGAATATGCAAATTAGCCTCCTGAAGCTTGAATCCCTGGTTTGGTGATGCTTTCGAAGCAGCTGGTCCCGGCTGTACCCAACGATCTTCTAGCTTAGGGAGACTTCGCTTCTCCCAGAAGGCACCTGGAATATGCAAATTAGCCTCCTGAAGCTTGAATCCCTGGTTTGGTGATGCTTTCGAAGCAGCTGGTCCCGGCTGTACCCAACGATCTTCTAGCTTAGGGAGACTTCGCTTCTCCCAGAAGGCACCTGGAATATGCAAATTAGCCTCCTGAAGCTTGAATCCCTGGTTTGGTGATGCTTTCGAAGCAGCTGGTCCCGGCTGTACCCAACGATCTTCTAGCTTAGGGAGACTTCGCTTCTCCCAGAAGGCACCTGGAATATGCAAATTAGCCTCCTGAAGCTTGAATCCCTGGTTTGGTGATGCTTTCGAAGCAGCTGGTCCCGGCTGTACCCAACGATCTTCTAGCTTAGGGAGACTTCGCTTCTCCCAGAAGGCACCTGGAATATGCAAATTAGCCTCCTGAAGCTTGAATCCCTGGTTTGGTGATGCTTTCGAAGCAGCTGGTCCCGGCTGTACCCAACGATCTTCTAGCTTAGGGAGACTTCGCTTCTCCCAGAAGGCACCTGGAATATGCAAATTAGCCTCCTGAAGCTTGAATCCCTGGTTTGGTGATGCTTTCGAAGCAGCTGGTCCCGGCTGTACCCAACGATCTTCTAGCTTAGGGAGACTTCGCTTCTCCCAGAAGGCACCTGGAATATGCAAATTAGCCTCCTGAAGCTTGAATCCCTGGTTTGGTGATGCTTTCGAAGCAGCTGGTCCCGGCTGTACCCAACGATCTTCTAGCTTAGGGAGACTTCGCTTCTCCCAGAAGGCACCTGGAATATGCAAATTAGCCTCCTGAAGCTTGAATCCCTGGTTTGGTGATGCTTTCGAAGCAGCTGGTCCCGGCTGTACCCAACGATCTTCTAGCTTAGGGAGACTTCGCTTCTCCCAGAAGGCACCTGGAATATGCAAATTAGCCTCCTGAAGCTTGAATCCCTGGTTTGGTGATGCTTTCGAAGCAGCTGGTCCCGGCTGTACCCAACGATCTTCTAGCTTAGGGAGACTTCGCTTCTCCCAGAAGGCACCTGGAATATGCAAATTAGCCTCCTGAAGCTTGAATCCCTGGTTTGGTGATGCTTTCGAAGCAGCTGGTCCCGGCTGTACCCAACGATCTTCTAGCTTAGGGAGACTTCGCTTCTCCCAGAAGGCACCTGGAATATGCAAATTAGCCTCCTGAAGCTTGAATCCCTGGTTTGGTGATGCTTTCGAAGCAGCTGGTCCCGGCTGTACCCAACGATCTTCTAGCTTAGGGAGACTTCGCTTCTCCCAGAAGGCACCTGGAATATGCAAATTAGCCTCCTGAAGCTTGAATCCCTGGTTTGGTGATGCTTTCGAAGCAGCTGGTCCCGGCTGTACCCAACGATCTTCTAGCTTAGGGAGACTTCGCTTCTCCCAGAAGGCACCTGGAATATGCAAATTAGCCTCCTGAAGCTTGAATCCCTGGTTTGGTGATGCTTTCGAAGCAGCTGGTCCCGGCTGTACCCAACGATCTTCTAGCTTAGGGAGACTTCGCTTCTCCCAGAAGGCACCTGGAATATGCAAATTAGCCTCCTGAAGCTTGAATCCCTGGTTTGGTGATGCTTTCGAAGCAGCTGGTCCCGGCTGTACCCAACGATCTTCTAGCTTAGGGAGACTTCGCTTCTCCCAGAAGGCACCTGGAATATGCAAATTAGCCTCCTGAAGCTTGAATCCCTGGTTTGGTGATGCTTTCGAAGCAGCTGGTCCCGGCTGTACCCAACGATCTTCTAGCTTAGGGAGACTTCGCTTCTCCCAGAAGGCACCTGGAATATGCAAATTAGCCTCCTGAAGCTTGAATCCCTGGTTTGGTGATGCTTTCGAAGCAGCTGGTCCCGGCTGTACCCAACGATCTTCTAGCTTAGGGAGACTTCGCTTCTCCCAGAAGGCACCTGGAATATGCAAATTAGCCTCCTGAAGCTTGAATCCCTGGTTTGGTGATGCTTTCGAAGCAGCTGGTCCCGGCTGTACCCAACGATCTTCTAGCTTAGGGAGACTTCGCTTCTCCCAGAAGGCACCTGGAATATGCAAATTAGCCTCCTGAAGCTTGAATCCCTGGTTTGGTGATGCTTTCGAAGCAGCTGGTCCCGGCTGTACCCAACGATCTTCTAGCTTAGGGAGACTTCGCTTCTCCCAGAAGGCACCTGGAATATGCAAATTAGCCTCCTGAAGCTTGAATCCCTGGTTTGGTGATGCTTTCGAAGCAGCTGGTCCCGGCTGTACCCAACGATCTTCTAGCTTAGGGAGACTTCGCTTCTCCCAGAAGGCACCTGGAATATGCAAATTAGCCTCCTGAAGCTTGAATCCCTGGTTTGGTGATGCTTTCGAAGCAGCTGGTCCCGGCTGTACCCAACGATCTTCTAGCTTAGGGAGACTTCGCTTCTCCCAGAAGGCACCTGGAATATGCAAATTAGCCTCCTGAAGCTTGAATCCCTGGTTTGGTGATGCTTTCGAAGCAGCTGGTCCCGGCTGTACCCAACGATCTTCTAGCTTAGGGAGACTTCGCTTCTCCCAGAAGGCACCTGGAATATGCAAATTAGCCTCCTGAAGCTTGAATCCCTGGTTTGGTGATGCTTTCGAAGCAGCTGGTCCCGGCTGTACCCAACGATCTTCTAGCTTAGGGAGACTTCGCTTCTCCCAGAAGGCACCTGGAATATGCAAATTAGCCTCCTGAAGCTTGAATCCCTGGTTTGGTGATGCTTTCGAAGCAGCTGGTCCCGGCTGTACCCAACGATCTTCTAGCTTAGGGAGACTTCGCTTCTCCCAGAAGGCACCTGGAATATGCAAATTAGCCTCCTGAAGCTTGAATCCCTGGTTTGGTGATGCTTTCGAAGCAGCTGGTCCCGGCTGTACCCAACGATCTTCTAGCTTAGGGAGACTTCGCTTCTCCCAGAAGGCACCTGGAATATGCAAATTAGCCTCCTGAAGCTTGAATCCCTGGTTTGGTGATGCTTTCGAAGCAGCTGGTCCCGGCTGTACCCAACGATCTTCTAGCTTAGGGAGACTTCGCTTCTCCCAGAAGGCACCTGGAATATGCAAATTAGCCTCCTGAAGCTTGAATCCCTGGTTTGGTGATGCTTTCGAAGCAGCTGGTCCCGGCTGTACCCAACGATCTTCTAGCTTAGGGAGACTTCGCTTCTCCCAGAAGGCACCTGGAATATGCAAATTAGCCTCCTGAAGCTTGAATCCCTGGTTTGGTGATGCTTTCGAAGCAGCTGGTCCCGGCTGTACCCAACGATCTTCTAGCTTAGGGAGACTTCGCTTCTCCCAGAAGGCACCTGGAATATGCAAATTAGCCTCCTGAAGCTTGAATCCCTGGTTTGGTGATGCTTTCGAAGCAGCTGGTCCCGGCTGTACCCAACGATCTTCTAGCTTAGGGAGACTTCGCTTCTCCCAGAAGGCACCTGGAATATGCAAATTAGCCTCCTGAAGCTTGAATCCCTGGTTTGGTGATGCTTTCGAAGCAGCTGGTCCCGGCTGTACCCAACGATCTTCTAGCTTAGGGAGACTTCGCTTCTCCCAGAAGGCACCTGGAATATGCAAATTAGCCTCCTGAAGCTTGAATCCCTGGTTTGGTGATGCTTTCGAAGCAGCTGGTCCCGGCTGTACCCAACGATCTTCTAGCTTAGGGAGACTTCGCTTCTCCCAGAAGGCACCTGGAATATGCAAATTAGCCTCCTGAAGCTTGAATCCCTGGTTTGGTGATGCTTTCGAAGCAGCTGGTCCCGGCTGTACCCAACGATCTTCTAGCTTAGGGAGACTTCGCTTCTCCCAGAAGGCACCTGGAATATGCAAATTAGCCTCCTGAAGCTTGAATCCCTGGTTTGGTGATGCTTTCGAAGCAGCTGGTCCCGGCTGTACCCAACGATCTTCTAGCTTAGGGAGACTTCGCTTCTCCCAGAAGGCACCTGGAATATGCAAATTAGCCTCCTGAAGCTTGAATCCCTGGTTTGGTGATGCTTTCGAAGCAGCTGGTCCCGGCTGTACCCAACGATCTTCTAGCTTAGGGAGACTTCGCTTCTCCCAGAAGGCACCTGGAATATGCAAATTAGCCTCCTGAAGCTTGAATCCCTGGTTTGGTGATGCTTTCGAAGCAGCTGGTCCCGGCTGTACCCAACGATCTTCTAGCTTAGGGAGACTTCGCTTCTCCCAGAAGGCACCTGGAATATGCAAATTAGCCTCCTGAAGCTTGAATCCCTGGTTTGGTGATGCTTTCGAAGCAGCTGGTCCCGGCTGTACCCAACGATCTTCTAGCTTAGGGAGACTTCGCTTCTCCCAGAAGGCACCTGGAATATGCAAATTAGCCTCCTGAAGCTTGAATCCCTGGTTTGGTGATGCTTTCGAAGCAGCTGGTCCCGGCTGTACCCAACGATCTTCTAGCTTAGGGAGACTTCGCTTCTCCCAGAAGGCACCTGGAATATGCAAATTAGCCTCCTGAAGCTTGAATCCCTGGTTTGGTGATGCTTTCGAAGCAGCTGGTCCCGGCTGTACCCAACGATCTTCTAGCTTAGGGAGACTTCGCTTCTCCCAGAAGGCACCTGGAATATGCAAATTAGCCTCCTGAAGCTTGAATCCCTGGTTTGGTGATGCTTTCGAAGCAGCTGGTCCCGGCTGTACCCAACGATCTTCTAGCTTAGGGAGACTTCGCTTCTCCCAGAAGGCACCTGGAATATGCAAATTAGCCTCCTGAAGCTTGAATCCCTGGTTTGGTGATGCTTTCGAAGCAGCTGGTCCCGGCTGTACCCAACGATCTTCTAGCTTAGGGAGACTTCGCTTCTCCCAGAAGGCACCTGGAATATGCAAATTAGCCTCCTGAAGCTTGAATCCCTGGTTTGGTGATGCTTTCGAAGCAGCTGGTCCCGGCTGTACCCAACGATCTTCTAGCTTAGGGAGACTTCGCTTCTCCCAGAAGGCACCTGGAATATGCAAATTAGCCTCCTGAAGCTTGAATCCCTGGTTTGGTGATGCTTTCGAAGCAGCTGGTCCCGGCTGTACCCAACGATCTTCTAGCTTAGGGAGACTTCGCTTCTCCCAGAAGGCACCTGGAATATGCAAATTAGCCTCCTGAAGCTTGAATCCCTGGTTTGGTGATGCTTTCGAAGCAGCTGGTCCCGGCTGTACCCAACGATCTTCTAGCTTAGGGAGACTTCGCTTCTCCCAGAAGGCACCTGGAATATGCAAATTAGCCTCCTGAAGCTTGAATCCCTGGTTTGGTGATGCTTTCGAAGCAGCTGGTCCCGGCTGTACCCAACGATCTTCTAGCTTAGGGAGACTTCGCTTCTCCCAGAAGGCACCTGGAATATGCAAATTAGCCTCCTGAAGCTTGAATCCCTGGTTTGGTGATGCTTTCGAAGCAGCTGGTCCCGGCTGTACCCAACGATCTTCTAGCTTAGGGAGACTTCGCTTCTCCCAGAAGGCACCTGGAATATGCAAATTAGCCTCCTGAAGCTTGAATCCCTGGTTTGGTGATGCTTTCGAAGCAGCTGGTCCCGGCTGTACCCAACGATCTTCTAGCTTAGGGAGACTTCGCTTCTCCCAGAAGGCACCTGGAATATGCAAATTAGCCTCCTGAAGCTTGAATCCCTGGTTTGGTGATGCTTTCGAAGCAGCTGGTCCCGGCTGTACCCAACGATCTTCTAGCTTAGGGAGACTTCGCTTCTCCCAGAAGGCACCTGGAATATGCAAATTAGCCTCCTGAAGCTTGAATCCCTGGTTTGGTGATGCTTTCGAAGCAGCTGGTCCCGGCTGTACCCAACGATCTTCTAGCTTAGGGAGACTTCGCTTCTCCCAGAAGGCACCTGGAATATGCAAATTAGCCTCCTGAAGCTTGAATCCCTGGTTTGGTGATGCTTTCGAAGCAGCTGGTCCCGGCTGTACCCAACGATCTTCTAGCTTAGGGAGACTTCGCTTCTCCCAGAAGGCACCTGGAATATGCAAATTAGCCTCCTGAAGCTTGAATCCCTGGTTTGGTGATGCTTTCGAAGCAGCTGGTCCCGGCTGTACCCAACGATCTTCTAGCTTAGGGAGACTTCGCTTCTCCCAGAAGGCACCTGGAATATGCAAATTAGCCTCCTGAAGCTTGAATCCCTGGTTTGGTGATGCTTTCGAAGCAGCTGGTCCCGGCTGTACCCAACGATCTTCTAGCTTAGGGAGACTTCGCTTCTCCCAGAAGGCACCTGGAATATGCAAATTAGCCTCCTGAAGCTTGAATCCCTGGTTTGGTGATGCTTTCGAAGCAGCTGGTCCCGGCTGTACCCAACGATCTTCTAGCTTAGGGAGACTTCGCTTCTCCCAGAAGGCACCTGGAATATGCAAATTAGCCTCCTGAAGCTTGAATCCCTGGTTTGGTGATGCTTTCGAAGCAGCTGGTCCCGGCTGTACCCAACGATCTTCTAGCTTAGGGAGACTTCGCTTCTCCCAGAAGGCACCTGGAATATGCAAATTAGCCTCCTGAAGCTTGAATCCCTGGTTTGGTGATGCTTTCGAAGCAGCTGGTCCCGGCTGTACCCAACGATCTTCTAGCTTAGGGAGACTTCGCTTCTCCCAGAAGGCACCTGGAATATGCAAATTAGCCTCCTGAAGCTTGAATCCCTGGTT
Organism: Ranitomeya imitator; assembly: GCF_032444005.1. Classification (NCBI taxonomy): domain Eukaryota; kingdom Metazoa; phylum Chordata; class Amphibia; order Anura; family Dendrobatidae; genus Ranitomeya; species Ranitomeya imitator. The sequence goes on from NC_091283.1 coordinate 260,111,264, forward strand.
TGGTGATGCTTTCGAAGCAGCTGGTCCCGGCTGTACCCAACGATCTTCTAGCTTAGGGAGACTTCGCTTCTCCCAGAAGGCACCTGGAATATGCAAATTAGCCTCCTGAAGCTTGAATCCCTGGTTTGGTGATGCTTTCGAAGCAGCTGGTCCCGGCTGTACCCAACGATCTTCTAGCTTAGGGAGACTTCGCTTCTCCCAGAAGGCACCTGGAATATGCAAATTAGCCTCCTGAAGCTTGAATCCCTGGTTTGGTGATGCTTTCGAAGCAGCTGGTCCCGGCTGTACCCAACGATCTTCTAGCTTAGGGAGACTTCGCTTCTCCCAGAAGGCACCTGGAATATGCAAATTAGCCTCCTGAAGCTTGAATCCCTGGTTTGGTGATGCTTTCGAAGCAGCTGGTCCCGGCTGTACCCAACGATCTTCTAGCTTAGGGAGACTTCGCTTCTCCCAGAAGGCACCTGGAATATGCAAATTAGCCTCCTGAAGCTTGAATCCCTGGTTTGGTGATGCTTTCGAAGCAGCTGGTCCCGGCTGTACCCAACGATCTTCTAGCTTAGGGAGACTTCGCTTCTCCCAGAAGGCACCTGGAATATGCAAATTAGCCTCCTGAAGCTTGAATCCCTGGTTTGGTGATGCTTTCGAAGCAGCTGGTCCCGGCTGTACCCAACGATCTTCTAGCTTAGGGAGACTTCGCTTCTCCCAGAAGGCACCTGGAATATGCAAATTAGCCTCCTGAAGCTTGAATCCCTGGTTTGGTGATGCTTTCGAAGCAGCTGGTCCCGGCTGTACCCAACGATCTTCTAGCTTAGGGAGACTTCGCTTCTCCCAGAAGGCACCTGGAATATGCAAATTAGCCTCCTGAAGCTTGAATCCCTGGTTTGGTGATGCTTTCGAAGCAGCTGGTCCCGGCTGTACCCAACGATCTTCTAGCTTAGGGAGACTTCGCTTCTCCCAGAAGGCACCTGGAATATGCAAATTAGCCTCCTGAAGCTTGAATCCCTGGTTTGGTGATGCTTTCGAAGCAGCTGGTCCCGGCTGTACCCAACGATCTTCTAGCTTAGGGAGACTTCGCTTCTCCCAGAAGGCACCTGGAATATGCAAATTAGCCTCCTGAAGCTTGAATCCCTGGTTTGGTGATGCTTTCGAAGCAGCTGGTCCCGGCTGTACCCAACGATCTTCTAGCTTAGGGAGACTTCGCTTCTCCCAGAAGGCACCTGGAATATGCAAATTAGCCTCCTGAAGCTTGAATCCCTGGTTTGGTGATGCTTTCGAAGCAGCTGGTCCCGGCTGTACCCAACGATCTTCTAGCTTAGGGAGACTTCGCTTCTCCCAGAAGGCACCTGGAATATGCAAATTAGCCTCCTGAAGCTTGAATCCCTGGTTTGGTGATGCTTTCGAAGCAGCTGGTCCCGGCTGTACCCAACGATCTTCTAGCTTAGGGAGACTTCGCTTCTCCCAGAAGGCACCTGGAATATGCAAATTAGCCTCCTGAAGCTTGAATCCCTGGTTTGGTGATGCTTTCGAAGCAGCTGGTCCCGGCTGTACCCAACGATCTTCTAGCTTAGGGAGACTTCGCTTCTCCCAGAAGGCACCTGGAATATGCAAATTAGCCTCCTGAAGCTTGAATCCCTGGTTTGGTGATGCTTTCGAAGCAGCTGGTCCCGGCTGTACCCAACGATCTTCTAGCTTAGGGAGACTTCGCTTCTCCCAGAAGGCACCTGGAATATGCAAATTAGCCTCCTGAAGCTTGAATCCCTGGTTTGGTGATGCTTTCGAAGCAGCTGGTCCCGGCTGTACCCAACGATCTTCTAGCTTAGGGAGACTTCGCTTCTCCCAGAAGGCACCTGGAATATGCAAATTAGCCTCCTGAAGCTTGAATCCCTGGTTTGGTGATGCTTTCGAAGCAGCTGGTCCCGGCTGTACCCAACGATCTTCTAGCTTAGGGAGACTTCGCTTCTCCCAGAAGGCACCTGGAATATGCAAATTAGCCTCCTGAAGCTTGAATCCCTGGTTTGGTGATGCTTTCGAAGCAGCTGGTCCCGGCTGTACCCAACGATCTTCTAGCTTAGGGAGACTTCGCTTCTCCCAGAAGGCACCTGGAATATGCAAATTAGCCTCCTGAAGCTTGAATCCCTGGTTTGGTGATGCTTTCGAAGCAGCTGGTCCCGGCTGTACCCAACGATCTTCTAGCTTAGGGAGACTTCGCTTCTCCCAGAAGGCACCTGGAATATGCAAATTAGCCTCCTGAAGCTTGAATCCCTGGTTTGGTGATGCTTTCGAAGCAGCTGGTCCCGGCTGTACCCAACGATCTTCTAGCTTAGGGAGACTTCGCTTCTCCCAGAAGGCACCTGGAATATGCAAATTAGCCTCCTGAAGCTTGAATCCCTGGTTTGGTGATGCTTTCGAAGCAGCTGGTCCCGGCTGTACCCAACGATCTTCTAGCTTAGGGAGACTTCGCTTCTCCCAGAAGGCACCTGGAATATGCAAATTAGCCTCCTGAAGCTTGAATCCCTGGTTTGGTGATGCTTTCGAAGCAGCTGGTCCCGGCTGTACCCAACGATCTTCTAGCTTAGGGAGACTTCGCTTCTCCCAGAAGGCACCTGGAATATGCAAATTAGCCTCCTGAAGCTTGAATCCCTGGTTTGGTGATGCTTTCGAAGCAGCTGGTCCCGGCTGTACCCAACGATCTTCTAGCTTAGGGAGACTTCGCTTCTCCCAGAAGGCACCTGGAATATGCAAATTAGCCTCCTGAAGCTTGAATCCCTGGTTTGGTGATGCTTTCGAAGCAGCTGGTCCCGGCTGTACCCAACGATCTTCTAGCTTAGGGAGACTTCGCTTCTCCCAGAAGGCACCTGGAATATGCAAATTAGCCTCCTGAAGCTTGAATCCCTGGTTTGGTGATGCTTTCGAAGCAGCTGGTCCCGGCTGTACCCAACGATCTTCTAGCTTAGGGAGACTTCGCTTCTCCCAGAAGGCACCTGGAATATGCAAATTAGCCTCCTGAAGCTTGAATCCCTGGTTTGGTGATGCTTTCGAAGCAGCTGGTCCCGGCTGTACCCAACGATCTTCTAGCTTAGGGAGACTTCGCTTCTCCCAGAAGGCACCTGGAATATGCAAATTAGCCTCCTGAAGCTTGAATCCCTGGTTTGGTGATGCTTTCGAAGCAGCTGGTCCCGGCTGTACCCAACGATCTTCTAGCTTAGGGAGACTTCGCTTCTCCCAGAAGGCACCTGGAATATGCAAATTAGCCTCCTGAAGCTTGAATCCCTGGTTTGGTGATGCTTTCGAAGCAGCTGGTCCCGGCTGTACCCAACGATCTTCTAGCTTAGGGAGACTTCGCTTCTCCCAGAAGGCACCTGGAATATCGTGCCTGAAGTGTTTATCCTGCTGCCAAGCGAGTATCCCCAAGACCCGTAGCGGGTGAAACGCTACAACACATACATGGCACACACTTATACATACATGTACATGGCACACACTTATACACACATACATGGCACACACTTA